>NC_090436.1:177763683-178073862 GCF_031143425.1 Pleurodeles waltl | reverse complement strand
AGACTTTTAGCATGCAGAAGTGCATATCTCTGGTGGACTTGCAAAACCTACATTTCATCCATTGTACGGCTGGAAATTAAAAAGGGTATACAGAATAAACGTATACGACCCAGAACTATGGTGCTTTCAACCCCCACACTTAAGAGCCTCGCCATCTACCTAACATGACAGTAAATATTTTTAACCCCACTAAGGACTGATGTCCTAGTCTCAAGATTTCATTCTTTGCGGACCGTAAGCACTGCAGGAAAAAAAAATATATATATATATATATATAAACTTAACTAATAGCAAGAAGCACCCTCCAAGAACAAGGGAAATCTTACGACTGACTGTGTGCATTTGTTACAGTCTTAGAGCATGGGTACTCTGAAACATTTTTCCAGGGACCCAAAAGTTTGTACTATGGTGTGACAGGGTCGCACTGACACCAGCAGGATGGTGGCCATGAGGTAGGGGTGGAGGAGGGGGAGATGGGAACCAGTCGTATGTTGGGTGTAGTGGAAGGGAAACATATTCATCTAGTGCCTGAATTGCCCAATGTGAAACCAGAAAACCTAGGATTAAATCCAGGTGTCCCCCACTTTACCAAATTGTGTGATGGTAGACAACTGTTTCATTTCACTTTCCCTTCATTATCACACATAAGACGACCTTGAAATACATGACTTCAGGTTGTTTGCGCTACAAAACCTTCTCCTGTGTTGGATTTTATAGACTATAATGTTGTTTATATATAATAAGAATCCAGGCCACCTAGAGAGTGCACATAACCACTGACTTGCCTCTGTAGTCCACCTTTGGCATTGTTGTCAGGGTGGGGGGGGAAGAATTCATGTTTGAAAATATCACTTTTAAATTAATACATCTCAATACACCAATATAATCTGATGTACTAAGGGGAAAAGGTACTGCATGCTAATTAAATACTTTTTGAATTTTGAGGAGCCTTTAATCATATTTTTACACTTTTGCTGCAAGAGGCCTTTAAAGATGAAGGTGTTCATAAAGTTAAGCAGTGCAAGAGTACCTAGTTCCTTCCTTTCCTTAACACCAATTAACATTCAAATAATTGCTTACCTGTTTATTTAACTTTTCTTATTGTTAGTGCTGAATCAGGTAAATAGCAGCCCAGGGTGCCGCATGTAAAGGTCACGAGGGCCGCATGCGGCCCCTGGGGCGTACTTTGAGGATCAATGCCTTAGAGGGTTATGTGGGTGTTTAGAGAAAATATTGGAGAAAAAAAATATTGTGTGTCAAAATACTGTGTCAAGAATATAGAGGACAAAAGTATTGTGAAAGTTAAGTTTATACAGGTAAGCCAACTTTTACTATATATAACTCCACATATACGTACCTTGACGATTATATATAATATATATATACACATATACATACATACACACACACACACACAGTCAAGGTTTGTAGATGTGGAGTTAAGAATAGTAAATCTATTACTATTTACACTTACTTTCTCGATATTTGAGACAATATTCTCTCTATACAATATTTTAGTTTCCGATATTCTGTCAGTGATCCATTATGGGTTCAGTTTTCCTCGCATCATAGGATTTAAGAGTTCACTATCTCAATTGGTAGGAAAAGAGGATTTGACACGCTGCACTCATTTCTGCTATAGTGGCAACACGAACCCTACAGTTACTGTTCCTTTGTGGATAGTTCTCATGTAGGTATGGCCTTTGTACTGTACACAAGTATCATGTGTACAAAACAGTTTTAGGGTGGAAAGAGGGCGTGTGAACAGAAAGACTCTGCAGACACGGTTTGATGTCACAATACCCTCAAGACACTGCTTCTGGAGAAAATCCAACCATGATCTAGGACTCAAATTCCCCAAGGCTGGTGCGCACACAGTCACACTCCAAAAACGTGAAGGATGGGTGAAAGAGATCTGCATTGCTAAAACTCCAAATACTTGAGCTATTGCACCTCCCTCCTGCCTATGCCACTTGCTGTAGTGTGATTTATTTAATATGTACCAAAAACCACCAACCTGCAAGATGTACAACAAATAGATTTTAAGCAACGTGTTGAATATTGGGCGTCGGACTTTCTGCAGGCTGGTCTGAATACATGACTCAGCCACCCATGGAAATGAGTAATTGCAATTCTAACAGGGCTTCAGTTGAGCAAGGGATACAAAGGTGGTGGCTGATACTGTGATCCACTGAACAACAAGCAGTACACTTGGATGATGACGTTAGATGCACAGGCTTTTCACAACGGCCCATTCGCCAAAACACTGGTGAGACGATCCATCTGCACATATCTGAAAGGTCTGTATAGCAATAAGTCTTATCTTTCATTCGCGCTTCATGCACTTGCAAATTAAGTGGCAAGAGTGTAAAGGCCTGGTCAATTTCCAGGGAATTAAAAAAAACACAATTAGAATTATTTTAAAAGTGCTTCATGGCACCACTCCATCCATCAACATTACCATATAAGAAACTATAATGCAAACAAACGGTTACTCTTTTCTGTGCTACCTCTTAACTCCTTCATAAAATATTGCTACCCTACGAGAGAAGGAGCAAACATCCTAAAGATGGTCAAATGGACGCTGTGTTGGGTCTTTGGGCATAAGACCCACATTTCTCCCTCAGTCTTCCCCGTGCTTAATATTAGGAACCAAGTAACCACCCCCACCGGCCACATCCCAACCCACTAACCTTGAGTTCAGTTTGAAAAAAGAAAGCAATTATATCTGCTGATCTGGGATGGACATGTATTTCTCTTTTTTGCTTCTCAGATTCCTATGTCTTTTACTCAATGTAATTTTACAATTAGAGGTAAAGAGTTCCGAAACTACCACGGCCACGCCCAAAAAAAAAAAATACGTACAACCACGTCTGAACTTTGCCATGTTTCCATCTTGCAAAAAGTCTAGTTTCTAGAAAGTCTGCATTCCTTCTGTTCACCTCACTGCCTTAGTGCAGATTCAAAGGGCGTTGGGGGATGGCGACAGGCCTGTCGTAGTGGAAGGCTTCTCTCAGCACTTCACTAACTGATGAACGTTACTCATGAAACAATTCATCGATTTCCCCAAACACTGCAGCTTTCAATGCCGAGGACTCTCACGGGCTCCTTCCAGTCGTACTAAGTGGAGAGAAATAACTAACCCTGGCGCTGCGAGTGGCTTTACCACTGAACTACTGAGCTCGTGGAAACCAGGTCTGAAAACACTAACCTCTATAAGAAAACAAGATAACCAAACCAAGACCAAACAAGCAAAACATCTTCACAGCTGCCCTCCTGGCTTCACATCCTAAAGACAAGGCCACAATGGTCATCTATTGCATAACCAAAAAGGCAACGGGCTGTATCTGAAGATTATCTACAGAAATTGTAATGCGCAACAAAAAACATCAAAGACCAATTGAGAACCTGCTGGCACATGTGATGGCGGCGGCCAGAACCACTGAAGAACTTGGGTCGGAGACTGCATGTTTCATGTGCCGCAAAGGATTGGAGTAGCTAGAGCTGAGAAGAGAACTAAGTAATCATACTAAAGCAGTGTTGTTTGAGACGTGAGCTCCCTCCCCACTCAAGACAGGGCGAGGATAAGGCCCTCGACCTCATTACATCAGCACAGGGAGTTCGCCAACCCACCTGCAGCGATGGAGACTATATTCCTCCCTTGCTAAGAAAGGCAGGGAGGTAGCATTGCCGCCTACTCTGCTAAGAGCAGAAAGGAGGTTTACTGATCTTCTGCTAGCAGGGTGTTATCTCTGTTGAATGGAGGTAAGGTATCGTTCTCATTTATTGAAGGCAGTGAATCATGATAATCACTAGGGGAAATTCATCCTCTGAAGGCAGCAAGGGGGTAAAGGTCAACTCTGCCAACATCAGGAAGCGGGTTACGTCATTACCTGGTACATTAAAGAGGATGAGTGTTCAACGGGGCCTATATCATTTTACTGGATTACTACATCCCTGATAACGCAGGTGTCAGCACCACCAATGCCAGTCCAGGGTTCGCTTCGCAGATTCCTCTGGCAGGACCCCAGCCAGGGCCTTAAGTAGGATTAAAAAAACAGGGTTGGGGGGAGGGGAGTGTCTCTCAAATGGGCGTGCCCTGTATAAATAAGGGCCTGACTTAAAAAACATGTAAACCAAAATCTGTGCTTAGCATAGCGTGTCGCCCAACTGGTATTTTTCTGTCATTGCGTTCAGATATATAAAACGACATCTGACATTACACCTAAAACAAGCGAGGGCTATTGGATTTGTCAATGGTGGTTAGCTGCAATAAGATAAACAAGTACAATAATGGTTTTGTTGTATATAATATTGAAAATGCTTCAGTTCTGAAATTATGAGACTGTTAAATAACTATAACGAGTCTCTTTGAAGTTACATCATAAGCAGCGAAGGGTGGTATATCCTGCCGCGTTAAGATTTTGTTTTCCATCCTGAGGGTGAGGACAATAATGGAGAGTCCGATAGGGACCCGCCTCGGCACGTACTTGTTACAACTGCCGGTGCTGAGCACCGGCGGTACCCGGCCCATTTAAAGCTCTGCCCGATCGTTCATCAACGCTTGGGATAGGTGTGACCTGCTCTCACACACTTCTCATTTTTTCAAAACGTTTACTTTGCCGGGGGAAGAGGGGAGGAGGTAGAGAGGAGGGGGTGCTGAAACTGAGAACTGCCGCACTTTGCCTTTGTGACCCTTGATCTTTCAACAGGGCGACATGGTGTAATGCTAATGCCGATGCTGAAAGCCAAGGGAGATGGATGAAAATCAATGGTTAACGACCAGCTTGCACGCGTACTGCTTCACACTGGCTAGAGCGGCTCCCGCAGTTGCAAACAGGCAGCGAGAACAGGTATTTAAATTCAATTCTGGAGAAACATCAAATCCTGCAACGTTCCCGATTTGAAACACGGGTAGTGACTGGACAGTTATTTCACAGCAGGCACAACTACCGGCAGGTCCCAACATTTACGGCACGCATAGACAGATGCGAGAGCTGGCACAGAGAAAGGAGATACCTGGGTGTTGTTGCTAGGAGAGAATGCCAGTACCCATTTCTCAATAAGCCTTCAACTCAGGCGTCACTATCAGAATCACAGACGACCATTCACTCCGAGTCGTGTTCATTTTACTGTTACAGCCATTTAACGATAGCACTGCACATGCAACGGAGCCATGTCCACTGGATACGACCAGTATGCGAGGAGAAGGCACTGCCTGCCACGGGATCTCCATGTTACTGCAGGAGGCGCCCTGTGTACAGAAGCCCTGTAGCATCTTACAAGATCCTGCGCTGCGTGCAAAGAGGGCAACGGGGAGAGCAAGAGAGATACAGAAAGGAGAGGAAAAAGGGAGCAGGGGTGGGATGGAGAAGAGAAGGGTGGGTAAAGAGCAGTGAGGGGGGAGAACGAAAGGGGGACAAGAGAAGTGGGGAAAATAGGAGGTGATGAGTGGGAGAAGAGGGGAAAAGCAGGGGTGAGTGGGAGGAGAAAAGAGCAGGTGAGAGAAGGAAAAGAAAATGGGGAACGCGCAGGGGTGTGAAGGAGAAGAGAATGGTGAAAAAGAGCTGAGGGGAGGTAGAAGAGGAGGGAGAAAAGCGCGGAGATGAGAGGAAGAAGACAGCGAAAGTTGGGGGGAAGAAACAGTGCAAGGGTGGGGAAATAAGGAATAGAGGAAGGGTGGGGAGAGAAAAAAGTTCACTAGTGGGTAAGGGAGAGAAAGAAGTGTTCATGGGAGAGAAAAAAAGAGCTCATGGGTGGGGAAATGAGAGAAAGAAGAGCTCATGGGTGGGAGGTGTGAATTAGGGTGAAGGAAAGGAGGAAGGGTGGAGACAAGGTAAACAGCAAGGGTGGGAAGAAGCAGACAGCAATCGGAAAGAAGAGTGCAAGGGTGGAGAAGACCGAGACGGTTATAGAATAACATAGGGGTGGTAAAAGATTGAATGCATTGGGGCAAAATGCAAGAAGTGGGGAGCTGTAGAATAGGGACTGTACAGACAACATGATGTCCAGATACACAGTACTGGAACTGCACTCACCTCGTCTTCGGAAAGTCCATACACCGGTTCCACGATGGTCGCCATGGAGCTGAATCAAAAGGGGACAACGCCACCTGGCAAATCCCAGACAGGCACAAGGTGACGAACGGGGCGAGTACCCCCGATGAAGCACGGCGAGCGCCTGTCCCGCGAGCAGCCCTCCGCCGAGGTCCGACCGGCAGCCTTCCACCAGAAGAGGCTCAGCCTAGCCTGCCCGGCAGCAGGAGCCTCGGCGCGGGCTGGACAGCTCTCGGGCTGCGTGGTCCGGGCACCGCCGCCCCTTCCAGTGCAGGAGGCGTGTGGCCACGGCAGCGCCCGCTGCCCTCGTCTCCAGCAAGCACTGTTCCACCCAGCTCCGGGTCTCCTTCGGCTTGAAGGCAGGCGGCAGCTCTCCGGCTCCTGCTGCTTCTCGCCTCCTCGTTCCCACTGGCTCCCAGCAGCAACCAGGCGGACTCTGGTGCCTGCGCTGCCTTCCCCGTCTATCTCATCACACAGAGACCAGCGCAGATCACATCACCCCGGCGGGCGCAGCCCGTCGTCTATTTCTACAGGGGACTGCGAAGCCTCCTCCTGTTTGACAGGGTGTCTCCCGTCCCTCCCCGTGAAAAAATGAAAAACTACAGGTACTGTACTAGGCACGCGGGTAGGCGGGTCAGACGCAGTCCCCAACCAATGAGTGTAGCTGATGACGCGAGAATCCACCCACACCCAATGTAAGTAGGGGGCGTCCGATTGTAGTTCATTAAAACCAATGATGACACTGCGCTGGCGGAACCTAATCGTCGTTCAATTCAACGAGAGGTGAGGATAAATTATGGCTGCTAGACCATCCAATGCATTACTAGATTCCAGTGCATTAGCATTCAAGGAGCTCTTTTAGAGTTTATGAAAAGTGTCCGTTGTGGGAGATTGGTCTGAAATACGATCAACACTGTATATACACATGGACATTTATTTCAATATTTAGGTAATATGATTATTTTATTCGACTCTTTAAAAAATAAAGTAATATTATATATTTGTAGCCTAAGCAATTAGACTTCAAAGTTGCAGAGATGCAGCCTTCTAGTTCACTTTTAGTCTAACGGCGCAGGTCAATTTGACGACTCTACCATAAATAGGCCACTACAAGATGGCAACCAACTTGATCTGAAGTTGAAGGCTGCAACAGAGAAATCGCAATCGTCCTTCCTCTCTGTCGCTGCTGGTCCAGTAATTCCACTGAGGGAAGGATCTGTTGAATCTACTGTAAAGTCATTGGTATTATGCCAAATAATGATTTGCAACTGGCTGTTTATTTAAATAGTGAGACAGTAGCCGTTTATTTCCTGAGCAGTATTAGGTGGCTCCCATCGGAAAAGGATCAAGTGGTCAAAAAGATATAACAATAGACAGAAAATACATAGCTCTTTTCGAGTGTGTTTTTCACTTTTGATATATTTATCTTTTAATAGTTTACTTTTCCATCGCGTGAAAATGGCAAACGCTGCGGACAAATGGGAAATGTATTTATGGGGACCTATTGCCTGGAGCTGCGAGTGGGAATATTATAGGAAACCGTGCAAACAGACTCTCTTCTGGCGGGAGGTCTCAGATTTGTTTATCCAATAATTGCCTTTTTTAGTTAACTCCCACCTCAAATTGCCCCTGCTTCAATATGTCAATGGTAAAATACACTCCTTCAAATTTTTTTTTTTCATCTCTCGGGCTACAGTTGTAAAATGTTGACATATATGCTGATGTACAAAGTGCTTTGGTGGTTACAAACCCCACAAGTACATTTTTCATATGTAGTGTGTGGGGGATACTGAGTTGTCAGGCCTTCTAGGCCACAACGGGTGTGGAGATCAAACCAAATATTATGCAGTGTAGTGTCTTGCATGTTTTAGAATGGAACCTTTCTGACTCCTAACAGACTCCGTATCAGTGTTACGTAATCGCTAGAATAGAATGTAATGAAAGCTTAGTTTAGAATCCTGCAGTTCCCAGGTACATGCAGAGGAATAATGCTGTGTGATTTACAGCTCCGTGTGTGTCATCGACATTTATGGGTACCCAGGATGGGGAGGACGGTACAACTGGCAATGAGATAGAGGATAAGTAACATGAAAACAAATTGCTCTCTCGGAGAGTTTGCCGTGGTTCACGCAAACAGCTTATGTGTGCCACGTGTGCCTTTGTCAAAGTGCTGAGCCAACGGTTGGTGTATGTGGAGTCAAAGCAAAACTCCAGCCAGGTGAAGTATTTGAATCGAAAGAAAGCTTCACTAAGAAGTCTATGCATTGTTGGTCAGGAAGCTATGCCAAGACCCTACTAAATGGTACAGCGTTGTCACATTGTATGGCGCATTAGCGATGAAGGCGGATATAACTAGGCTTACAGAGTGCAGTCAAGGACAATCATAACTTACCACATATGATTGTGAATAATAGTGCTGACTGAAAGAACAAGTAAAAAAGAAGCATACTGATACTACACTTACCAGAGTCTTGATAAGTGAAGAGTTACGACCTCAGCACCGGGCTGGGAGACCCAAGAAGAAACACTGGGGTTGTGCTTACTGAATTGTCCAATACCTGAAGCAACATACCATCAAAGCTGCCAGGTGGGGGCTCAGAACAACTCCAGAGGTCTTCACGAGTGACAGAGCTCCAATGGAGACGAAGAAGAAGGTCAAAACTTCAAAGGCTGTCCTGGATAACCCAGAGGTCAAACCATCATCGGGCCTCAATGATGATGCAGATTCCTAGGGACAGCCGACAGCATCTGACAGAGCTCTACCCTCAGTGCCAGACAGTCCCATTGCCAGTTACAATGCTGCCGCCTTCCTGAAATCACTACCACCTTTCGATGTCGCCAAAAAGCAAAATATTAGTGATAGATGGACTGCTTGGATAGAGACATTTGAAGAGTTAATTGATGCACTTGAGACATAACAGGAAGATTATCAAATATCTCAAAAATCTTGCTGGTGATGATGTGAAAGAAGTCATATAGAAAATGCAGAGAACTGACAAAGAAGTCACATACCATCATGTTAAAAATGCATTAAATTTCAAGTTCAATCCAGTTCAAAACGTCGATTATGAACAAGACGTTTTTAGTCAAGAACATAAAAGAGTTGGTGAAACAAACAATGAATTTGTGGAAAGAGTCAATGCGCTCATCAAACACTGTAAGTTCAATTCATTTAATAATGAAGAAGCCATGCGTCTTAGAGTTATTGATGGATGCTTATCAGATTCATTCAAACAACGAATTCTGAGAGAAACTCTTAGTCTGAAGCAAGTGTTGATGGCTGCCAGAGCTGAGGAGCGTGCTGAGAGACAAGCTGCTGACATGGAGGCTGGAGGTGCCCAGAGCGAGTCAGTCATGAGTATGAAAGGTAATCCGAAGCAAAACACTGAAGGACACAAAGTGATGTCTACATGTAAAAAGAAGTTGTGTTTTATTTGTGGATTTTTGTTTCCACATAAAGGAAAGTGTCCCACAATTGGACAGATATGTAAAAACAGTGAGTAAGAGAACCATTTTGTGATGGTGTGTAAAGCAAAGGAAAAAGTAAGTGTGTCATGGCGCAAAGACAAAATGGCTGGCAGAAAGTTCCAGAAGCAACATTCAGTCCACCCCCCACAAGGCCAAGCCGAGACATCAGTTGAGGCAAATGGATACTAAGTGAAGTCAATTGTTGTCTAAATCATCATTAAACAGTTACTCTGCCTCAAAAACAACTGAAAGTGATTGTGTCAAGACGATGTTTGCTTCAGAGAGATGTGTACATGTTGGACTGGTCACATGTGAATAAAAATGTCAGTCAAAGAAAAGTCGACATGCCAAAGCAGCCAAATCATACAAACAGTGTCAAAAGATTGCATTGAAAATATATAGGTGCTCAATACCTTTCATTGTCAACAGTGGTGCATCGATAAACATAATGCTTGAAAAGAAATGCAATGAACCGCCTCCATTACTGCAGCATACGCTGTTGAAAACCTAAGTGTATCCTTGGGCTGCATCAAAGCCCATTAAGAGTCAAGGTTAATTTGTAGAAACAATAAAGCATAAGAAAATGAAGGTAGAAGCACAGATCCATGTGCTGCAAGGTTCCTCGTCAAGTGGTTGTTTGCTCAGATTCAACACGACTGCTGATATGAGACAGATTTCTGTGAATTAAAACATGAATGTTCATCACAAAATAGTTAATTCCTTTCATTGTTTCATGGTTTAGGAAAGCTAAAGATTATGAAAGTAAAACTGTACATTAATGAGGCAGTCTGTCCTGTTGCTCAGAGACATAGACAAGTTGTTTTTATTTACAAGAAGCTGATGTAAAAGAGCTTGAGTCGCCACTTTGATATGACATTATTGAGCATTCCACTGGTCCAACATCATGGGTTTCTCCCATTGTAGTACTGTCTAAAAAGGACAGTGAAGGAGCTGTGAACATATGCGTTGACATACGTCAGGCAAACAAAGCAATTGAATGAGAATGACATCCAGGGCCATACATTGCAGACATGATAATGTAATTGAATGGTGCCAAGGTCTTTTCTCAACTTGATTTAAATAAAGGCTATCATCAGTTAGAACTTGAATAAAGCTGCAGGTACATTACAACCTTTTCTACACATGTTGGTTTGTTTAGCTACACAAGACTTAGCTTTGGTGTGTAATCAGCTGCAAAACTTTTCCAAGATGTCTTTTTCGACGTATCATACAGCCTGTTGTGAACACATTCAACTATAGCGACGACATAGGAAGGCGCACAATAAAGCTCCCACAGATGTATGTCAATTGCTCAATGATGCAGGTTTGACTTTAAATGCAGACAAGTGTGGGTTCAACAAGACAAAAGTGAAATTCTATGGCCATATCTTTTCTGATGGGAGTATGATGCCTGATTTTGCAAAAGTACAAGCTCTGTTAAATGCTGATCCCCCACAAGATGTTTCAGAGGTTACTGTTCTAGATACATACAAGATTTTGCCACTGTTAGTGCTCCACTACGAGAGTGGACACAGAAAAATGTTTCTTTTCATTGGTCACAATAATATCAGAAACGTTTCAAGAGAATCAAACATTCCATTGAAAATGGTACTGAAATGGCTTACTTCAAATCAAAGCTTCATACAGAGGCTGTGGTCGACGCTAGCCTAGTGTGGATAGGAGCTATCCTTACACAGCATCGTGGACGCCCAAATGTTCAATGGCATATTGTGGCCTATGCTAGCAGAAGTCTGTCTCAAGCTGAACATGCTTACTCATAACTTGAGAAAGAAAGTTTGGCTGTGGTATGGGCTTGGGGACATTTCCATATATTCCTGTACGGAAAACCTTTCACACTGGTAACTGATCATCAATCTTTGCTGACCATATCTGGCAATCCATGAGCCAAGATGCCTCCTCACATTGAACGATGGGGACTACGATTGCAAGACTATGATTATGCAATTCTGCATAGTCGAGGAAAACATCAGAATCCTGCTGACTACTTTTTGAAAGTGCCTGTACCAATACAAGATCATGGTACTCCATCCAAGATAGTGGAAGAATTGTGAGAATTTGTAAATCTACTTTATATCATTAGTTTGTATGTGAGTCGGTTTTTAGATGTTTTATTAAGAGTTTATATGCAATATTGCAAAAGTTTTTATTAATCACACAATATAGATTAGATGAGTTGTACTGCAAGTGTCAAGAATCCTGATTGCTGAGAGTCTGCAACAGAAAGTGATTGAGGTTGCTCACGAAGGACATTGTGGTTTTATTGTCACAAAGACAGGTGTCCGAGACCAAGTTTGGGTTTCATACCTAGCTGCAAAGGTTGAAAAGTAACTCAAGGCTGTCACATATACAATTGCCTGTTGAGCAATGTTACTCAGCATACTTTGAACATGTCAGAACTCTCTAGACATGCATGAGAGAGAATAGCCATCAATTTCTTTGGTCCACTTGGTAATAGACACCATCTAATGGTGATTGTAGATGGATACTAACGTTTTGAAAAACTCTCATCCACTACTCACAAACAAGTCATTGAAAAACTAGATGGCATGTTCACAACATGGGGCATCCCAGCAATTGTGAAGTCTGCTAATGGTCTTCCCTTTAATAGTAAAGAATTCAAAGAGTTCTTTGAGCATCTGAACATCAAGCATCAAAAGAGAACACCTTTATGGCCGCAGGCCAATGGACTTGTAGAGCGTTTTATGAGTACACTAAAGAAAGCAGTGCAGTGTGCAACTCTTGAGAACCTCAGTTTGAAAATGATGAATTCTACACTACGAGCTTATCGTTCAACACCTCACTTGGCCGCAGCTGAAAGTCCTGCGACTTTGATGTTGGGAAGAGCAATAACAATGAAGTGACCTCAAAGAACCACAAAAAAGAGACAAACGTGAAAACATGATTCGTACAAGGGACTTGGTTAACATGCAGGAAATGAAAGCTTATGCACACAACAGATGACATGCAAACGACATCTCGTTTAGAAAAGGAGATTTGGTGATCGCCCGATAGATGTGCAAAAGAAAATCTGATTCTCCCCACAATGCTGAACCTTTCCAAGTGGTGTCTACAAAGGGGCACGTTGTGACTGCACAGCGCCCTGAGAAGTCTGTTACCTGAGACTCTTCTCACTTTTTATTAATAAACTTAATCTCTCTCAGTGGCGCCTCCCTTGGCTCACTTTTGCAGGAGGTGGGCAATTGTGGGGTTGGCTCAAAATATCAGCGGGGGTATAACTCTGAGTTGGGGGAACATATTCAATGTGTTCTTGGGGTCGGTTCAGAGTGATCAGTTCAGTATCGTTATAGGATTCTCTGTGTTCTTGTTGTTGATGTTCATTTACAGCACAGAATGCCACAGGATGGGGGGCCCTTTTGATCCATTGGATGTTATTTGAGATTGTCTCTATCCCTCGGCTGGGGGTGAGCATGGTGCCTTCATGGTTGGCCACAACCCACGTCTTCTCACTGGGGGTCTGATATTCCCATCCAGGATTGTGGTCTCGGAGGAAAACATGATTGCCTCTGTTGAGGTTGTTTTCTTGTACTCTTCAGCTCACGGATTCCTAGTTGTTGTTTCTTCTCCTCTGTTGGCTGTCTCTAACATGAAACTGGAGGGGGGTGGTCACCACTCAGGAGTCATGGGCAACATATGTTGGACTCCCTTCTGAACATCAGTGATGCCGGTTAACATTGCTTGATACAGTCAGGGTTGGTTCGATTTGGCCTGAGAAAGTTGTGCAACAGCCATTTAAGATCAATTTGTTGGTCTACTCCAATCCTGAGCACTTTCATCAGAGTTTTTATAAATCTTTCAACATTCCTGTTGGCTTGGGGACACCAAGGGGTGATGAGCTTGTATTGGATGTTGAGGTTGCAGAGGTGTGTTCAGTGACAGTGCCCTTGAAAAGGGGTCAGTTGACTGTCCTCACTGCCACTGGCAGACTGAACATGGCAAATGTCTTTTCTAGTTTGTGTTTCACATGCTCAAATGCTGTGCTTTGGCTGAGTTCTACAATCAGGAGTTTCAAATAGGAGTCAGCGAGAACCAAGGCTAGCTGACCTTAGAAATTCCCAAAGCAAATGCTCAGTTGTGTCCATGGAGCTGTGCTAGGTTCTTCAGTGATAACCGGGGCAGGCCTGTCCGGGTCATTGTTAATTTGACATGGAATGCAGTGGTTCACATGCTCTTCCACTTTAATGTCAATCTCACGGAACCACAGTTTTTTGCAGATCTGTGCCTTTGTCTCTGCTACCTTTTGGTGCACTATCACTACGACCATGTGTTGCAGATCTCTGGGGACTACTATGCGTCACCCTCTCAGAACTAGCCCATCGCTGCTGATTGAGCTGAGTTCAGTGAAAACTTTTCAGATTTGTTTTAGTGCACTACTCAAGACATGGGCCAGCTTCTTGCATTGTGCAATAAAAGTCACACACTGAGTGAGCTTGATAGCTTTTCTCGTTTGTTCAAGACACAGGTCTTATCACAAGGCACATGCTAGTTAGTCAACTGAAAGAGCTCAGGGGCCTGCTGCTTGGGAGATCATCTTTATATACAGTTCTGCCTGCTTGTCATTTCCCACATTTTGCCTTGGGTGTCGTGATAGGAAGTCCGCTGGATTGTCTGTGCCAGGCCTATACTGGATGCTGAATTGGTATTGTTGGAGCTTGATGGCCCATTGTTCGATGTGTGGGCAGCTGGTGACTGGAGATGCCATAGTAGACGGTTATTAACGGCTCGTGGACCAGGACAACTTGGAAACCGCAGCCTATCAAGTATAGATGAAAATGGGCACTGCCCAACTTGACAGCAAGTGCTTCCTGCTCAGCTACGGCATAGCGTGTCTCTACATCTGGTTCTTGTTGTTGGATCATGCTCTACTCCCACTTTGTTTGGGCTTTAATGAGTGCTCCCACCGGGTCCGTGAGGGTGGTGAGGTTCGGAATAACTCTAGTATAATAGTTCACCATGCCTAGAAAGCTCTGAACTTCAAAGACTGAGGTTGGGCATTGCTGATGTTGTCCAATTTCTTAGGGTCAACGCTGATCCCATCAGCCGAGAACACCTAGCCGAAGAACTCATTCTTTTGTTTAAACGATAAGTACTTGGCCCAGTCTAGCGTTAGGCTGATGTCTGATATTCTTTGTAGCGCTGCATGGATATGTGCACAGTGCTCATCCTTGAATTTGGAATAGATGTGGATGTCATCGGTAATGTTATTTACCCCTTGGAGGCCAAACAGAGGTGGTCATTCTGACCTCGGCGGTAAAAGGCGCCTACCGCCGGTCAGAAATCCTCCATAATCCCGCCGCGGTCGCGGAAACCCGCCACGGTCATTCTGACCCGCAGAAGGCAAACCTCCGAAAATCCGACCGCCACAACAGACCGCCAGACCAGCGGTCGGCGGAAAGGTGGAGGTGACCAAACCTCCACCGCCACGCCAACAGAAATACGCCCATCCCATTACGACCCACGAATCCACGCGGCGGTCATTCAAACGCGGTATTCCATTGGCGGGACACACCGCTGCGGTCAGAATACACACAAACGAACAAAACTCAGCCACATTGGACGATTTGAATCCCACACACCTGATACACATACACACACCACTCCCACACACACAATACAATATAAAACACACACCCACATCACCCACAAACCCCTACGCTAAAAAATTCGGAAAGAAGGCAAGAGCGAGACACCAGCATCCAAAAAATAACAGCCACAGCCACTCAACACCATCACCCACACACTATCCACACACAAAACAACACACACCACCACACTCAACTCACTTAAATACACATACTCCACCCCACACATCATACACACCACCCCATGGCACCCCAAAGACAACCCCGCTTCACAGACGAAGAACTCAGGGTCATGGTGGAGGAAATCGTTCGGGTAGAGCCCCAGCTGTTCGGCACACAGATACAATACACCAGCATTGCCCGGAGGACGGAGCTATGGCAGAGGATTGTCGACAGGGTGAACGCAGTGGGACAGCACCCCAGAAATCGGGAAGACATCAGGAAGCGATGGAACGACCTACGGGGGAAGGTGCGTTCCATGGTATCCAGGCACAACATCGCCGTGCAGAAGACTGGCGGAGGACCCCCACCTCAACCCCCACAATTCACATCATGGGAGGAGGAAGTCTTGAACATCCTGCATCCTGACGGCCTCGCAGGAGTCGGCGGAGGAATGGATACTGGTAAGTTGAAGCTTCAATACTGCTTCCCCCCCACCTGCATGCCAAATCAGACCCCAAACCTCACCCCCATCCTCGAACCCCACCCTCACCCCCACCCCCATCCTCACCCCCACCCTCACCCCCACCACCATCCTCACCCCCACCACCATCCTCACCCCCACCCCCAGCACACCTATTCCCCGCCAATGTCTCACCATCACAACCCACACATCCCAAAACCTAGGCCTGCATGCGTCCACTAAGCATGGACACCCATCACCAAAGCATGCCCAATGCATATACACATCCCCCCCACAAGCCACCCTCACCAAAGCCCCCACACACGAATGCCAGCACTTGGGGACACGAGAACCCACAGATACACCCATATGCCACACATTGAAACTATAACCATACCTCTATACCCCTGCAGGACCCGACCGTCAACACACCGCGGCGGAGGGGCCAGAATTCTCCACACCCCCCACCCAAGAGGCCGTCAGCGATGACAGCAGCTCTGTCGACCTGGACACCGATGACCAGCCCGGACCATCGGGGACCTCTGGACAGTCGGTTCCCCTCACACAGGCCCAGGCCACTACAGACCCAAACCCCTCTGGGAACACCAGCACAGCTCCCACCCAGCGGGCCCATGCCTCTGTCTCCAGGGCGCGTCAATCTGCGGTGTGTCTACCACTACAGGGCACCCAGGATAACCCACCACCCCAACAACAACAGGGACCTGGGGGCAGTGGTAGTGGGCACACCGGCCAGGGGGCAGAGGCCCAGGGAAACAGGGCAACTCGGCGGGCAGCTGTGCGACAGGGGGGGGAGGAGAGGCCCAGGGAACCCACTCTCCACGAGGTCCTCACCACCATCATGGGAGCATACAACCGCTCCCAGGAGACGATGGCGACGGTACTGGCCCGGTTCCAGGAGATCCAGGTGCTGCAGGAGGAACACTATCGGGGGTACAGGGAGGACATCAGAGCCATCAACACCACCCTGGTTACCATGGTAGGGCTGCTGCAGGACCTCGTAAACAGCAGGGCGGACACTGAACAACACCCAAGGGCCCCTGCCACTAGCCTGGACCAAGAACAGCCATCCACCTCCGCCGGCGCTAGTGGACAGGAGGCCCCCGCACAGCAGCAGCCCACCAGACCCCCACCTCCTGCAGGAGAAGAACCACCCCGCAAGAGGGCCCTGAGATCTCGCAAGAAGACAGAGTAGGATGTCAAGACCCCCGCCAGCAAAGGATACCACCTGATGTCATCCCACTGTCCCACATTGTCACCCTGTCCATCCTTGAACTGCCCATGCTCCATCTCTCCACAGGCCTCTGGACAATGCACCTGTGTGACTGTTACTCTGGACTCTGCCATGGACATTCCTTCACCATAGCCCCCACCCACTTGAAACCACCCATCCCATTTTGAGCACTTAAATAAACACCTATTTTGCACCAAAATATCAGGAGTCTGGCTGTGATTTCAATAGATTGTAATTGACATGACAGTGCAAATATGTCCTTGTACATGGTGAAGTCAACAAACAGCTGCCACAAAGCTGTAGTCCATGGGGAAACGAAGCACAGGACTCGTAGTGGGGACCCCAGATCTGAAATAGGGAGGGAAAAGCCAAAACTCAGTCATCATACACTGGGGCAAATAGACAGGCAGCAGAGATGCTGGAGAGTAGTTAACATTTACTAAATTATCTTTGAAATGTTACCTGTGTCCTATTGGAAGTACTGTTCAATGATTCTGTCCCTGTTGTCTGTTTCAGCCCCGTCGTCTTCCTCCTCGTCACTCTCCTCAGGTTCCACCGCTGCCACAACACCACCGTCTCGACCATCCTCCTGCAGGAAAGGCACCTGGCGGCGCAAAGCCAGGTTGTGAAGCATGCAGCAGGCCACGATGATGTGACACACCTTCTTAGGTGAGTACATTAGGGATCCACCTGTCATATGCAGGCAGCGAAACCTGGCCTTTAGGAGGCCAAAGGTGCGTTCGATCACCCTCCTAGTACGCCCATGGGCCTCATTGTACCGTTCCTCTGCCCTGGTCCGGGGATTCCTTACTGGGGTCAGTAGCCACGACAGGTTGGGGTACCCAGAGTCCCCCACTAGCCATACACGGTGTCTCTGTAGCTGTTCCATCACGTAAGGGATGCTGCTATTCCTGAGGATGTAGGCGTCATGCACTGACCCTGGGAATTTGGCATTTACATGCGAGATGTACTGGTCAGCCAAACACACCACCTGGATGTTCATTGAATGGTAATTTTTTCTGTTCCTGTACACCTGCTCCCTGTCTCTTGGGGGAACCAAAGCCACATGGGTCCCATCAATGGCACCAATTACGTTGGGAATATGTCCAAGGGCGTAGAAATCACCCTTCACTGTAGCCAATTCGCCCACCTCAGGGAAAATGATGTAGTTCCTCACGGATTTCATCAGGGCAGACAACACTCTGGATAACACCTTCGAAAACATGGGCTGAGACATCCCGGAAGCAATTCCCACGGTTGTCTGAAATGACCCACTTGCCAAGAAATGTAGTACTGACATGACCTGCACCAGAGGTGGAATCCCTGTGGGTTGGCGGATGGGGGACATCAGGTCGGGCTCCAGCTGGGCACACAGTTCATGGATAGTGGCACGGTTAAGACGGTAGGTCAGGATAATGTGGCGTTCTTCCATTGTCGACAGGTCCACCAGCGGTCGGTACACGGGAGGATTCATCCGTCTCCTCGCCCAACCCAGCGGACGGTGCCTAGGAAGGACAACATGGAGCACACAGTCAAGCAACCCACAGGTACGTACTCACAGCTAGCACAGTATACGATTCTCTATGCAGTGAATGGCGTGTCTGAGTGGCTATGCAAGGCCTAGGCCTGTGTGACGCAGTTGAAATTGAGCCATGTGGGCCCTGGAAATGGCGGCTGCCTGACCTGTGAAGTGTGACAATGGGATGTGAGGTCAATGCGCTGGCGTGGCACACCGCGGCGGGCGGCGGGCGAAGACCGCGGCGCGAAGCCGCATTGGTTAACATTGAAGCCTATGGGTTTCAGGAGCCAATGGCGAAGGGCGCCGGCGGTGGCGGGACGCACCGCCGCGGTACGCACCGCCGCGGACGTGACCGCCATTTTCTATCTACTTATCCACTTGCGACTTGAACTTTCACAGGAGAGGACCTATACTGCAAGTGTTGCTGTGACCTCGGTCTGGAAGGGACAATGGCTGCTGCGACTGGGGAAAGGGCCCCTGCCTTCACTGGAGAGGAGTTGGAGAAACTTGTGGATGGGGTCCTCCCCCAGTATGCGCTACTCTACGGTCCTCCAGACCAACAAGTGAGTTTAATTCAATATGGATTTGGGGCCACTGGCTGGCTTGGGGGCCTGGCGGGGATGGGGGGCATGTTGGGGCTGGCGGGGGGCCTGGCGGGGGGCCTGGCGGGGATGGGGGGCATGTTGGGCATGGCGGGGGGCCTGGCGGGGATGGGGGGCATGTTGGGCATGGCGGGGGGCCTGGCGGGGATGGGGGGCATGTTGGGCATGGCGGGGGGCCTGGCGGGGATGGGGGGCATGTTGGGCATGGCGGGGGGCCTGGCGGGGGGCCTGGCGGGGATGGGGGGCATGTTGGGCATGGCGGGGGGCCTGGCGGGGATGGGGGGCATGTTGGGCATGGCGGGGGGCATGGCGGGGGGCCTGGCGGGGATGGGGGGCATGTTGGGCATGGCGGGGGGCCTGGCGGGGATGGGGGGCATGTTGGGCATGGCGGGGGGCCTGGCGGGGATGGGGGGCATGTTGGGCATGGCGGGGGGCCTGGCGGGGATGGGGGGCATGTTGGGCATGGCGGGGGGCATGGCGGGGGGCCTGGCGGGGATGGGGGGCATGTTGGGCATGGCGGGGGGCATGGCGGGGATGGGGGGCATGTTGGGGCTGGCGGGGGGCCTGGCGGGGGGCCTGGCGGGGATGGGGGGCGTTGGGCCACTGGAAAGGAAAATGCTGAGAAACTTGAACGTGGTATTTCTCCCTCCCTGTACGTGTCACATAGGTCCGCGCCCATGAGAAGATCGGGATTTGGCGTGCCATCGCCAAGGAAGTCCGGGCCCTGGGGGTCCACCATCGACGGGGCACCCACTGCCGCAAGAGGTGGGAGGACATCCGCCGCGGGACCAAGAAGACCGCCGAGTCTCTGCTGGGGATGGCCTCCCAACGTAGGCGGGGTGCCTGCCGTCAACTGAGCCCCCTGATGTTCCGGATCCTGGCGGTGGCCTACCCTGAATTGGATGGGCGCGTGAGGGCAGCACAGCAGACACAAGGGGGTGAGTACAAGCATTATCTACTCTGTTGTCGCGCAGTGGAGGTGTCTGGGTGGGGGAGGAGGGCTGGGGGTCCCCCTAGGCCAGGGCGATATCTGTAGGCTGGGCACCCCCGTAAGCCCCTGTGTCCCCAGCCACCACCCTCAGTAGTTTGTCAATACAGCCATCCCTGGGCCGTGTCATCCATGGGTGCAGTTGTCAACTCTAGGCGTGTAGGGCATGTTCCACGGAATGCGTAGCGTACCCCAAGTGCGCAACTTAGTGCAGGGGGCATCTGTGTCTGTCATGTCCGCTAACTGTACCGGAGATCCATGTACTCAATATCCCTTTATTTCTCTCTCCCCCCCCCTTTTTGTTTGTCTTTCTGTGCTTGTGTGCATCAGCATCATCAGGCGGAGGAGAAGTGGCATCGGGGCAGGAGGGAGCTGCATCTCACATGGCCCAGGAGGGCCATGCCACAGAGTCAGACTGGACCAGTGAGACGGAGGGCGAGGGGAGCTCCACGACGGGGACGACTGGACCCTGCAGCGACACGGACACGTCCTCGGAAGGGGGCTCCCTTGCGGGGGTGGCACCATCCGTGCCCCCCGCCATTACAGGTACAGCCGCCACCCAGCGCACCATCTCCGCCCTCCCAGCAGCCCCTCAGCGTTCGCCCCGTGCCCGCTCTGCCAGGAAGCCGGGCATCTCCTTCGCCCCAGGCACCTCAGGCCCTGCCCCTGTTACCCCCGCTGCCCTCAGTGAGGAGGTCATTGACCTCCTCCGAACGCTCATTGTTGGGCAGACTACCCTTTTGAATGCCATCCAGGGGGTGGAGAGGGAGGTTCATCGCAGCAATGCGTACCTGGAGGGCATTCATTCGGGTCAGGCTGCCCATCAGCGATCGTTCCAGGCTCTGGCCTCAGCACTGACGGCAGCCATTGTCCCTGTCTCCTGCCTGCCTCTACTAACTCCCTCCTCCCAGTCTCCTGTTCCTCTGCCTGTCCCACCCACACCATCAGACCAGCCTGCACACACCTCAACACCCAAGAGAAGCTCATCCAAACATAAGCACCACAGATCACGCAGACATTCACACACGCAACATTCCGATGCAGACATGCCAACAGTCACTACCACCTCTGTGACCCCCACCTCCTCGTCTCCCTCCTCCCTCCCTGTGACGTCTACACTCACACCTCCATTCACCTCACCATCAGCCAATGTTTCCATCACCAGCACACCCTCCACTCCAGTCCGCACACGTGCAGTCACCACCCCCACTGCCATTTACACGTCCCCTGTGTCCTCTCCCACTGTGTCTGTCACCCCCTCTTCCACACCACACAAACGCAGCCACCCACCCACCCAACAGCCATCCACCTCACGACAGCCTATCCCTCCTGCACCTGCACCCAAAGACAGCAAACGTGACTCACCTACAACCACATCCTCTCCCTCCACTCCCATTCCCACTGTACCTACCACTCTCCATTGTCCCAAGAAGCTCTTCCTCGCCACTACTAACTTCTTTCCTGACCCTGAGCCCCCCCTCCTTCTCGTCGGGGTAAGAAGAGCACCTCAGCCACCACCAGCCCTGCAGCCCCCTTGACAAGGGTGCAGGGGTATTGGAGCCCGCCAGCCCGCATGTCTGGATCTTCGCCCAGCAGCAAGGGGACAGCCAGCCCACCCCCTGGGAAGAGGAGCAGAAGGCGGAAGGGTCGCCGCAGGAGCCCGCCTTCTACATCCCCCCCGGACACCACCCAGAGACAGTCACCAGCCACAGCTCCAAAGGGAGGAAAGGGCCACAGGCCCACGACTAAGGAGGGCAAGGGCAGCAAGTCGGAGAGGTCAGGCAGCAGGCCTGCTGCCCAGGAGGAGCCCACAACCCCCATAGCCGCTGCCCCGGGAGGAACCGGCACAGCTGCCCCGGGAGAGCCCACCACCCCCATAGCCGCTGCCCAGGGAGGACCCAGCCCAGCTGGCCAGGAGGGCCCCACCACCCACAGCCCAGGTGGGCAGTGAAGGAGCACCATCCCCGCTGCCCAGGAGGGCACCACCAGGCAATTAGCAGTTGGCCATAGACCGGCCGCCGTCTCCAGAACCGCTGAACTGGGCCCCGCCGTCTCCAGAACCGCTGAACTGGGCCCCGCCGTCTCAAGAACCGCTGAACTGGGCCCTTCAAGGCAAGGAGCGCTGAACTGGGCCCTTCAAGGCAAGGAGCGCTGAACTGGGCCCCGCCGTCTCAAGAACCGCTGAACTGGGCCCGCCGTCTCAAGAACCGCTGAACTGGGCCCCGCCGTCTCAAGAACCGCTGAACTGGGCCCTTCAGGGCAAGGAGCGCTGAACTGGGCCCCGCCGTCTCCAGAACCGCTGAACTGGGCCCCGCCGTCTCAAGAACCGCTGAACTGGGCCCCGCCGTCTCAAGAACCGCTGAACTGGGCCCTTCAGGGCAAGGAGCGCTGAACTGGGCCCCGCCGTCTCAAGAACCGCTGAACTGGGCCCTTCAAGGCAAGGAGCGCTGAACTGGGGCCCGCCGTCTCAAGAACCGCTGAACTGGGCCCCGCCGTCTCAAGAACCGCTGAACTGGGCCCCGCCGTCTCAAGAACCGCTGAACTGGGCCCTTCAGGGCAAGAACCGCTGGCCCTTTGGCAGACGTGGCAGGGCAGGATCTGTCTCGGGCAGGGCTGCAGGATGTCCTCTGGCCAACATGCCTCCTCCAGTGGCAGTGGAGTCTGTTATGGACTGTTTGGACTGTGGCTTTGCTCTCCCCAGGATGGCCCAGTGGGCAGGCCACCCACTGTATGGACTGTATGGACTGTGGCTTTGCTCTCCCCAGGATGGCCCAGTGGGCAGGCCACCCACTGTATGGACTGTATGGACTGTGGCTTTGCTCTCCCCAGGATGGCCCAGTGGGCAGGCCACCCACTGTATGGACTGTATGGACTGTGGCTTTGCTCTCCCCAGGATGGCCCAGTGGGCAGGCCACCCACTGTATGGACTGTATGGACTGTGGCTTTGCTCTCCCCAGGATGGCCCAGTGGGCAGGCCACCCACTGTATGGACTGTATGGACTGTGGCTTTGCTCTCCCCAGGATGGCCCAGTGGGCAGGCCACCCACTGTATGGACTGTTTGGACTGTGGCTTTGCTCTCCCCAGGATGGGCCAGTGGTCATGGAGTCCCCTCGTGGATCTGGCGTCGTGTACTCAAGTGGCTGAGGTGCCCCCCCTTCCCTTCCCCCTGAGGTGCCTGTCCTATTTTCTTTCTGATGCCCCTGCAGTGTTCTCTCCGTGGAGTTCTTGTCGTGGGACTGGGCCTTGCCCCTTTGCACAGGACCCCTGTGATCCACGGACAGTGGTTGGACTACATTTAGTAGCTGTATATATTTTGTACATAGTTTATTTATTTATTGGGATTAATGGTGTACATATTTCAATATATCTGCCCGTTTATGATCTCTTCTTTTGGTCTTTGCATTATTTCGGAGGGGGGTGGTTTGTGGGTTGTGACAGTGATCTGTGGGAATGCATTGATGTGTGTGTTGTAGTGGGTGTGGGTGGGTGGGTGTGTGCCGGTAATCTTTTCCCTCCCCTGTGTCGTAGGTGCCGTACTCACCGATGTCTTCCGCGCCGCCGGGCGTGCTCCTGGTATATGAGCAGGAATAGGAGTGCGGGGATGACCTGCAACTCTGGCTCCATACTGCCGGAATCTCGCGTGGAGTGCGTAGAGGTGAGCGTTTTCCCGTTCGTAGTCTGTTTCCGCCGTGTTCTTATCGGCGGTGCTCCCGCCCCGGAAAAGGTGGCAGATTGGTGGGTCGTAATAGGGTGGGCGGTACTTTGTCTGCCGCCGGGCTGTTGGCGGGAACCGCCGCGCTGTTTGTTTGTACCGCTGTGGCGGTCGGAGTGTTAAGTTGGCGGGCTGTGTTGGCGGTTCCCGCCAGGGTCAGAATTGCATATTTTAGACCGCCGGCCTGTTGGCGGCTTGGCCGCCGCTTTATCACCGACCGCCAGGGTCAGAATGAGGGCCAGAGTCTCTCGTTGTCGGTATAATTCATGTGCGGCATAATTAATGCCAACTACGTCTGTATGCTTTTTTTAAAGCTTTAATGTGTATAAACAAAAGGGCTTGATAAGGCTGCTCAAGTCTTTTTCTCTTGTCTTTCCTTCTTTCTTTTTTCCTTCAGGTGTTCTAAGGCCCGCCTATCCCTGGAGTTGTCCCCCCCCAGGTAAGTGTTTTATGCCTTTTAGTATTTCTTATTGATTAGTCGTGCGTCTCTCCATTTATTAGCAGGGATAGACCAAAGATGTTTCCTCACCCCTTCTGCCCTTGTGCCACTATCACCGGGGAATTGTGTCAAAGAAAGAGTAATATACAAAAAGAAAATAAGTGTCACTTTTGCAAGGGTCGTTACCCACACCCCAGCAAGCACATGTGAAAGAAACAAAGAAGAAGCAGTTTCAAATATTTAGTAGTGTCCGTTTGATCCCGCTATGGTATGATCCCTGAGACCCTCATAGTCTCAACCATAGTCCCTAGCCTGACCCTGACTCCATTCCCTCCCAGCCCACAAGAAGAAACAAGCGCATACCTGGCTAAACCACACTCCTCCTGGAGCAGGGGTAGTGCATCCTGCCGGTGGCCTCCTGGCTCTTGAGATCCAGCAGGATGCTCCTTTACCAACACGGTAGCTCTGTCTTGTCAAGCCTCGGGTTTCTCCCTTAATGACCCAGTCTCCAGCCACCATTCGTTGGCTCCGTCTAGGCACGACCACCACGGCTCTCCTCTTCACATCCCGACTTCGCGTTCCCCAGGTATCTTTGTCATCAAAGTTACGCCTTCTCCAGCTTCAATTTCCCTCTTAAAGGGATAATGTACTGCTACTTCTCCTGTGACTCCCTCCCATTTCCAGTCAGAGGAAACGGAGGTCGTAGTATATCTGTATGGCCCGATCGAATGTGCTTGATCTTGTCTCCATGGAGACTCCTCCTCTGCCTGAAAACAAGATAAATGCTTACACAGCATTTCGGAAGGTAGGTTTCCTATTATCCATGGCATTTCTCCACTGTTTTCCTCCTGACTATCTACATCCCCTGGGTTGCCCGACACATCTCTACCGCAGAATCTTCCCGATCAGGGAAAACAGGAAAGCCGGATAAGAAGTCTGCATTACAGTGGTACTTCCCTTTCCGATGATGTACCTCAAACCTAAAAGGTTGAAGGGAATCACAGCAGAAGGTTGTTACGGCTCATCCAAGTCAAAAGGGCATGATCAATTTAAAGCAGAAAGTTTCTACCCTCCAGGTAATACCGTCACCTCTCCACAGCCCATTTGATGGCCAGACATTCCTTCTTGAAGATGGGATATCTCTGTTCCCTTCGGAAAAATCTTGTAGCTAATAAACAAAACTGGGGCTTCAAATCCTTGATTATTCAGTTGGGAAAGTACGGTTCCCATCCCTATGTCGGAGGTGTCTGTAAGATGAATGTTTTTTTTAAGTCAGGGGAGATCAAAACAGGACTAGAGGTGGTGGCACTTTTCAACTTAGAAAATGCATCCCTAACCTTTTTGGTGGGATCTCAAAATTCCTGACTAGTGGTACTTTTCTTGAGGAGTTCGGGTAAGGAACCTGCTATGTCTGAATAGCTGGGAGTAAATCTCAATTATGCAAGCACCCTATCTGCTTGGTATGAAGAAAAGGGGCCTCGGTTATAGCCCATACCTTTTCTTCTTTGATTCCATTCCCAAGTACATACCCTAGATATTTTACCTTTCCATTTCTTGCTCTGGATTTGTTTGCATTTATATGTAGGTGTGCTCCCATCAACTTCTGTAGGACAGCCCTGCAATGGACCAGATGTTCTTCCCAGGTATGGCTAATGATGACAATGTCATCCAGATATACTGAGGAATATGATTGGTGGTTTTCGAGGCCCTCATTCATTAAGTGCTGGAACGTAGCGGGAGCCCCATGTAGTCCAAAAGGGAGGACTGTGAAATGGAATAAACCAGAGGGAGTAAAGAAAGCAGTCTAAAGGGTACTTTCCAGTTCCCCTTCATAAGATCCAGGGTGGTGATATATCTGGCTTCCCCCAAACTCTCAATTAGTTTGTGTATTCTGGGAAGAGGATATGGTTTCATCTTAGAGACCTATTCACTGCCCTAAAGTCAATATAGAACGTAAGGGTGCCATCCAGTTTTGGCACTAACACCACAGGGGATGACCAATTGCTTTTGGGAAGGTGTAATCACACCCATACATAACATTTGTTCCACCTCTTTTTGTTTGGCTTCCCATCATGCTGCCGGGACCCTGTGTGGCCAAGTGTGTTTTCTCCTGTGTATCCAACAATAGAGAGTAAAATGGTTTTAGAGCATCTAGCCGATCTGCTCTCCGTTCTATGGATAGGGTATTGTTTATGACCAAATGTTCTAGAGTACAAGTGTGGTGTTCTGCTGGTTGAGGGATATGTACCTTCTTAGGAAGAGGTCCCAGCCATTTTTTAAGTAGATTAATGTGATAACTTTGTTCTGTGTCGGGCTATATATGCAACCGATATGTGACTTTCACTATTGTAGACACTATCTGAAAGGGTCCCTGCCATTCAGACTTTATCTTTTTAGCTGATATATGAAGGAGGACTAGAACCCATTCTCCAACCTGATAGCTACACAATTTCTTTACTTTATCGTATGTAGCTTTCCGTCTTTTTTTATTCTTCTCCATATTAATATGGGCAAACTCCAGGAGCTTGCCTATTCAAGTACGTAATTCTTGGGTGTTCTCTAGTAGCCACCCTGTTTCGTCTCCATCCTTCTCCCGGACTTCCTTAGTCATTTCTAACAGGCTATGGGTTTTTTGCTCATACAGCAGCTCGAACAATGAACATCCCAAACTACTCTGTACTTGTCCCCTAATAACAAAAAGGTCCAAAGTCAACAGCTGGTCCCAATTCCTCCCTTCTCCTGTCAGAATCTTTTTCAGGGTAAGCTTCAAGGAACCATTGTATCATTCCACAAGGCATTCGGTTTGGGGGTGGTCACAGAGGCTTTGATGTGGCTTATGTTTAACTGTTTCCACACTTGTTCCATCAGTTAGGACATGAGTTGTTGTCTCTTGATCAGTGAGTATCTCTGTGGGAAAACCAACTCTTGAAAAGACCTCTATCAGGATTGTAGCAATATTCTTAGTATTAGGGGGGCCTCAATGGGATGGCCTCAGGATATCGGGTCGTGTAGCCTACCATGACTAAAACGTACTGCTTGCCTTTACTGGATTTGGGAAGGGGATTAATGAGATCCATGCTTATTTGTTCGAGTAGCTTCCCAATAATGAGAAGGGACTGCAGGGGCACAGCAGGTGGCTGTTAGGGATTCCTCTTCAGGTACACCTCACATTCTTGGCAATGTTTCTTTATGGCTGGCAGAAAGCCAGGCCAATAAAAATGGTGCAAGATGGACCGACTGGTCTTTAATGCCCCTGTGTGTCCTGCCAATAAATGAAAGTGAGCAAAAAAAGAGGATTTGGTACCTGGACTCACAAGGGACGAACAGTTGAGGGGTGTCTGCTTCTCTACCCACCATGTACAACACTCCTTCAGTGATTACAAATTGGGGATAGGAGGGACGGAGACTGTTTCCATGCAGTTTGGCACCTTGCTAGGCATGTTGGAGAGTGGCATCATTCTTTTTGTGTGTGTTTGAAGTTTCTGTCCATCTCCCAGGATACAAGGGTTAACAGTGCATCCTTCGTGATTGTGTTTCGCGGTGACCTCTTCAGTGGTTCTTCAATTGTTAAGGATGCCATAAACATGTCTAAGAATTCTGGATTATCTGTACTGAGTATTATCTTTTCAGGAAGGTAATGCAAAACTACTACAGTGACTTCTAGGACCTGTCCCTAACTGGTCTTTTTACCTGAAGGTGGGCGATGGGATAGGATTTGACATCCCCATCTACACATCGAATGTCTACAACCTGCCCCGGGAGAACTTGGGATGGCCAGACTAGATCCCCTTGTACTACTGATTGTCTGCACACTGAATCAAGCAAAGCTATAACCTTTATATCATTGGTCCATACATTTAGGAAGAAACAAGTGCCCATTTCCTGGGTATACAAGATGCAGCAAGGCAGGTAGTTCATCTCCATTAGTTCCTTTCCTCATTTGTTTTTGATACAAATGTGTCCCCAAGCCCCACACTCAACTCATTGGGGGCCTTTGGGAGAAGGAGTGTCAAGTTTTGGCATACAGCTTCTTGTGTTCTTATATGGGATTTTGTTGGGTTTTCTCTCTGTCTTCCCAGTCCCTGAATGGGAAATGGTGCGGTTACCCGTCTCTATCTCCCAGGACTAACCCCTTGGATGTGTTCGGATAAAGGTAGTTCCCATTTCAACTGCTTGTTCCACTGTGAAATCAGAGTGTTGCTTAAGCCAACTCTGGATGGATAGGGGTAGAGCTAGGTACTGTTCCAGGCAGACGTGATTAATAATTTCCTCCTTATTACTTTCCTGTGGTCTCAACCGCTTGTCTGTGGTCACCTTCAATTTGAAGAAAACAGATTTGGGTGTGTCTCCTGGAGAACCCCTCTCCTTCTGGAACTTTACTCAATATGTTTCCTCATCAGTACCTAGATGGTCCAGTATAATATTTTTGATTTCATGATAGGGGAGTATTCCCAAGGGTGCTTGCAAGCTACTTGGGCCTCCCTGGTCATGAGTGGTGCAAGAAAGAAGGCCCATTTCTCTTTAGGCCATACACAAGCCTTGGCTACTGTCTCAAAGTTCAGTAGAAATTCATCGGGGTCTTCTCCTATAACAAACCCCTGTAGAGACACATTGGAAATCTCCATAGAGGTTCTTCTTCCTGCCAAACTAGGGGTGAATTGAAACTGGTCTTCCAACACCTTATGAAGGATCTTGTGCAGTGCTATGTATGCATCTCTAAATACTTCTTGGTCAGCTTTAGCTGAGGACATTAGTCGTTCGAGAGCCCATTCCACCTTGTTTTGTCCATGTATAAGCTGTTGTATTACCAGAACAATTGTGTATCAATTGAGGGTTGCCTGCATTCTCCACGATGTATTGGTGTGTGCTGGATAATTAATGCCAACTACGTCTCTGTTTTTTAAAGGCTTTAATGTGTAATAATAAAAGTTATTTGTAAGGCTGCTCATGTCCTCTTCTCTTCTCTTTTCTTCTTTCTTTTCCTCCTTTAGGTGTTTTGAGGCCGAGCCTGTCCCTGGAGCTGTCCGCACCTCTCGGTATAATGGCAAGAGCCACAGTTAAGTGTTTTATACCTTTAAGTACTTCTTATTGATTAGTCGTGGGTCTCTCCATTTATTAGTGGGGATAGACCAAAGATGTTTCCTCACCCGTTGTTTCCATGTGCCACCATCACTGAGGAACCATGTCAAAGAAAGAGTCATATAGGAAAAGAAAATAAGCGCCACTTTTGCAAAGGTCATTACCCACACCCTAGCAAACACATGTGAAAGAAACAAAGAAGCAGCAGTTTTAAATATTTAGTAGTGTCCAATAGATCCCACTAGGTATGACCCAGAGACCTTCAGAGTCTCCTACGTATTCCCCAGCCTAACCCTGACTCCGTTCCCTCCTGCCTCCCGGCCTGCAAGAAGAAATTAACGTGTACCTGGCTAAGCCACACTCCTCTTGGAGGGGGGCGGGGCGGTGCATCCTGCTGGTGGCCTCATGGCTTTTGAGATCCACCAGGATGCTCCTTAACTGACACAGTATCTCTGTCTTATCGAGTCTCAGGTTTCTCCCTTAATGGCGCGGTCTCCAACCACCGCTCATCGGCTCCTTCCGTCGCAGAATGGATTTCTTCTTGGCATGACCATCACGGCTCTCCTCACGTCCCTACTTCATTCTCCCCAGGCGTCTTTGTTATCGAAGTTCCACCGTCTCCGGCTTCATCTCCCCCTTAAAGGGACAATTTACCGCTCCTTCTCCGATAGGTCCCTCCCATTTCCAGTCAGGGGAAACGGAGGTCGTAGTATTTCTAGATGGCACAGACAGATATGCCTGATCTTGTCTCTATAGAGGCTCCTCCTCTGCCTGAAAATAAGAAACATGCTCACACAGCATTTCGGATGCTTATGCTCTTATTATCCATAGCATTTCTCCACTGTTTTCTTCCTGACTATCCTCGTCCCTGGGGTTGCCCTAACACTCATATACCATTTTGGAAAACGTCCGTGGCTGAGGATATTCTAAAATTCAGTCTAATGTAATGGCACAGGCATTGGAGTGTAGAGATAGTTGTGATGTACCTACTCTTGTGGTCGAGAGCCAGTTAATCATAGATTGAGTTGAGGTCGATTTTTTAAAACCATCTGGCTAATGTAAAATCGTATATGACATTGTGCATCGTGGGTATGATGTAGTGTTCTTGCCTGATTGCTTGATTGGGAAGCTTCATGTCAATGCAGATTCTTACTGCTCCTGGCTGCTTGGGAACATTCACTATTGGGGAGACCTATGGTTTAGGGCATGTGTCATTCTCTATTACTGCAAATTGTTTGAGATGTGTGAGTTCATCTTCCACATGGGGACGGAGATGGAAGGGGATGCATCGGTGCCGTAGTACAACTGGTTTGTCGGAGTCATTGATATGCAGGGTGACTATGTAGTTTTTCAGGCATCCCAGCCCGTTGGACCCATGGTTGAACTCATGGAGAATGTGATTGAGCTGGTGATTGAGTACTTGCGTGGCAAACACCTCCAGTCCTAGAAGTTCCGCAGTTCTGCAGCTGATCAGTGTGTCACCGCCCTCATAGTGACATATAATTTAGTGTTTGTCTTATGACTCTTGTGGCAGACTGTGGCAGTGAAGGTCCTTGCAATAGGAAGTGGGGGTAGTCCTCCCATAGGTGAAGAACCTTTTGTTGGTGACCCTTAAAGGTGGCTTTTCTTTCAGAGAATTGTATGTGTCCCATGCCATCACATTAACTGAGGATCCTGTATCAATGAGAGCGTGATGGATTGTACAGTTATTTGTACTCTGCATTTGGGTGAGGCTGATATCGTTGTTTTTTATGACTAGTGTACAAGAGGAAAAAGACAGCTTTATCGCTATCGTCGACGATGAAGTGGTGCAGTTTGAAGGGTAGTGAGTTATGCCGGTGGTGTCGGCTCAGACCATTTGGATGGGGGTTTGGGAAGGTGTTTGCGTGGTATCCTGTCACCCTCTAGCACTACTGCGGCAAACTCATATAAAGTGGTTGTTCTTTCTGCATTTGAAGCATGTTTTTCCCTGTGCCAGTTACTGGGCTGAAGGGTGTGGCTCACAACCACAGTAATCACAGGCTGACACATTGGAGGCAGCTTTTGCAGAGTGTTTACCTGGACGTGCCTTGAGCATGAGGTCTAAAGTCTCTGTTTTGATTTTCGGCTCAGATGTGGCAGGTGACGTGATTTTGATATTTGCCAAGGCCTCTTTCATATGTTCCCCTTTCCTGTGTGACAATTTGTCTAGTATATCTTCCAGTTTCATGCCACGCTCTCTCAGGATGAGCTGCATGATCACACTGGATTTACACCCTTGGATGATCTGGACCCTGACCTCTTTGTGGGGATTATCAACTGTGTAAGTGCTTGCCATTTTGTGCAACGGCGCGTAGAATCCATCAATAGATTTGACGTCTTTTTGTCGTGCTTGGAGCAGTTTGAAGCACTCAAAGTCCGGGTTTCTTTGTGAGTCACATTGCTCACTGACCACTGCCACTGCTGCAAAATAGTCATCTTCATCACCTGTGTTAGGGAGGTTCTCAAATAGTTTGGATATTTCCTCACCTGCTGGATAGCAGGAGTGAACTTTTGACTACTGGGTCGGTCACATGGTTGGCTCAGAGGTCGTCTGTAAATCTGTTGAGCCAGGTCTTCCATCTCACAGCTGCCATTGCCAGGTTGGCCAGTTCGCTGAAAGGCAGGAGTACATTTGATGCTGGGTGGGGTGGTAAGCCAGCTGTGCATGATGCAACTGCAGGAGCGCCTCCCTCATCGGCAGCCTCTACCCTGGCTGGGTGCTGGTTGGGCTGGTCTTGTGACATTACAGGCAGATGAACCTAGTAGGAAGAGTGTCTAGAGCGTGGAAAGCAGTGCGGCAGGCCGGGTTAGTGCATGCCTGTTAGGGGGCGAAAGAAACTGCTCCACATGATGTACTGTCACTGAGCGGGGCTCAACCACATACCAAGGCCTGGCAGGAAGAGCCCGCAGACTGGAGATGCTGCATGACAAAAACGGGGTTCACTACTCTGGTTCGACAACTAGGTAATGTAAAGAGTTGGCTGATGGGTACAAGGGTGGCCAAGGAGAGGTTAATGTGGTCCCTTGTTGCGTCCCCAGACGGGGCTGCAGGAGAACTTGTGGGCCAAGTGAAAGCAGGAAGCAGTGTGTCATCTTGGGGGCTGTGTAATCTTACAGGTCTACGTGCTGGGCTCTCGAACAGCAAACAGAGTTAGGCACCGCAGCAGGGGTGAGTGTCAGGCATGCTGTTACTGGCGTGCGCTGCCACTCTGGAGGACAGGGTGGTACCAGCGGAAGCAAGCCGGTCCCTCGCAATGATGATAACAGCAAATAGCGTGTGCAGGATCACGCCGTGGGCCAATCCTCATCGCCAAGGTGGTGTTGAGTGATACCAGGTGAGCGGACCTCTAAGATATGAGGGCACTGCGGGCATGGAAATCAGAACAAACCCTACACAGGAGTCAGATGCTATAGACCCTGCCTTGAGCGTCAGATGGTGGACTGACTGCGACATATGTCCCATCAATGCAACCAGTGACATGTGGGAATTGGGCTAACTGATAAAAATTTAATTTTGGGAGCTACAAGTCCTGTGGGGTGTTGGGAAATTTGATGGGCTCATTGATTTTAGATAACATTGCATTCAGGAGTGCATGGAAGAAGCATGAGAGCGCACTTTCGGACACACCTCCAGCTGCTGCTAATACCCCCTGATAGCTTCCTGGGGCTAAGAGGTGCAAGGAGCATAACACCTGCACATGAGTGGGTATGGCATTGGTTCTGTGAGAGTGTCACTGCAGTTGTGGTGTTAAATCTCCGATTAGGTTTAGTTTCATGGCAGAATTCAACCTATACTTATCATATATCTCCTCCTCTGTTTGGTCAAACAAAGTAATGCGCACTGTGAAAATGTTCTCCTGTCTCCTCCTCCCTCTCCCGAACCCTGCCAGAATCCTTATCCTCCTCGCCATGACGTAGAGTGTGGCCATTGTTGAAAAGGGCTGATGCACTCTGGGCCTCTTTCTATAGGTTGCACCTGATTACCACCCGATTTGAGTTGGTGGTAAATTGCACATGCAGAATCCCCATTTTGCGACCAATCGTAATTTGTGAATGGTTCAAACATTTAATTTGTGATTCCCTATTTGCAAATCACAATTTGGGATTGGCAGAATTGATTCATAATTTTAGGGAATCGCTATTTTAGTAATTCCTCAAAATTGCACTGCAAATGCCTTTCATACATTCTGTGTGGCTATTTTGCATTCTCAAATGGTGGAATTTTGCGATTCGCACCATATGTGAATGCAAAATAGTTTGATAATCTAGCCCTAGAAACCCTTGCTGCCGTAATTGCAGTCGCAAACCATTCCTCTGTTACTAATTGCCTGATTGAAGCTGTAACTGATTAGCAGCTACAGTAGATCATGATCCAAGGTACTTTTGCCTTCTCTCTCTATAGTTTTCGAAAATGGAAATGTTTTTTTTTTAAAGCAGCCCTGTTCCTGTGAGGAGCTCAGAGCTCGGAGCTGCTAAAAATAATTAGTTTTCCTTTTTGGAATGCAGTCACAGGGATGGTAGTTTGCTGTCCCTTGCAGGCCTAATTAAAGAATATTAATTAGCAGGTCGTTCTGTGATCTCCCCCCTCCATTCCTTATTCTGTGAGCCAACCTATTAGTACACAGGTAGGTTCAAATAATAAAATACTGGTCACAAAAAGTCGATGCACAATTTGGGACCGCTTTTTGGCGACTGACCATTTTGTACGTACATCTGGCCCCAGGTCCCATGATCGTACACAGCTATAGAACAATGATGTTACTGTTAGCATTCTAAAGTGTGCCACAACTGTTTTATTGTTTTTTTTCCAGATAGAGTGCAGCACAGCTCTACCTCCTTAAGTGAAAATGGAGAAGTGCCTGTAGAGTGCATCCGCAAAAGTTTTCAAAATTCTTAGTAGTGAACACTGAGCAGCCTATTTGATAAGATCACAGGAAGTGTTCATGCAGCTTTCGATACCTTACCACAGAAATTAACATCAGTAAACTAAAATCCTCAACTCCATTGTAAAATTCATAAAATGACAAAAAGACCTCAGAATCACTCATATAGGCACATGGCCTACACTCTTATGGGATGTATAATGTTTGCAGAGTTACTTATGAACTATATCAGCCCCGAGAATTGGATGAGAAACCTCTGTATTGTGCAAAGTGACTCTTCCATCAGCTGGAAAGCCTATTGTAAGATCCCGTCTGGCATGAAGGATTCCTGCATTCTCTTCTGCTGTTAGGAACTGTTGTGCACATAACAGCGCCAACCAATGGAGGACAGGTTTTAGCCCTCATCACAAGATGTGAGATTTGTTATAGTGTGAGGGAGCACTCAGCCTTGTCTCTTCTCTTTTGCAGTGAGTGTTTATTGAGGTTTCTGTGCTGGTAGGAAGCAGAATGGGTATGCACATGGAGGAAAGTGGCTGTGTATGGATGTTAAGAGAATGTTCTAGCAGGGGTTGGCCATTCAGTCAGACATTGAAAGACCAAGGGAACTATCAAGCAGGCCAGACGTGTGGTACTGGACGAGAGGCAGAGGGTGGCTGAATTCTCAATGAGCATCCTAACCTGAGATCTCCTTTGTTTTGTTAAATTATATTCATTTGATTGGTTCCCAACCATACAATCAAAACACATTTCACATTTCAACTCCCTCCTCCGCCTGCCCTCCCCCACATTGAGAAGGAGCTATATAGAGTTTTTCCTCTTCTGAGGTAAGCAAGCAATGTATAACAACAGTACAATCATCTCTGCATTATCAGTGTACTTATCCATCACATTCTATTATCAGTGGCATTACATATAATCATCCTTCCTTTGTCCCACCAATTTGTGTTCCTGCTTCCACTTCCATTTCCTGCTGTAATAGACTCTCTGCCCTGTCCTACACCATCCTACCTCCCTGTCTCACGCCAGTAGAAGTTAGTCTGTGTCTCAACCCGCATTCGGCATGTATCCACTTCTCAAATTCCCATAGCCACTGTTTGTGTGTTGGCAAACAAACTGTTATCCAACATAAGGCTACGCAGTTCTTTGCCACAGCTACACCTAGTTTTAGTATTTTTTCCGTATGTTTATTATGTTAAGCCCGCTTTACCATGTCTAGTAGGCATAGTTGGATCGTTGGCCTCAGCGTGAGCTCAGTTAGTTCCTCAAGCACCTTTATGACTTCCTCCCAGTATCCCCGCACCCCCGGACATAACCACCACATGTAGCTATATGTGCCCACTGATATCTTGCATTTGGCACAGTATTCAGACTTAGGCCCTCATTATGACAGTGGTGTTAAAAGCTGCTTACCGCCGTGCAGAAGACCACCACCACACCGCCGCGGCCGCGGAATTCCGCCACAGCTATTATGACCCACAGTTCCGAATCCGCCAAAATTCAGACACCCACACAAGTCCGCCGCACCAAAGGTCAGTGATAAACTAGCGAAAACAAAACCTCCACCGTCACGCCAACAGAAATACGCCCACACTATCACGATACACCAATCCACGCAGCAGTCTTTCAACCGCGGTATTCCATTGGCGGTACACACTGCTGCGCTCAAAATACACACACTCTTACAAAACACAGCCACATTGGACAATTCCAAATACACACACCTGATACACATACACACACCACTCCCACACACCCAATACACTATAAAACACACACCCACATTACCCACAAACCCTTGCGATAACAAATCACGAACGAAAGCCAGAGAGCGACACCACCATCAACAACACTAGCATCCACAGGCACACAACACCATCACCCACATAACTTCCACGCACCTCACACAACACCCCACTACATATCAGCACACTTATCACCCCACACATCACATACACCACCCCATGGCACGGCAAAGACACCCCAGGTTCTCGGAGGAGGAGCTCAGGGTCATGGTGGAGGAAATCGTCCGGGTAGAACCACAGCTATTCGGATCACAGGTGCAGCACACCTCCATTGCAAGGAAGATGAAGCTATGGCGAAGAATAGTGGACAGGGTCAACGCAGTGGGACAGCGCCCAAGAAATTGGGAGGATATCAGGAAGAGGTGGAACGACCTACAGGGGAAGGTGCGTTCCATGGTCTCCAGACACCACCTGGCGGTTCAGCGGACCCCCACCTCCTCCCCCACAACTAACAACTTGGGAGGAGCAGGTCTTGGCGATTCAGCATCTTGAGGGACTCGCAGGAGTAGGTGGAGGAATGGCCTCTGGTAAGTCAAACCTTTAACTACTTCATCCCCCACCCACCTACATGCTATCACCTACCCCCACCCTCGCCCTCACCCCCATCATTCCTACTCCTCACAAATGTCCCACTATCACAAACCACACATCCCAACACCAAGCCCTGCATGCAACACCAAAGCATGGACAGCCATCACTAAAGCATGCCCACTGCACATACCCATACACCCCCCTAAACCATCATCACACAAGGTCCCACACAGGAATGCTAGCACTGGGGTACACGGTCACCCACCCATTGCACACCTTGACACAGACAGATGCAATAATCATGCTTTTATACCCCTGCAGGACCCCTACCCAACGTCACCGGACAGGAGGGTCCACACATGTCCACACCACCAACACAAGAGGCCCACAGTGATGACAGCACTTCTGTCCAACTGGATCTAGATGACCAGCCCGGCCCATCGGGGACCTCGGGACAGTCGTTCCCCACACCCAGTCACAGGCCACTACAGAGCTTCCCCCCTCTGGAAACATCAGCACAGCGCCCACCCAGTGGGCCCATACCTCCGTCCCCAGGACACGTCAATCAGCAGTGTGTCCACCACTACAGGGAACCCAGGCTAACCCACCACCCCAACAACAACAGGGACCTGGGGGCAGTGGTAGTGGGCACACGGTCCAGGGGACGGAGGCCCAGGAACACAGGGGAACTGGGAGGGATGTTGTGCAACAGGGGGCGGACAGGCCCAGGGAACCCACTCTCCACGAGGCCCTCTCCTCCATCATGGGAGCTTACCACCACTCCCAGGAAACGATGGCAACGGTACTAGCCAAGTTTCAGGAGACCCAGCGCCTGCAGGAGGAACAGTATATGGGCTTCAGGGATGAACTCAGAACCATCAATTCCACCCTGGGCACCATCGTAGGGGTGCTGAAGGAAGTACTCAACACCAGGAGGGACACGGTGGCACAACAAGGGGCCCCTGACATTAGCCTGGATGATGAACTGCCCACCACCTCCGCCGGCGCTAATGGACAGGAGGCACCGCCACAGGACCACCACACCAGCACCCCACCCCCTGCAGAAGGAGAACCGCCTCGCAAACGGTTCCTGAGATCCAGGAACAAGACAGAGATCGATGCCAAGACCCCCGCCAAGAAATGAGACCAGCCTGATTGTCATCCTACTGTCCCACTTTGTCACCCTGTCCATCCTTAAACTGCCCCATCTCCACTTCCTATGCCAATTTGGGCAATGCACCTGTGAGACTAATAGACTGGACTCCCTTAAGCACAAAACAATCTGGAGTCTGTCTGTTATTTCGGAATACTGTATTAGAAATAATTGTGGCAAAAAGCTCTTTCATTTGTAATGTCAACATACCTATGTCACACAGCTCTAGTCCATGAGGAATCAAAGCAGATGTCACACTGTGGGACCCAGATCTGTGAAATCATAAGGGAAAGTGACAACTCAGTGACCATACACTGGGTGAAAAAGACAGACAGTAGAAAGGTAGTAGTGTATAAGTACATGTAGTAGGCAGGTTTGTATTCTTACCTGTGTTTCACTGGAAATATTCCTGGATCACTGAGTCCCTGTTGTCCATGTCTTCTTCCTCTGCTTCCTCGTCTTCACTGTCCACAGGCTCCACAGCTGCAACAACACCGCCATCTGGACCATCCTCCTGCAGAAAGGGCACCTGTCGTCGCAAAGCCAAGTTGTGAAGCATACAGCAGGCCACGATGATCTGGCACACCTTCTTTGGTGAGTAGAATAGAGATCCACCTGTCAAATGGAGGCACCTGAACATCACCTTCAGGAGGCCGAAGGTGCGTTCGATCACCCTCCTAGTTCACCCATGTGCCTCATTGTAGCGTTCCTCTGCCCTTGTCCTGGGATTCCTCACAGGGGTCAGTAGCCATGACAGGTTGGGGTAACCAGAGTCATTTACAAATGTTGAGGGACAACTGTTAGACACACACTAACCTGGAGGGATATCCCCAGATAACCATTCCCACTGACTAGCTTCCAGTTGCTCACCTAATAGCCACACACGGTGCCTCTGGAGTTGACCCATCACATAAGGGATGCTGCTATTCCGCAGGATGTAAGCTTCATGCACTGAGCCAGGGAACATGGCATTCCCATAGGAGATATACTGGTCTGCCAAACATACCATCTGTACATTCATCGAATGATAACTCTTCCGGTTTCTGTACACCTGTTCACTCCTGTTGGGGGGGGCCAAAGCCACATGTGTCCCATCAGTGGTACCTTTGATGTTGGGGATATGTCCCAGGGCATAGAAATCACCTTTCACTGTAGGCAAATCCTCCACCTGAGGGAAAACGATGTAGCTCCGCATGTGTTTCAGTAGGGCAGACAACACTCTGGACAACACGTTGGAAAACATAGGCTGGGACATCCCTGATGCTATGGCCACTGTTGTTTGAAATGACCCACTTGCAAGAAAATGGAGCACTGACAACATCTGCACTTGAGGGGGGATTCCTGTGGGATGGCAGATAGCTGACATCAGGTCTGGCTCCAGCTGGGTTCACAGTTCCTGGATTGTGGCACGGTCAAGCCTGTATGTGATTATCACGTGTCTTTCCTCCATTGTCGACAGGTCCACCAACGGTCAGTACACCAGAGGATGCCGCCATCTCCTCACATGTCCCAGCGGACGGTGCCTATGAAGGGCAACAGCGAGCACAGAGTCAAACAACTCAGAGGTACGTACCCACAGCTTACACAGAACACCATTCATACTCAAAAAGTGGCCTGTATGTGTGACGCAGTTGAAAATGAAGCCATGTGGGCCCCTGAAATAGCGGCTGCCTGACCTCCAAAGTGGGACAATGGGATGTGAGGTAACTGCGCTGGCGTTGTACACCGTTGCGGTAGGCAGTCAAAGACCGCGGCGCAATGCTGCATTGGTTAACATTGGACCCTATGGGTCCCAGGAGCCAATGATGATGTACGCCGGCGGTGACGGTATGCACCGCCGCGGACGTGACCGCCATTATCTATCTGTTCAATCACTCGATACCTGATCTTCGACAGGAGAGGACCTACACTGCAAGTGCTGCTGTGACCTCGGTCTGAAAGACAATGGCTCGAGTGTCTGGGGAAAGGGCCCCTGCCTTCACATCGGAGGAGTTGGAGAAACTGGTGGATGGGGTCCTTCCCCAGTACACGCTACTCTACGGTCCTCCAAACAAACAGGTAAGTACACTTGGAGCATGATGTATGGGCTATGCCTGTGTGGAGAGGGGTGGATGTAAGAAGGAAGGGGGGAGAGTGTGGTGTGCATGAAACAACGGTGAGTGCATGTGTCACATGGCAAGGGTAGGGATGGGGGCCAATCACTTTGACGGTGCAGTTGGTAATAACTTTCTCTTCCCCCTGTACAAATCATGTAGGTCAGCGCCCACCAGAAAAAACATATTTGGCGTGCCATCGCCAAGGACGTCCGGACCCTGGGGGTCTACCACAGACGGAGCACCCACTGCCGGAAAAGATGGGAGGACATTCGCCGCTGGAGCAAGAAGACGGCAGGGGCTCAGCTGGGGATGGCCTCCCAATATGGGAGGGGTGCCCGTCGCACCATGACCCCGCTGATGTTCAGGATCCTGGCGGTGGCGTACCTGGAGTTGGATGGGCGCTTGAGGGCATCACAGCAGCCACAAGGGGGTGAGTACACTCGCATTCTGCTGACTGCACGCAGTGGAGGGGTCTGGGTGAGGGAGGTGGGCTGTGGGTTTTCCTAGGCCAGGGCGAGTTCCGTAGGCAACGTCCCTCCGTAAGGCAGGCCATGTGGCACCCCACCTCTGTAGAGTGACACCTACACCTAGTCATGCCCCTGTGTCATCTATGTGTGCAGATGTCGTCCATAGCCTTGTAGGCCATTTCCCAGGAATTGAACAGTGGAGCCCAAGAGCGCGGCATAGTGCAGGGGGCTTCTGTGTCTGTCGTGTCTGCCAACGGTAGCGGTAATGCATGCACTCATCATGTCTTTCTCCTGTTGTCGTCCCCCTTTTTGTGGTCTCCCTGTTGTTGTGTGCATTAGCATCACCAGGCGGAGGAGCAGTGCCACCGGAGCAGGAGGAAGCTGCATCCCACATGGCCATAGAGGGCCACACTACGGACTCGGAGTTCACCAGTGGGACGGAGGGCGAGGGGAGCTCCGCGGCGGGGACAGGAGCTGACACCAGTGGCACAGACTCGTCCTCTGTTGGGAGCTCCCTTGTGGTGGTGGCAACATCTGTGCCCCCCCATCTACAGGTACAGCCGCCAACCCCCCTTCCAGCACCGCCCTCCCAGCAGCCCCTGTAGGAAAGTACCATCTTCCCTGGCATGTTACCCCCATTTTTCACTGTATATATGTTGTTTTAGTTGTATGTGTCACTGGGACCCTGCCAGCCAGGGCCCCAGTGCTCATAAGTGTGCCCTGAATGTGTTACCTGTGTTATAACTAACTGTCTCACTGAGGCTCTGCTATCCAGAACCTCAGTGGTTATGCTCTCTCATTTCTTTCCAAATTGTCACTAGCAGGCTAGTGACCAATTTCACCAATTTACATTGGCATACAGGAACACCCTTATAATTCCCTAGTATATGGTACTGAGGTACCCAGGGTATTGGGGTTCCAGGAGATCCCTATGGGCTGCAACATTTCTTTTGCCACCCATAGGGAGCTCTAACAATTCTTACACAGGCCTGCCACTGCAGCCTGAGTGAAATAACGTCCACGGTATTTCGCAGCCATTTACCACTGCACTTAAGTAACTTATAAGTCACCTATATGTCTAGCCTTTACCTGGTAAAGGTTAGGTGCAAAGTTACTTAGTGTGTGGGCACCCTGGCACTAGCCAAGGTGCCCCCACATAGTTCAGGGCAAATTCCCCTGACTTTGTGAGTGCGGGGACACCATTACACGCGTGCACTACACATAGGTCACTACCTATGTGTAGCTTCACAATGGTAACTCCGAATATGGCCATGTAACATGTCTAAGATCATGGAATTGCCCCCTCTATGCCATCCTGGCATTGTTGGCACAATCCCATGATCCCACGGGTCTCTAGCACAGACCCGGGTACTGCCAAACTGCCTTTTCAGGGGTTTCACTGCAGCTGCTGCTGCTGCCAACCCCTCAGACAGGTTTCTGCCCTCCTGGGGTCCAGCCAGGCTTGGCCCAGGAAGGCAGAACAAAGGACTTCCTCAGAGAGAGGGTGTTACACCCTCTCCCTTTGGAAAAAGGTGTTAAGGCAGGGGAGGAGTAGCCTCCCCCAGCCTCTGGAAATGCTTTCATGGGCACAGATGGTGCCCATTTCTGCATAAGCCAGTCTACACCGGTTCAGGGACCCCTCAGCCCTGCTCTGGCGCAAAACTGGACAAAGGAAAGGGGAGTGACCACTCCCCTGACCTGCACCTCCCCTGGGAGGTGCCCAGAGCTCCTCCAGTGTGCTCCAGACCTCTGCCATCTTGGAAACAGAGGTGCTGCTGGCACACTGGACTGCTCTGAGTGGCCAGGGCCAGCAGGTGATGTCAGAGACTCCTTCTGATAGGCTCCTTCAGGTGTTGCTAGCCTATCCTCTCTCCTAAGTAGCCAAACCCTCTTTTCTGGCTATTTAGGGTCTCTGCTTTGGGGAATTCCTTAGATAACGAATGCAAGAGCTCACCAGAGTTCCTCTGCATCTCTCTCTTCACCTTCTGCCAAGGAATCGACTGCTGACCGCGCTGGAAGCCTGCAAAACTGCAACAAAGTAGCGAAGACGACTACTGCAACTCTGTAACGCTGATCCTGCCGCCTTCTTGACTGTTTTCCTGGTGGTGCATGCTGTGGGGGTAGTCTGCCTCCTCTCTGCACTAGAAGCTCCGAAGAAATCTCCCGTGGGTCGTCGGAATTGTCCCCCTGCAAGCGCAGGCACCAAAGTACTGCATCACCGGTCCCCTGGGTCTCCTCTCAGCACAACGAGCGAGGTCCCTTGAATCCAGCAACTCTGTCCAAGTGACTCCCACAGTCCAGTGACTCTTCAGTCCAAGTTTGGTGGAGGTAAGTCCTTGCCTCCCCACGCCAGACTGCATTGCTGGGAACTGCGTCTTTTGCAGCTACTCCGGCTCCTGTGCACTTTTCCAGGATTTCCTTTGTGCACAGCCAAGCCTGGGTCCACAGCACTCTAACCTGCATTGCACGACCTCCTGAGTTGTCCTCTGGTGGCGTGGGACTCTCTTGTGCAACTTCGGGTGAGCACCGTTTCACTCCACTTCGTAGTGCCTGTTCCGGCACTTCTCTGGGTGCTGCCTGCTTCTGAGAGGGCTCCTTGTGTTGCTGGACACCCCCTCTGTCCCCTCACGCAATTGGTGTCATCCTGGTCCCTCCTGGGCCACAGCAGCATCCAAAAACCCTAACTGCACGATTTGCAGCTAGCAAGGCTTGTTTGCGGTCTTTCTTCAGGAAAACACTTCTGCACGAGTCTTCACGACGTGGGACATCCATCCTCCAAAGGGGAAGTTTCTAGCCCTTGTCGTTCCTGCAGAATCCTCAGCTTCTACTGCCTAGTAGCAGCTTCTTTGCACCCACAGCTGGCATTTCCTGGGCATCTGCCCACTCTCGACTTGATCGTGACTTTTGGACTTGGTCCCCTTGTTCCACAGGTACTCTAGTCTGGAAATCCATCGTTGTTGCATTGCTGGTGTTAGTCTTTCCTGCAGAATTCCCCTATCACGACTTCTGTGCTCTTTGGGGAACTTTAGTGCACTTTACACTCACTTTTCAGGGTCTTGGGGTGGGCTATTTTTCTAACCCTCACTGTTTTCTTACAGTCCCAGCGACCCTCTACAAGGTCACATAGGGTTGGGGTCCATTCGTGGTTCGCATTCCACTTTTGGAGTGTATGGTTTGTGTTGCCCCTATCCCTATGTGTCCCCATTGCATCCTATTGTGACTATACATTGTTTGCACTGTTTTCTAAGACTATACTGCATATTTTTGGTATTGTGTACATATATCTTGTGTAGATTTGTTATCCTCATACTGAGGGTACTCACTGAGATACTTTGGCATATTGTCATAAAAATAAAGTACCTTTATTGTTAGTATATCTGTGTATTGTGTTTTCTTATGATATTGTGCAAGTGACACTAGTGGTACTGTAGGAGCTTCACTCGTCTCCTAGTTCAGCCTAAGCTGCTCTGCTAAGCTACCATTATCTATCAGCCTAAGCTGCTAGACACCCTATACACTAATAAGGGATACCTGGGCCTGGTGCAAGGTGTAAGTACCCCTTGGTACTCACTACAAGCCAGTCTAGCCTCCTACATTGGTTGCGCAGCGGTGGGATAAGTACTTTGCAACTACTTACCACTTTTGTCATTGTACTTTTCATAAGAGAAAAATATACAAAACAAGTTTAGTGTATGTACACCTAACCAAAAAGTTTTGCTTTTCCTCTTTTCACTTCTTTACTAAGTGCTGAAAAGTACCTCTAAACTTTCTAGTTCTTGAAAAGTTAAAAAAGTTTTTTTCTGTCTTTCCAAAAGTTCAGAAACTTTTTCTTTCTTTTTTCTGTCCCTTAAACCTTTTCTATCATGTGTGGTACAGGCCAAACTCTTGATCTGGCCAGCACAACTTATGACAACCTTAGCTGGAAGGAAGCAAGGAGTCCCTGTGTAGATAGAGGTTTAGGGGTAGGGAAGAATCCCTCAAGACAACTGTTAGTTAATATGCTCATTGAACAAGATAAGACCTTAGGTGGCACTTCTGGTGAGAAATTAGCTGATGGTTCCCATTCTGATTCTGGGGCACCCCTAGCAAAAGATTTGGGAGGGAATCTTTCCAACCTGCCCCTTCGCAGGCCACCTAGCAGGGCTGGTACTTATGTGAGTTCTCATCACAGTATAGGGATTACTCCCTTAGGCCAGGTTGTTATGGTGCCATCTGTTAGGGACAGGTCTCCCTCTGTTCATTCACACCATTCTTCTGTGTCAAGGTATGCCCAACCCACCCACCCTGATGACAGAATGTTAGAAAGGGAACTCAATAGATTGAGAGTGGAAGAGTCCAGGCTGAAGCTTAAAAAGCAACAGCTGGATCTAGACAGGGAAGCATTTGACTTAGAAAAAGAAAGGCAGAGGTTGGGGTTTGGACCCCATGGTGGCAGCAGCAGTAGTCCCCATAGTCATCCTGCAAAAGAGCATGATTCCAGGAATCTGCATAAGATAGTTCCCCCTTACAAGGAGGGGGATGGCATTAACAAGTGGTTTGCTGCACTTGAGAGGGCCTGTGTTGTACAGGATGTCCCTCAAAGGCAGTGGGCTGCTATCCTATGGCTATCATTTAGTGGAAAGGGTAGGGATAGGCTCCTTACTGTAAAAGAAAGTGATGCCAATAATTTTGCAGTTCTTAAGAATGCACTCCTGGATGGTTATGGCTTAACCACTGAACAGCACAGGATGAAGTTCAGAGAGACCAAAAAGGAGTCTTCACAAGACTGGGTAGACTTTGTTGACCATTCAGTGAAGGCCTTGGAGGGGTGGTTACATGGCAGTAAAGTTACTGATTATGGAAGCCTGTATAACTTGATCCTGAGAGAGCATATTCTTAATAATTGTGTGTCTGATTTGTTGCACCAGTACCTGGTGGACTCTGATCTGACCTCTCCCCAAGAATTGGGAAAGAAGGCAGACAAATGGGTCAGAACAAGGGTGAACAGAAAAGTTCATACAGGGGGTGACAAAGATGGCAAGAAGAAGGATGGTAAGTCTTCTGACAAGGGTGGGGACAAATCTAAAAATGAGTCTTCATCAGGCCCACAAAAACACTCTGGTGGGGGTGGTGGGCCCAAATCCTCTTCAAATCAAAACAAAGAAAAGAAACCATGGTGCTATTTATGTAAAATAAAAGGCCATTGGACAACAGATCCCAGTTGTCCAAAGAAAAGCACCAAGCCTCCTACCACTACAACCCCTACTGCTACACCTAGTGTCCCTACTAATAGCAGTAGTGGTGGGAGCAAACCTACTAATAGCCAATCCAAGGGAGTAGCTGGGCTCACTATTGGTAACTTAGTTGGGGTTGGTCTGATTAGGGAGACCACAGAGGCTGTGTTAGTCTCTGAGGGGGCTATTGATTTAGCCACCTTGGTTGCTTGTCCCCTTAACATGGATAAGTACAAGCAACTACCCCTAATAAATGGTGTTGAGGTTCAGGCCTACAGGGACACAGGTGCCAGTGTTACAATGGTAACAGAGAAACTGGTCCACCCCGAACAACACCTACTTGGTCACCAGTACCAAGTAACCGATGCTCATAACAACACCCTTAGCCACCCCATGGCTGTTGTGAATCTCAACTGGGGGGGGGGGTTACTGGCCCAAAGAAAGTTGTGGTTGCCTCAGATTTACCTGTAGACTGTCTATTAGGAAATGATTTAGAGACATCAGCTTGGGCAGAAGTGGAGTTGGAGGCTCATGCAGCAATGCTGGGCATTCCAGGGCATATATTTGCTTTGACCAGGGCTCAGGCCAAAAAGCAAAAAGGACAGGGTGACTTGGATCCTGGAAGAATGGACCAAGTGCTCCCTAAAGCTAGGGCTAGTAGAAGTAAAGCACTACCTACTATCCCTCCCTCTACAGTGGATTCAACTTCTGAGGAAGAAGAATTTCCACCCTGTGCAGAACCTACACCAGAAGAGCTGGAAGCAGACACTGCTGAGCTTTTGGGTGAAGGGGGGCCTGCCAGGGAGGAGGTGAGTGTGGCACAGCAAACCTGTCCCACACTAGAGGGTCTAAGGCAGCAAGCTGTCAAACAAGCAAATGGGGATGTCAGTGACTCTCACAGAGTTTACTGGGAGAACAACCTCTTGTACACTGAAGCAAGGGATCCAAAACCTGGAGCTGCCAGGAGATTGGTGATTTCTCAGGAGTACAGAAAGTTCCTCCTAACCCTAGCCCACGACATTCCCTTAGCTGGACATTTGGGGCAAATGAAAACTTGGGACAGGCTTGTTCCCTTGTTTCATTGGCCTAGAATGTCAGAGGACACAAAGGAATTTTGTAAGTCCTGTGAAACCTGTCAAGCCAGTGGCAAGACAGGTGGCACTCTAAAGGCACCCCTTATTCCACTGCCTGTGGTTGGGGTTCCCTTTGAAAGGGTAGGGGTTGACATAGTTGGCCCCCTTGACCCTCCTACTGCTTCAGGCAATAGGTTTATCTTGGTGGTAGTGGACCATGCCACCAGATATCCTGAAGCAATTCCTCTAAGGACCACTACAGCTCCTGCAGTGGCAAATGCCCTCTTGGGGATCTTTTCCAGGGTGGGCTTCCCAAAAGAGGTGGTATCAGACAGGGGAAGCAATTTCATGTCTGCTTACTTAAAGGCCATGTGGAAGGAGTGTGGTGTTACATACAAGTTCACCACACCCTATCATCCACAAACAAATGGACTGGTAGAGAGATTTAACAAAACTCTCAAAGGCATGATTATGGGACTCCCTGAAATATTCTGCAGGAGATGGTATATCCTTTTACCATGCCTCCTTTTTGCTTACAGGGAGGTATCCCAAAAAGAAGTGGGCTTCAGCCCCTTTGAACTCCTATTTGGTCACCCTGTGAGCAGTCCTCTAACACTTGTTAAGGAGGGTTGGGAACAACCTTTAAAAGCTCCAAAGCAAGACATAGTGGACTATGTACTTGGCCTCAGATCAAGGATGGCTGAGTACATGAAAAAGGCCAGTAAAAACCTTCAGGCCAGCCAAGAGCTCCAAAAGCAATGGCATGACCAGAAGGCTGTTTTGGTTCAGTACCAACCAGGGCAGAAAGTGTGGGTCTTGGAGCCTGTGGCCCCAAGAGCACTCCAAGACAAATGGAGTGGACCCCACATAATTGTTGAAAAGAAGGGTGAAGTCACCTACTTAGTTGACTTAGGCACTGCCAGGAGTCCCCTTAGAGTGCTCCATGTCAATCGCCTGAAACCCTACTATGACAGGGCTGATCTCACCCTGTTCATGGCAACTGATGAGGGACAGGAAGAAGAGAGTGACCCTCTCCCTGATCTCTTCTCTTCCACAGAACAAGATGCTCTAGTGGAAGGTGTAGTTTTGGCAGATTGTCTTACTGCTGAGCAGAAAGACCACTGCATAAATCTCCTGGGTCAGTTTTCTGAACTCTTCTCTACTGTGCCAGGTACCACTTCTTGGTGTGACCACACTATAGATACTGGAGACAGCTTGCCTGTCAAAAGTAAGATCTACAGGCAGCCTGACCATGTCAGAGACTGCATAAAGCAAGAGGTGCAGAAAATGCTTGAACTGGGAGTGGTTGAGTACTCTGAAAGTCCATGGGCCTCTCCTGTGGTACTTGTACCAAAACCTCATTCCAAGGATGGAAAGAAGGAAATGCGGTTTTGTGTTCACTACAGAGGTCTCAACCAGGTAACCAAAACTGATGCTCACCCTATACCCAGGGCAGATGAGCTTATAGATACACTGGCATCTGCCAAGTATCTAAGCACTTTTGACTTGACTGCAGGGTATTGACAGATCAAATTATCAGAAGATGCAAAAGCAAAAACTGCATTTTCAACCATTGGAGGCCATTACCAATTCACAGTAATGCCTTTTGGATTGAAAAATGCACCTGCCACTTTTCAGAGGTTGGTGAACACAGTCCTGCAAGGGCTGGAAGCTTTTAGTGCAGCATATCTAGATGATATAGCTGTCTTTAGCTCCAGCTGGCGTGATCACCTGGTCCACCTATGGAAAGTTTTAGAGGCCCTGCAAAAGGCAGGCCTCACTATCAAGGCCTCAAAGTGCCAGATAGGGAAGGGGAAGGTGGTTTATCTGGGACACCTAGTTGGTGGAGAACAGATTGCACCACTTCAGGGGAAAATCCAAACAATTATTGATTCGGTTCCCCCTACTACTCAGACTCAGGTGAGAGCCTTTTTAGGCCTCACTGGGTACTATAGGAGGTTCATAAAGAACTATGGCTCCATTGCAGCCCCCCTTAATGACCTCACATCCAAGAAAATGCCTAAGAAGGTATTATGGACAGCAAACTGTCAGAAAGCTTTTGAGGAGCTGAAGCAGGCCATGTGCTCTGCACCTGTCCTGAAAAGCCCCTGTTACTCCAAGAAATTCATTGTCCAAACTGATGCATCTGAATTAGGGGTAGGGGCAGTCTTATCACAACTTAATTCTGAGGGCCAGGATCAACCTGTTGCTTTTATTAGTAGGAGGTTGACCCCTAGAGAAAAGCGTTGGTCTGCCATAGAGAGGGAGGCCTTTGCTGTGGTCTGGGCACTGAAGAAGTTGAGGCCATACCTGTTTGGCACTCACTTCATTGTTCAGACAGACCACAAACCTCTAATTTGGCTAAAACAAATGAAAGGTGAAAATCCTAAATTGTTGAGGTGGTCCATATCCCTACAGGGAATGGACTATACAGTGGAACATAGACCTGGGAGTACCCACTCCAGTGCAGATGGACTCTCCAGATATTTCCACTTAGACAATGAAGACCCATCAGGTAATGACTAGTCTTATTGTCCTTCGTTTGGGGGGGGGGGTGGGTTTGTAGGAAAGTACCATCTTGCCTTGCATGTTACCCCCATTTTTCACTGTATATATATTGTTTTAGTTGTATGTGTCGCTGGGACCCTGCCAGCCAGGGCCCCAGTGCTCATAAGTGTGCCCTGAATGTGTTACCTGTGTTATAACTAACTGTCTCACTGAGGATCTGCTATCCAGAACCTCAGTGGTTATGCTCTCTCATTTCTTTCCAAATTGTCACTAGCAGGCTAGTGACCAATTTCACCAATTTACATTGGCATACTGGAACACCCTTATAATTCCGTAGTATATGGTACTGAGGTACCCAGGGTATTGGGGTTCCAGGAGATCCCTATGGGCTGCAGCATTTCTTTTGCCACCCATAGGGAGCTCTAACAATTCTTACACAGGCCTGCCACTGCAGCCTGAGTGAAATAACGTCCACGTTATTTCACAGCCATTTACCACTGCACTTAAGTAACTTATAAGTCACCTATATGTCTAACCTTTACCTGGTAAAGGTTAGGTGCAAAGTTACTTAGTGTGTGGGCACCCTGGCACTAGCCAAGGTGCCCCCACATAGTTCAGGGCAAATTCCCCTGACTTTGTGAGTGCGGGGACACCATTACACACGTGGACTACACATAGGTCACAACCTATGTGTAGCTTCACAATGGTAACTCCGAATATGGCCATGTAACATGTCTAAGATCATGGAATTGCCCCCTCTATGCCATCCTGGCATTGTTGGCACAATCCCATGATCCCACGGGTTTTTAGCACAGACCCGGGTACTGCCAAACTGCCTTTTCAGGGGTTTCACTGCAGCTGCTGCCAACCCCTCAGACAGGTTTCTGCCCTCCTGGGGTCCAGCCAGGCTTGGCCCAGGAAGGCAGAACAAAGGACTTCCTCAGAGAGAGGGTGTTACACCCTCTCCCTTTGGAAAAAGGTGTTAAGGCAGGGGAGGAGTAGCCTCCCCCAGCCTCTGGAAATGCTTTCATGGGCACAGATGGTGCCCATTTCTGCATAAGCCAGTCTACACCGGTTCAGGGACCCCTCAGCCCTGCTCTGGCACAAAACTGGACAAAGGAAAGGGGAGTGACCACTCCCCTGACCTGCACCTCCCGTGGGAGGTGCCCAGAGCTCCTCCAGTGTGCTCCAGACCTCTGCCATCTTGGAAACAGAGGTGCTGCTGGCACACTGGACTGCTCTGAGTGGCCAGGGCCAGCAGGTGACGTCAGAGACTCCTTCTGATAGGCTCCTTCAGGTGTTGCTAGCCTATCCTCTCTCCTAAGTAGCCAAACCCTCTTTTCTGGCTATTTAGGGTCTCTGCTTTGGGGAATTCCTTAGATAGCGAATGCAAGAGCTCATCAGAGTTCCTCTGCATCTCTCTCTTCACCTTCTGCCAAGGAATCGACTGCTGACCGCGCTGGAAGCCTGCAAAACTGCAACAAAGTAGTGAAGACGACTACTGCAACTCTGTAACGCTGATCCTGCCGCCTTCTTGACTGTTTTTCTGGTGGTGCATGCTGTGGGGGTAGTCTGCCTCCTCTCTGCACTAGAAGCTCCGAAGAAATCTCCTGTGGGTCGACGGAATTGTCCCCCTGCAACCGCAGGCACCAAAGAACTGCATCACCGGTACCCTGGGTCTCCTCTCAGCTTCACTCGTCTCCTAGTTCAGCCTAAGCTGCTCTGCTAAGCTACCATTATCTATCAGCCTAAGCTGCTAGACACCCTATACACTAATAAGGGATACCTGGGCCTGGTGCAAGGTGTAAGTACCCCTTGGTACTCACTACAAGCCAGTCCAGCCTCCTACATTGGTTGTGCAGCGGTGGGATAAGTACTTTGCAACTACTTACCACTTTTGTCATTGTAATTTTCATAAGAGAAAAATATACAAAACAAGTTCAGTGGGGGTAGTCTGCCTCCTCTCTGCACTAGAAGCTCCGAAGAAATCTCCCGTGGGTCGACGGAATTGTCCCCCTGCAACCGCAGGCACCAAAGAACTGCATCACCGGTCCCCTGGGTCTCCTCTCAGCACAACGAGCGAGGTCCCTTGAATCCAGCAACTCTGTCCAAGTGACTCCCACAGTCCAGTGACTCTTCAGTCCAAGTTTGGTGGAGGTAAGTCCTTGCCCCTCCACGCCAGAATGCATTGCTGGGAACCGCGTCTTTTGCAGCTACTCCGGCTCCTGTGCACTTTTCCAGGATTTCCTTTGTGCACAGCCAAGCCTGGGTCCACAGCACTCTAACCTGCATTGCACGACCTCCTGAGTTGTCCTCTGGTGGCGTGGGACTCTCTTGTGCAACTTCGGGTGAGCACCATTTCACTCCACTTTGTAGTGCCTGTTCCGGCACTTCTCTGGGTGCTTCCTGCTTCTGAGAGGGCTACTTGTCTTGCTGGACGCCCCCTCTGTCCCCTCACGCAATTGGTGACATCCTGGTCCCTCCTGGGCCACAGCAGCATCCAAAACCCCTAACCGCACGATTTGCAGCTAGCAAGGCTTGTTTACAGTCTTTCTTCAGGAAAACACTTCTGCACGACTCTTCACGACGTGGGACATCCATCCTCCAAAGGGGAAGTTTCTAGCCCTTGTCGTTCCTGCAGAATCCTCAGCTTCTACTGCCTAGTAGCAGCTTCTTTGCACCCACAGCTGGCATTTCCTGGGCATCTGCCCACTCTCGACTTGATCGTGACTTTTGGGCTTGGTCCCCTTGTTCCACAGGTACTCTAGTCTGGAAATCCATTGTTGTTGCATTGCTGGTGTTGGTCTTTTCTTGCAGAATTCCCCTATCACGACTTCTGTGCTCTTTGGGGAACTTTAGTGCACTTTGCACTCACTTTTCAGGGTCTTGGGGTCGGCTATTTTTCTAACCCTCACTGTTTTCTTACAGTCCCAGCGACCCTCTACAAGGTCACATAGGGTTGGGGTCCATTCGTGGTTCGCATTCCACTTTTGGAGCGTATGGTATGTGTTGCCCCTATCCCTATGTGTCCCCATTGCATCCTATTGTAACTATTCATTGTTTGCACTGTTTTCTAAGACTATACTGCATATGTTTGGGATTGTGTACATATATCTTGTGTATATTTGTTATCCTCATACTGAGGGTACTCACTGAGATACTTTGGCATATTGTCATAAAAATGATGTACCTTTATTTTTAGTATATCTGTGTATTGTGTTTTCTTATGATATTGTGCAAGTGACACTAGTGGTACTGTAGGAGCTTCACTCGTCTCCTAGTTCAGCCTAAGCTGCTCTGCTAAGCTACCATTATCTATCAGCCTAAGCTGCTAGACACCCTATACACTAATAAGGGATACCTGGGCCTGGTGCAAGGTGTAAGTACCCCTTGGTACTCACTACAAGCCAGTCCAGCCTCCTACATTGGTTGTGCAGCGGTGGGATAAGTACTTTGCAACTACTTACCACTTTTGTCATTGTACTTTTCTTAAGAGAAAAATATACAAAACAAGTTCAGTGTATGTACACCTAACCAAAAAGTTTGGCTTTTCCTCTTTTCACTTCTTTACTAAGTGCTGAAAAGTACCTCTAAACTTTCTAAAAAGTTCTTGAAAAGTTGAAAAAGGTTTTTTCTGTCTTTCCAAAAGTTCAGAAACTTTTTCTTTCTTTTTTCTGTCCCTTAAACCTTTTCTATCATGTGTGGTACAGGCCAAACACTTGATCTGGCCAGCACAACTTATGACAACCTTAGCTGGAAGGAAGCAAGGAGTCTCTGTGTAGATAGAGGTTTAGGGGTAGGGAAGAATCCCTCAAGACAACTGTTAGTTATTATGCTCATTGAACAAGATAAGACCTTAGGTGGCACTTCTGGTGAGAAATTAGCTGATGGTTCCCATTCTGATTCTGGGGCACCCCTAGCAAAAGATTTGGGAGGGAATCTTTCCAACCTGCCCCTTAGCAGGCCACCTAGCAGGGCTGGTACTTATGTGAGTTCTCATCACAGTATAGAGATTACTCCCTTAGGCCAGGTTGTTATGGTGCCATCTGTTAGGAACAGGTCTCCCTCTGTTCATTCACACCATTCTTCTGTGTCAAGCCATGCCAAACCCACCCACCCTGATGACAGAGTGTTAGAAAGGGAACTCAATAGATTGAGAGTGGAAGAGTCCAGGCTGAAGCTTAAAAAGCAACAGCTGGATCTAGACAGGGAAGCATTTGACTTAGAAAAAGAAAGGCAGAGGTTGGGGTTTGGACCCCATGGTGGCAGCAGCAGTAGTCCCCATAGTCATCCTGCAAAAGAGCATGATTCCAGGAATCTGCATAAGATAGTTCCCCCTTACAAGGAGGGGGATGACATTAACAAGTGGTTTGCTGCACTTGAGAGGGCCTGTGTTGTACAGGATGTCCCTCAAAGGCAGTGGGCTGCTATCCTATGGCTATCATTTAGTGGAAAGGGTAGGGATAGGCTCCTTACTGTAAAAGAAAGTGATGCCAATAATTTTGCAGTTCTTAAGAATGTACTCCTGGATGGTTATGGCTTAACCACTGAACAGTACAGGATGAAGTTCAGAGAGACCAAAAAGGAGTCTTCACAAAACTGGGTAGACTTTGTTGACCATTCAGTGAAGGCCTTGGAGGGGTGGTTACTTGGCAGTAAAGTTACTGATTATGAAAGCCTGTATAACTTGATCCTGAGAGAGCATATTCTTAATAATTGTGTGTCTGATTTGTTGCACCAGTACCTGGTGGACTCTGATCTGACCTCTCCCAAGAATTGGGAAAGAAGGCAGACAAATGGGTCAGAACAAGGGTGAACAGAAAAGTTCATACAGGGGGTGACAAAGATGGCAAGAAGAAGGATGGTAAGTCTTCTGACAAGGGTGGGGACAAATCTAAAAATGAGTCTTCATCAGGCCCACAAAAACACTCTTGTGGGGGTGGTGGTCCCAAATCCTCTTCAAATCAAAACAAAGAAAAGAAACCATGGTGCTATTTATGTAAAATAAAAGGCCATTGGACAACAGATCCCAGTTCTCCAAAGAAAAGCACCAAGCCTCCTACCACTACAACCCCTACTGCTACACCTAGTGTCCCTACTAATAGCAGTGGTGGTGGGAGCAAACCTACTAATAGCCAATCCAAGGGAGTAGCTGGGCTCACTATTGGTAACTTAGTTGGGGTTGGTCTGATTAGGGAGACCACAGAGGCTGTGTTAGTCTCTGAGGGGGCTATTGATTTAGCCACATTGATTGCTTGTCCCCTTAACATGGATAAGTACAAGCAACTACCCCTAATAAATGGTGTTGAGGTTCAGGCCTACAGGGACACAGGTGCCAGTGTTACAATGGTAGTAGAGAAACTGGTCCACCCTGAACAACACCTACTTGGTCACCAGTACCAAGTAACCGATGCTCATAACAACACCCTTAGCCACCCCATGGCTGTTGTGAATCTCAACTGGGGGGGGGGGTTACTGGACCAAAGAAAGTTGTGGTTGCCTCAGATTTACCTGTAGACTGTCTATTAGGAAATTATTTAGAGACATCAGCTTGGGCAGAAGTGGAGTTGGAGGCTCATGCAGCAATGCTGGGCATTCCAGGGCATATTTTTGCTTTGACCAGGGCTCAGGCCAAAAAGCAAAAAGGACAGGGTGACTTGGATCCTGGAAGAATGGACCAAGTGCTCCCTAAAGCTAAGGCTAGTAGAAGTAAAGCACTACCTACTATCCCTCCCTCTACATTGGATTCAACTTCTGAGGAAGAAGAATTTCCACCCTGTGCAGAACCTACACCAGAAGAGCTGGAAGCAGACACTGCTGAGCTTTTGGGTGAAGGGGGGCCTGCCAGGGAGGAGGTGAGTGTGGCACAGCAAACCTGTCCCACACTAGAGGGTCTAAGGCAGCAAGCTGTCAAACAAGCAAATGGGGATGTCAGTGACTCTCACAGAGTTTACTGGGAGGACAACCTCTTGTACACTGAAGCAAGGGATCCAAAACCTGGAGCTGCCAGGAGATTGGTGATTCCTCAGGAGTACAGAAAGTTCCTCCTAACCCTAGCCCACGACATTCCCTTAGCTGGACATTTGGGGCAAATGAAAACTTGGGACAGGCCTGTTCCCTTGTTTCATTGGCCTAGAATGTCAGAGGACACAAAGGAATTTTGTAAGTCCTGTGAAACCTGTCAAGCCAGTGGCAAGACAGGTGGCCCTCCAAAGGCACCCCTTATTCAACTGCCTGTGCTTGGGGTTCCCTTTGAAAGGGTAGGGGTTGACATAGTTGGCCCCCTTGACCCTCCTACTGCTTCAGGCAATAGGTTTATCTTGGTGGTAGTGGACCATGCCACCAGATATCCTGAAGCAATTCCTCTAAGGACCACTACAGCTCCTGCAGTGGCAAAGGCCCTCTTGGGAATCTTTTCTAGGGTGGGCTTCCCAAAAGAGGTGGTATCAGACAGGGGAAGCAATTTCATGTCTGCTTACTTAAAGGCCATATGGAAGGAGTGTGCTGTTACAGACAAGTTCACCACACCCTATCATCCACAAACAAATGGACTGGTAGAGAGAATTAAAAAAACTCTCAAAGGCATGATTATGGGACTCCCTGAAATATTCCGCAGGAGATGGGATATCCTTTTACCATGCCTCCTTTTTGCTTACAGGGAGGTACCCCAAATAGGAGTTGGGCTTCAGCCCCTTTGAACTCCTATTTGGTCACCCTGTGAGAGGTCCTCTAACACTTGTTAAGGAGGGTTGGGAACAACCTTTAAAAGCTCCAAAGCAAGACATAGTGGACTATGTACTTGGCCTCAGATCAAGGATGGCTGAGTACATGAAAAAGGCCAGTAAAAACCTTCAGGCCAGCCAAGAGCTCCAAAAGCAGTGGCATGACCAGAAGGCTGTTTTGGTTCAGTACCAACCAGGGCAGAAAGTGTGGGTCTTGGAGCCTGTGGCCCCAAGAGCACTCCAAGACAAATGGAGTGGACCCCACATAATTGTTGAAAAGAAGGGTGCAGTCACCTACTTAGTTGACTTAGGCACTGCCAGGAGTCCCCTTAGAGTGCTCCATGTCAATCGCCTGAAACCCTACTATGACAGGGCTGATCTCACCCTGCCCATGGCAACTGATGAGGGACAGGAAGAAGAGAGTGACCCTCTCCCTGATCTCTTCTCTTCCACAGAACAAGATGCTCTAGTGGAAGGTGTAGTTTTGGCAGATTGTCTTACTGCTGAGCAGAAAGACCACTGCATAAATCTCCTGGGTCAGTTTTCTGAACTCTTCTCTACTGTGCCAGGTACCACTTCTTGGTGTGAGCACACTATAAATACTGGAGACAGCTTGCCTGTCAAAAGTAAGATCTACAGGCAGCCTGACCATGTCAGAGACTGCATAAAGCAAGAGGTGCAGAAAATGCTTGAACTGGGAGTGGTTGAGCACTCTGAAAGTCCATGGGCCTCTCCTGTGGTACTTGTACCAAAACCTCATTCCAAGGATGGAAAGAAGGAAATGCGGTTTTGTGTTGACTACAGAGGTCTCAACCAGATAACCAAAACTGATGCTCACCCTATACCCAGGGCAGATGAGCTCATAGATACACTGGCATCTGCCAAGTATCTAAGCACTTTTGACTTGACTGCAGGGTATTGGCAGATCAAATTATCAGAAGATGCAAAAGCAAAAACTGCATTTTCAACCATTGGAGGCCGTTACCAGTTCACAGTAATGCCTTTTGGATTGAAAAATGCACCTGCCACTTTTCAGAGGTTGGTGAACACAGTCCTGCAAGGGCTGGAAGCTTTTAGTGCAGAATATCTAGATGATATAGCTGTCTTTAGCTCCAGCTGGGGTGATCACCTGGTCCACCTATGGAAAGTTTTAGAGGCCCTGCAAAAGGCAGGCCTCACTATCAAGGCCTCAAAGTGCCAGATAGGGCAGGGGAAGGTGGTTTATCTGGGACACTTAGTTGGTGGAGAACATATTGCACCACTTCAGGGGAAAATCCAAACAATTATTGATTGGGTTCCCCCTACTACTCAGATTCAGGTGAGAGCCGTTTTAGGCCTCACTGGGTACTATAGGAGGTTCATAAAGAACTATGGCTCCATTGCAGCACCCCTTAATGACCTCACATCCAAGAAAATGCCTAAGAAGGTATTATGGACAGCAAACTGTCAGAAAGCTTTTGAGGAGCTGAAGCAGGCCATGTGCTCTGCACCTGTCCTGAAAAGCCCCTGTTACTCCAAGAAATTCATTGTCCAAACTGATGCATCTGAATTAGGGGTAGGGGCAGTCTTATCACAACTTAATTCTGAGGGCCAGGATCAACCTGTTGCTTTTATTAGTAGGAGGTTGACCCCTAGAGAAAAGCGTTGGTCTGCCATAGAGAGGGAGGCCTTTGCTGTGGTCTGGGCACTGAAGAAGTTGAGGCCATACCTGTTTGGCACTCACTTCATTGTTCAGACAGACCACAAACCTCTACTTTGGCTAAAACAAATGAAAGGTGAAAATCCTAAATTGTTGAGGTGGTCCATATCCCTACAGGGAATGGACTATACAGTGGAACATAGACCTGGGAGTACCCACTCCAATGCAGATGGACTCTCCAAATATTTCCACTTAGACAATGAAGACCCATCAGGTAATGACTAGTCTTATTGTCCTTCGTTTGGGGGGGGGGGGTTTGTAGGAAAGTACCATCTTGCCTTGCATGTTACTCCCATTTTTCACTGTATATATATTGTTTTAGTTGTATGTGTCGCTGGGACCCTGCCAGCCAGGGCCCCAGTGCTCATAAGTGTGCCCTGAATGTGTTCCCTGTGTTATAACTAACTGTCTCGCTGAGGATCTGCTATCCAGAACCTCAGTGGTTATGCTCTCTCATTTCTTTCCAAATTGACACTAGCAGGCTAGTGACCAATTTCACCAATTTACATTGGCATACTGGAACACCCTTATAATTCCGTAGTATATGGTACTGAGGTACCCAGGGTATTGGGGTTCTAGGAGATCCCTATGGGCTGCAGCATTTCTTTTGCCACCCATAGGGAGCTCTAACAATTCTTACACAGGCCTGCCACTGCAGCCTGAGTGAAATAACGTCCACGTTATTTCACAGCCATTTACCACTGCACTTAAGTAACTTATAAGTCACCTATGTGTCTAACCTTTACCTGGTAAAGGTTAGGTGCAAAGTTACTTAGTGTGTGGGCACCCTGGCACTAGCCAAGGTGCCCCCACATAGTTCAGGGCAAATTCCCCGGACTTTGTGAGTGCGGGGACACCATTACACACGTGGACTACACATAGGTCACTACATATGTGTAGCTTCACAATGGTAACTCCGAATATGGCCATGTAACATGTCTAAGATCATGGAATTGCCCCCTCTATGCCATCCTGGCATTGTTGGCACAATCCCATGATCCCACGGGTCTCTAGCACAGACCCGGGTACTGCCAAACTGCCTTTTCAGGGGTTTCACTGCAGCTGCTGCTGCTGCCATTCCCTCAGTCAGGTTTCTGCCCTCCTGGGGTCCAACCAGGCTTGGCCCAGGAAGGCAGAACAAAGGACTTCCTCAGAGAGAGGGTGTTACACCCTCTCCCTTTGGAAAAAGGGGTTGAGGCAGGGGAGGAGTAGCCTCCCCCAGCCTCTGGAAATGCTTTAATGGGCACAGATGGTGCCCATTTCTGCATAAGCCAGTCTACACCGGTTCAGGGACCCCTCAGCCCTGCTCTGGCGCGAAACTGGACAAAGGAAAGGGGAGTGACCACTCCCCTGACCTGCACCTCCCCTGGGAGGTGCCCAGAGCTCCTCCAGTGTGCTCCAGACCTCTGCCATCTTGGAAACAGAGGTGCTGCTGGCACACTGGACTGCTCTGAGTGGCCAGGGCCAGCAGGTGACGTCAGAGACTCCTTCTGATAGGCTCCTTCAGGTGTTGCTAGCCTATCCTCTCTCCTAAGTAGCCAAACCCTCTTTTCTGGCTATTTAGGGTCTCTGCTTTGGGGAATTCCTTAGATAACGAATGCAAGAGCTCATCAGAGTTCCTCTGCAGCTCTCTCTTCACCTTCTGCCAAGGAATCGACTGCTGACCGCGCTGGAAGCCTGCAAAACTGCAACAAAGTAGCGAAGACGACTACTGCAACTCTGTAACGCTGATCCTGCCGCCTTCTCGACTGTTTTCCTGGTGCTGCATGCTGTGGGGGTAGTCTGCCTCCTCTCTGCACTAGAAGCTCCGAAGAAATCTCCAGTGGGTCGACGGAATTGTCCCCCTGCAACCGCAGGCACCAAAGAACTACATCACCGGTCCCCTGGGTCTCCTCTCAGCACGACCAGCGAGGTCCCTTGAATCCAGCAACTCTGTCCAAGTGACTCCCACAGTCCAGTGACTCTTCAGTCCAAGTTTGGTGGAGGTAAGTCCTTGCCTCCCCACGCCAGACTGCATTGCTGGGAACCGCATCTTTTGCAGCTACTCCGGCTCCTGTGCACTTTTCCAGGATTTCCTTTGTGCACAGCCAAGCCTGGGTCCACGGCACTCTAACCTGCATTGCACGACCTCCTGAGTTGTCCTCCGGCGGCGTGGGACTCTCTTGTGCAACTTCGGGTGAGCACCGTTTCACTCCACTTCGTAGTGCCTGTTCCGGCACTTCTCTGGGTGCTTCCTGCTTCTGAGAGGGCTACTTGTCTTGCTGGACGCCCCCTCTGTCCCCTCACGCAATTGGTGACATCCTGGTCCCTCCTGGGCCACAGCAGCATCCAAAAACCCTAACCGCACGATTTGCAGCTAGCAAGGCTTGTTTGCGGTCTTTCTTCAGGAAAACACTTCTGCACGAGTCTTCACGACGTGGGACATCCATCCTCCAAAGGGGAAGTTTCTAGCCCTTGTCGTTCCTGCAGAATCCTCAGCTTCTACTGCCTAGTAGTAGTTTGTTTGCACCCACAGCTGGCATTTCCTGGGCATCTGCCCACTCTCGACTTGATCGTGACTTTTGGACTTGGTCCCCTTGTTCCACAGGTACTCTAGTCTGGAAATCCATCGTTGTTGCATTGCTGGTGTTGGTCTTTCCTGCAGAATTCCCCTATCACGACTTCTGTGCTCTTTGGGGAACTTTAGTGCACTTTGCACTCACTTTTCAGGGTCTTGGGGTGGGCTATTTTTCTAACCCTCACTGTTTTCTTACAGTCCCAGCGACCCTCTACAAGGTCACATAGGGTTGGGGTCCATTCGTGGTTCGCATTCCACTTTTGGGGTGTATGGTTTGTGTTGCCCCTATCCCTATGTGTCCCCATTGCATCCTATTGTGACTATACATTGTTTGCACTGTTTTCTAAGACTATCCTGCATATTTTTTGTATTGTGTGCATATATCTTGTGTATATTTGTTATCCTCATACTGAGGGTACTCACTGAGATACTTTGGCATATTGTCATAAAAATAAAGTACCTTTATTTTTAGTATATCTGTGTATTGTGTTTTCTTATGATATTGTGCAAGTGACACTAGTGGTACTGTAGGAGCTTCACTCGTCTCCTAGTTCAGCCTAAGCTGCTCTGCTAAGCTACCATTATCTATCAGCCTAAGCTGCTAGACACCCTATACACTAATAAGGGATACCTGGGCCTGGTGCAAGGTGTAAGTACCCCTTGGTACTCACTACAAGCCAGTCCAGCCTCCTACATTGGTTGTGCAGCGGTGGGATAAGTACTTTGCAACTACTTACCACTTTTGTCATTGTAATTTTCATAAGAGAAAAATATACAAAACAAGTTCAGTGGGGGTAGTCTGCCTCCTCTCTGCACTAGAAGCTCCGAAGAAATCTCCCGTGGGTCGACGGAATTGTCCCCCTGCAACCGCAGGCACCAAAGAACTGCATCACCGGTCCCCTGGGTCTCCTCTCAGCACAACGAGCGAGGTCCCTTGAATCCAGCAACTCTGTCCAAGTGACTCCCACAGTCCAGTGACTCTTCAGTCCAAGTTTGGTGGAGGTAAGTCCTTGCCCCTCCACGCCAGAATGCATTGCTGGGAACCGCGTCTTTTGCAGCTACTCCGGCTCCTGTGCACTTTTCCAGGATTTCCTTTGTGCACAGCCAAGCCTGGGTCCACAGCACTCTAACCTGCATTGCACGACCTCCTGAGTTGTCCTCTGGTGGCGTGGGACTCTCTTGTGCAACTTCGGGTGAGCACCATTTCACTCCACTTTGTAGTGCCTGTTCCGGCACTTCTCTGGGTGCTGCCTGCTTCTGAGAGGGCTCCTTGTCTTGCTGGACGTCCCCTCTGTCCCCTCACGCAATTGGTGACATCCTGGTCCCTCCTGGGCCACAGCAGCATCCAAAAACCCTAACCGCACGATTTGCAGCTAGCAAGGCTTGTTTGCGGTCTTTCTTCAGGAAAACACTTCTGCACGAGTCTTCACGACGTGGGACATCCATCCTCCAAAGGGGAAGTTTCTAGCCCTTGTCGTTCCTGCAGAATCCTCAGCTTCTACTGCCTAGTAGTAGTTTCTTTGCACCCACAGCTGGCATTTCCTGGGCATCTGCCCACTCTCGACTTGATCGTGACTTTTGGACTTGGTCCCCTTGTTCCACAGGTACTCTAGTCTGGAAATCCATCGTTGTTGCATTGCTGGTGTTGGTCTTTCCTGCAGAATTCCCCTATCACGACTTCTGTGCTCTTTGGGGAACTTTAGTGCACTTTGCACTCACTTTTCAGGGTCTTGGGGTGGGCTATTTTTCTAACCCTCACTGTTTTCTTACAGTCCCAGCGACCCTCTACAAGGTCACATAGGGTTGGGGTCCATTCGTGGTTCGCATTCCACTTTTGGAGTGTATGGTTTGTGTTGCCCCTATCCCTATGTGTCCCCATTGCATCCTATTGTAACTATACATTGTTTGCACTGTTTTCTAAGACTATCCTGCATATTTTTTGTATTGTGTGCATATATCTTGTGTATATTTGTTATCCTCATACTGAGGGTACTCACTGAGATACTTTGGCATATTGTCATAAAAATAAAGTACCTTTATTTTTAGTATATCTGTGTATTGTGTTTTCTTATGATATTGTGCAAGTGACACTAGTGGTACTGTAGGAGCTTCACTCGTCTCCTAGTTCAGCCTAAGCTGCTCTGCTAAGCTACCATTATCTATCAGCCTAAGCTGCTAGACACCCTATACACTAATAAGGGATACCTGGGCCTGGTGCAAGGTGTAAGTACCCCTTGGTACTCACTACAAGCCAGTCCAGCCTCCTACATTGGTTGTGCAGCGGTGGGATAAGTACTTTGCAACTACTTACCACTTTTGTCATTGTAATTTTCATAAGAGAAAAATATACAAAACAAGTTCAGTGTATGTACACCTAACCAAAACGTTTTGCTTTTCCTCTTTTCACTTCTTTACTAAGTGCTGAAAAGTACCTCTAAACTTTCTAAAAAGTTCTTGAAAAGTTTAAAAAGTTTTTTTCTGTCTTTCCAAAAGTTCAGAAACTTTTTCTTTCTTTTTTCTGTCCCTTAAACCTTTTCTATCATGTGTGGTAGAGGCCAAACTCTTGATCTGGCCAGCACAACTTATGACAACCTTAGCTGGAAGGAAGCAAGGAGTCTCTGTGTAGAAAGAGGTTTAGGGGTAGGGAAGAATCCCTCAAGACAACTGTTAGTTAATATGCTCATTGAACAAGATAAGACCTTAGGTGGCACTTCTGGTGAGAAATTAGCTGATGGTTCCCATTTTGATTCTGGGGCACCCCTAGCAAAAGATTTGGGAGGGAATCTTTCCAACCTGCCCCTTAGCAGGCCACCTAGCAGGGCTGGTACTTATGTGAGTTCTCATCACAGTATAGAGATTACTCCCTTAGGCCAGGTTGTTATGGTGCCATCTGTTAGGGACAGGTCTCCCTCTGTTCATTCACACCATTCTTCTGTGTCAAGGCATGCCCAACCCACCCACCCTGATGACAGAGTGTTAGAAAGGGAACTCAATAGATTGAGGTGGAAGAGTACAGGCTGAAGCTTAAAAAGCAACAGCTGGATCTAGACAGGGAAACATTTGACTTAGAAAAAGAAAGGCAGAAGTTGGGGTTTGGACCCCATGGTGGCAGCAGCAGTATTCCCCATTGTCATCCTGCAAAAGAGCATGATTCCAGGAATCTGCATAAGATAGTTCCCCCTTACAAGGAGGGGCATGACATTAACAAGTGGTTTGCTGCACTTGAGAGGGCCTGTGTTGTACAGGATGTCCCTCAAAGGCAGTGGGCTGCTATCCTATGGCTATCATTTAGTGGAAAGGGTAGGGATAGGCTCCTTACTGTAAAAGAAAGTGATGCCAATAATTTTGCAGTTCTTAAGAATGCACTCCTGGATGGTTATGGCTTAACCACTGAACAGTACAGGATGAAGTTCAGAGAGACCAAAAAGGAGTCTTCACAAGACTGGGTAGACTTTGTTGACCATTCAGTGAAGGCCTTGGAGGGGTGGTTTCATGGCAGTAAAGTTACTGATTATGAAAGCCTGTATAACTTGATCCTGAGAGAGCATATTCTTAATAATTGTGTGTCTGATTTGTTGCACCAGTACCTGGTGGACTCTGATCTGACCTCTCCCCAAGAATTGGGAAAGAAGGCAGACAAATGGGTCAGAACAAGGGTGAACAGAAAAGTTCATACAGGGGGTGACAAAGATGGCAAGAAGAAGGATGGTAAGTCTTCTGACAAGGGTGGGGACAAATCTAAAAATGAGTCTTCATCAGGCCCACAAAAACACTCTGGTGGGGGTGGTGGGCCCAAATCCTCTTCAAATCAAAACAAAGAAAAGAAACCATGGTGCTATTTATGTAAAATAAAAGGCCATTGGACAACAGATCCCAGTTGTCCAAAGAAAAGCACCAAGCCTCCTACCACTACAACCCCTACTGCTACACCTAGTGTCCCTACTAATAGCAGTGGTGGTGGGAGCAAACCTACTAATAGCCAATCCAAGGGAGTAGCTGGGCTCACTATTGGTAACTTAGTTGGGGTTGGTCTGATTAGGGAGACCACAGAGGCTGTGTTAGTCTCTGAGGGGGCTATTGATTTAGCCACCTTGGTTGCTTGTCCCCTTAACATGGATAAGTACAAGGAACTACCCCTAATAAATGGTGTTGAGGTTCAGGCCTACAGGGACACAGGTGCCAGTGTTACAATGGTAATAGAGAAACTAGTCCACCCTGAACAACACCTACTTGATCACCAGTACCAAGTAACCGATGCTCATAACAACACCCTTAGCCACCCCATGGCTGTTGTGAATCTCAACTGGGGGGGGGGTTACTGGCCCAAAGAAAGTTGTGGTTGCCTCAGATTTACCTGTAGACTGTCTATTAGGAAATGATTTAGAGACATCAGCTTGGGCAGAAGTGGAGTTGGAGGCTCATGCAGCAATGCTGGGCATTCCAGGGCATATGTTTGCTTTGACCAGGGCTCAGGCCAAAAAGCAAAAAGGACAGGGTGACTTGGATCCTGGAAGAATGGACCAAGTGCTCCCTAAAGCTAGGGCTAGTAGAAGTAAAGCACTACCTACTATTCCTCCCTCTACAGTGGATTCAACTTCTGAGGAAGAAGAATTTCCACCCTGTGCAGAACCTACACCAGAAGAGCTGGAAGCAGACACTGCTGAGCTTTTGGGTGAAGGGGGGCCTGCCAGGGAGGAGGTGAGTGTGGCACAGCAAACCTGTCCCACACTAGAGGGTCTAAGGCAGCAAGCTGTCAAACAAGCAAATGGGGATGTCAGTGACTCTCACAGAGTTTACTGGGAGGACAACCTCTTGTACACTGAAGCAAGGGATCCAAAACCTGGAGCTGCCAGGAGATTGGTGATTCCTCAGGAGTACAGAAAGTTCCTCCTAACCCTAGCCCACGACATTCCATTAGCTGGACATTTGGGGCAAATGAAAACTTGGGACAGGCTTGTTCCCTTGTTTCATTGGCCTAGAATGTCAGAGGACACAAAGGAATTTTGTAAGTCCTGTGAAACCTGTCAAGTGGCAAGACAGGTGGCACTCCAAAGGCACCCCTTATTCCACTGCCTGTGGTTGGGGTTCCCTTAGAAAGGGTAGGGGTTGACATAGTTGGCCCCCTTGACCCTCCTACTGCTTCAGGCAATAGGTTTATCTTGGTGGTAGTGGACCATGCCACCAGATATCCTGAAGCAATTCCTCTAAGGACCACTACAGCTCTTGCAGTGGCAAAGGGCCTCTTGGGAATCTTTTCTAGGGTGGGCTTCCCAAAATAGGTGGTATCAGACAGGGGAAGCAATTTCATGTCTGTTTACTTAAAGGCCATATGGAAGGAGTGTGGTGTTACATACAAGTTCACCACACCCTATCATCCACAAACAAATGGACTGGTAGAGAGATTTAACAAAACTCTCAAAGGCATGATTATGGGACTCCCTGAAATATTCCGCAGGAGATGGGATATGCTTTTACCATGCCTCCTTTTTGCTTACAGGGAGGTACCCCAAAAAGGAGTGGGCTTCAGCCCCTTTGAACTCCTATTTGGTCACCCTGTGAGACGTCCTCTAACACTTGTTAAGGAGGGTTGGGAACAACCTTTAAAAGCTCCAAAGCAAGACATAGTGGACTATGTACTTGGCCTCAGATCAAGGATGGCTGAGTACATGAAAAAGGCCAGTAAAAACCTTCAGGCCAGCCAAGAGCTCCAAAAGCAATGGCATGACCAGAAGGCTGTTTTGGTTCAGTACCAACCAGGGCAGAAAGTGTGGGTCTTGGAGCCTGTGGCCCCAAGAGCACTCCAAGACAAATGGAGTGGACCCCACATAATTGTTGAAAAGAAGGGTGAAGTCACCTACTTAGTTGACATAGGCACTGCCAGGAGTCCTCTTAGAGTGCTCCATGTCAATCGCCTGAAACCCTACTATGACAAGGCTGATCTCACCCTGCTCATGGCAACTGATGAGGGACAGGAAGAAGAGAGTGACCCTCTCCCTGATCTCTTCTCTTCCACAGAACAAGATGCTCTAGTGGAAGGTGTAGTTTTGGCAGATTGTCTTACTGCTGAGCAGAAAGACCACTGCATAAATCTCCTGGGTCAGTTTTCTGAACTCTTCTCTACTGTGCCAGGTACCACTTCTTGGTGTGAGCACACTATAGGTACTGGAAACAGCTTGCCTGTCAAAAGTAAGATCTACAGGCAGCCTGACCATGTCAGAGACTGCATAAAGCAAGAGGTGCAGAAAATGCTTGAACTGGGAGTGGTTGAGCACTCTGAAAGTCCATGGGCCTCTCCTGTGGTACTTGTACCAAAACCTCATTCCAAGGATGGAAAGAAGGAAATGCGGTTTTGTGTTGACTACAGAGGTCTCAACCAGATAACCAAAACTGATGCTCACTCTATACCCAGGGCAGATGAGCTCATAGATACACTGGCATCTGCTGAGTATCTAAGCACTTTTGACTTGACTGCAGGGTATTGGCAGGTCAAATTATCAGAAGATGCAAAAGCAAAAACTGCATTTTCAACCATTGGAGGCCGTTACCAATTCACAGTAATGCCTTTTGGATTGAAAAATGCACCTGCCACTTTTCAGAGGTTGGTGAACACAGTCCTGCAAGGGCTGGAAGCTTTTAGTGCAGCATATCTAGATGATATAGCTGTCTTTAGCTCCAGCTGGGGTGATCACCTGATCCACCTATGGAAAGTTTTAGAGGCCCTGCAAAAGGCAGGCCTCACTATCAAGGCCTCAAAGTGCCAGATAGGGCAGGGGAAGGTGGTTTATCTGGGACACCTAGTTGGTGGAGAACAGATTGCACCACTTCAGGGGAAAATCCAAACAATTATTGATTGGGTTCCCCCTACTACTCAGACTCAGGTGAGAGCCTTTTTAGGCCTCACTGGGTACTATAGGAGGTTCATAAAGAACTATGGCTCCATTGCAGCCCCCCTTAATGACCTCACATCCAAGAAAATGCCTAAGAAGGTATTATGGACAGCAAACTGTCAGAAAGCGTTTGAGTCGCTGAAGCAGGCCATGTGCTCTGCACCTGTCCTGAAAAGCCCCTGTTACTCCAAGAAATTCATTGTCCAAACTGATGCATCTGAATTAGGGGTAGGGGTAGTCTTATCACAACTTAATTCTGAGGGCCAGGATCAACCTGTTGCTTTTATTAGTAGGAGGTTGACCCCTAGAGAAAAGCCTTGGTCTGCCATAGAGAGGGAGGCCTTTGCTGTGGTCTGGGCACTGAAGAAGTTGAGGCCATACCTGTTTGGCACTCACTTCATTGTTCAGACAGACCACAAACCTCTACTTTGGCTAAAACAAATGAAAGGTGAAAATCCTAAATTGTTGAGGTGGTCCATATCCCTACAGGGAATGGACTATACAGTGGAACATAGACCTGAGAGTACCCACTCCAATGCAGATGGACTCTCCAGATATTTCCACTTAGACAATGAAGACCCATCAGGTAATGACTAGTCTTATTGTCCTTCGTTTGGGGGGGGGGGGGGTGTAGGAAAGTACCATCTTGCCTGGCATGTTACCCCCATTTTTCACTGTATATATGTTGTTTTAGTTGTATGTGTCACTGGGACCCTGCCAGCCAGGGCCCCAGTGCTCATAAGTGTGCCCTGAATGTGTTACCTGTGTTATAACTAACTGTCTCACTGAGGATCTGCTATCCAGAACCTCAGTGGTTATGCTCTCTCATTTGTTTCCAAATTGTCACTAGCAGGCTAGTGACCAATTTCACCAATTTACATTGGCATACTGTAACACCCTTATAATTCACTAGTATATGGTACTGAGGTACCCAGGGTATTGGGGTTCCAGGAGATCCCTATGGGCTGCAGCATTTCGTTTGCCACCCATAGGGAGCTCTGACAATTCTTACACAGGCCTGCCACTGCAGCCTGAGTGAAATAACGTCCACGTTATTTCACAGCCAGTTACCACTGCACTTAAGTAACTTATAAGTCACCTATATGTCTAACCTGTACCTGGTAAAGGTTAGGTGCAAAGTTACTTAGTGTGTGGGCACCCTGGCACTAGCCAAGGTGCCCCCACATAGTTCAGGGCAAATTCCCCGGACTTTGTGAGTGCGGGGACACCATTACACGCGTGCACTACACATAGGTCACTACCTATGTGTAGCTTCACAATAGTAACTCCGAATATGGCCATGTAACATGTCTAAGATCATGGAATTGCCCCCTCTATGCCATCCTGGCATTGTTGGCACAATCCCACGGGTCTCTAGCACAGACCCGAGTACTGCCAAACTGCCTTTTCAGGAGTTTCATTGCAGCTGCTGCTGCTGCCAACCCCTCAGACAGGTTTCTGCCCTCCTGGGGTCCAGCCAGGCTTGGCCCAGGAAGGCAGAACAAAGGACTTCCTCAGAGAGAGGGTGTTACACCCTCTCCCTTTGGAAAAAGGTGTTAAGGCAGGGGAGGAGTAGCCTCCCCCAGCCTCTGGAAATGCTTTCATGGGCACAGATGGTGCCCATTTCTGCATAAGCCAGTGTACACCGGTTCAGGGACCCCTCAGCACTGCTCTGGCGCAAAACTGGACAAAGGAAAGGGGAGTGACCACTCCCCTGACCTGCACCTCCCCTGGGAGGTGCCCAGAGCTCCTCCAGTGTGCTCCAGACCTCTGCCATTTTGGAAACAGAGGTGCTGCTGGCACACTGGACTGCTCTGAGTGGCCAGGGTCAGCAGGTGATGTCAGAGACTCCTACTGATAGGCTCCTTCAGGTGTTGCTAGCCTATCCTCTCTCCTAAGTAGCCAAACCCTCTTTTCTGGCTATTTAGGGTCTCTGCTTTGGAAAATTCCTTAGATAACGAATGCAAGAGCTCATCAGAGTTCCTCTGCATCTCTCTCTTCACCTTCTGCCAAGGAATCGACTGCTGACCGTGCTGGAAGCCTGCAAAACTGCAACAAAGTAGCGAAGACGACTACTGCAACTCTGTAATGCTGATCCTGCCGCCTTCTCGACTGTTTTCCTGGTGGTGCATGCTGTGGGGGTAGTCTGCCTCCTCTCTGCACTAGAAGCGCTGAAGAAATCTCCCGTGGGTCGACTGAATCGTCCCCCTGCAACCGCAGGCACCAAAGAACTGCATCACCGGTCCCCTGGGTCTCCTCTCAGCACGACGAGCGAGGTCCCTTGAATCCAGCAACTCTGTCCAAGTGACTCCCAGAGTCCAGTGACTCTTCAGTCCAAATTTGGTGGAGGTAAGTCCTTGCCTCCCCACGCCAGACTGCATTGCTGGGAACCGCGTCTTTTGCAGCTACTCCGGCTCCTGTGCACTTTTCCAGGATTTCCTTTGTGCACAGCCAAGCCTGGGTCCACGGCACTCTAACCTGCATTGCACGACCTCCTGAGTTGTCCTCCGGCGGCGTGGGACTCTTGTGCAACTTCGGGTGAGCACCGTTTCACTCCACTTCGTAGTGCGTGTTCCGGCACTTCTCCGGGTGCTGCCTGCTTCTGAGAGGACTCCTTGTCTTGCTGGACACCCCCTCTGTCCCCTCACGCAATTGGTGACATCCTGGTCCCTCCTGGGCCACAGCAGCATCCAAAAACCCTAACCACACGATTTGCAGCTAGCAAGGCTTGTTTGCGGTCTTTCTTCAGGAAAACACTTCTACACGACTCTTCACGACGTGGGACATCCATCCTCCAAAGGGGAAGTTTCTAGCCCTTGTCATTCCTGCAGAATCCTCAGCTTCTACTGCCTAGTAGCAGCTTCTTTGCACCCACAGCTGGCATTTCCTGGGCATCTGCCCACTCTCGACTTGATCGTGACTTTTGGACTTGGTCCCCTTGTTCCACCGGTACTCTAGTGTGGAAATCCATCATTGTTGCAATGCTGGTGTTGGTCTTTCCTGCAGAATTCCCCTATCACGACTTCTGTGCTCTTTGGGGAACTTTAGTGCACTTTGCACTCACTTTTCAGGGTCTTGGGGTGGGCTATTTTTCTAACCCTCACTGTTTTCTTACAGTCCCAGCGACCCTCTACAAGGTCACATAGGTTTGGGGTCCATTCGTGGTTTGCATTCCACTTTTGGAGTATATGGTTTGTGTTGCCCCTATCCCTATGTGTCCCCATTGCATCCTAATGTAACTATACATTGTTTGCACTGTTTTCTAAGACTATACTGCTTATTTTTGATATTGTGTACATATATCTTGTGTATATTTGTTATCCTCATACTGAGGGTACTCACTGAGATACTTTGGCATATTGTCATAAAAATTAAGTACCTTTATTTTTAGTATATCTGTGTATGTTGTTTTCTTATGATATTGTGCAAGTGACACTAGTGGTACTGTAGGAGCTTCACTTGTCTCCTAGTTCAGCCTAAGCTGCTCTGCTAAGCTACCATTATCTATCAGCGTAAGCTGCTACACACCCTATACACTAATAAGGGATACCTGGGCCTGGTGCAAGGTGTAAGTACCCCTTGGTACTCACTACAAGCCAGTCCAGCCTCCTACAGCCCCTCAGCCTTCGCCGGGCCCGCTCACCCGGGAGGGTGGGCAACACCTTCGCCCCAGGCACCTCAGGCCCTGCCCCAGTCACCCCTGCTGCCCTCAGTGAGGAGGCCATTGACCTCTTCAGGTCCCTCACTCTTGGGCAGTCTACCATTTTGAATGCCATCCAGGGTGTAGAAAGGCAATTGCAACAAACAAATGCATTCCTGGAGGGCATTCATTCTGGTCAGGCGGCCCTTCAACAAGCTTTTCAGACTCTGGCCTCAGCACTGATGGCAGCCATTGTCCCTGTGTCTAGCGTCCCCCCTCCAACTTCCTCCACCCTGACCCAATCCCCTGTACCTCAGCCTATCCCAAGCACACTACAGACCAGAATGCACACACGTCAGCACACAAGGGAAGCTCAAGCAAACATAAGCACCACACATCCCACAGGCACTCACGCAAGCATCACACACATGCAGACACACCAACATCCACTGCCTCCACTGTGTCCTCCTCCTCCTCGTCTCCCTCCACCCTCCCTGTCTCGTCTACACTCACACCTGCATGTACTACCTCTACAGCCACTATGTCCCTCTCCAGCACACCCACCACCCCACCCTCTCACGTGCAATCACCACCCCCACTACCATTCACACGGGGCCAGCACCAGCCCAGCTGCCCAAGAGGCCACCGCCAGCACAAGCCCAGCTCCCCAGGAGGCCACCGCCAGCACCAGCCCAGCTGCCCAGGAGGCCACCGCCAGCACCAGCCCAGCTGCCCAGAAGGCCACCGCCAGCACCAACCCAGCTGCCCAGGAGGCCACCACCAGCACAAGGCCCGCTGGGCCATGGAGGACCGCCAGCACAAGCCCGGCAGGGCCATGAAGGACCGCCAGCAAAAGCCCCGCTGGGCCATGGAGGACCGCCAGCAAAAGCCCCGCTGGGCCATAAAGGACTGCCAGCAAAAGCCCCGCTGGGCCATGAAGGATTGCCAGAAAAAGCCCCACTGGGCCATGAAGGACCGCCAGCACAAGCCCCTCTGGGCCATGGAGGACCGCCAGCAAAAGCCCCGCTGGGCCATGAAGGACTGCCAGCAAAAGCCCCACTGGGCCATGAAGGACCGCCAGCACAAGCCCCGCTGGGTCATGAAGGACCGCCAGCAGCTAAGTCCCTGCAATGGAGCCCGCCGTCTCAAGCACCGCTGACCAGGGTACCGCCGTCTCAAGCACCGCTGAACAGGGCACCGCCGTCTCAAGCACCGCTGAACAGGGCACCGCCGCCTCAAGCACCGCTGAACAGGGCACCGCCGCCTCAAGCACCGCTGAACAGGGCACCGCCGTCTCAAGCACCGCTGAACAGGGCACCGCCGCCTCAAGCACCGCTGAACAGGGCACCGCCGTCTCAAGCACCGCTGAACAGGGCACCGCCGTCTCAAGCACCGCTGAACAGGGCACCGCCGTCTCAAGCACCGCTGAACAGGGCACCGCCGCCTCAAGCACTGCTGGCCCATGAGCGCCAAGGGCAATGACGCTACTGAGTCTGTCACAGGCAGAATGAAGCACTCTGGGCACAAGGCCCCCTCCAGAACCAGTGGAGAGATCCATCCACTACCTCTGTCCTTAGCAGGATGAAGCACTCTGGGCACCATGCCCCCTCCAGAACCAGTGGAGAGATACATCCACTACCTCTGTCCTTAGCAGGATGAAGCACTCTGGGCACCAGGCCCCCTCCAGAACTAGTGGAGAGAACCATCCACTACCTCTGTCCTTAGCAGGATGAAGCACTCTGGGCACAAGGCCCCCTCCAGAGCCAGTGGAGAGATCCATCCACTACCTCTGTCCTTAGCAGGATGAAGCACTCTGGGCACCATGCCCCCTCCAGAACCAGTGGAGAGATACATCCACTACCTCTGTCCTTAGCAGGATGAAGCACTCTGGGCACAAGGCCCCCTCCAGAACCAGTGGAGAGGTCCATCCACTACCTCTGTCCTTAGCAGGATGAAGCACTATGGGCACCATGCCCCCTCCAGAACCAGTGGAGAGAGACATCCACTACCTCTGTCCATAGCAGGATGAAGCACTCTGGGCACAAGGCCCCCTCCAGAACCAGTGGAGAAATCCATCCACTACCTCTGTCCTTAGCAGGATGAAGCACTCTGGGCACCATGCCCCCTCCAGAACCAGTGGAGAGATACATCCACTACCTCTGTCCTTAGCAGGATGAAGCACTCTGGGCACCATGCCCCCTCCAGAACCAGTGGAGAGATACATCCACTACCTCTGTCCTTAGCAGGATGAAGCACTCTGGGCACAAGGCCCCCTCCAGAACCAGTGGAGAGGTCCATCCACTACCTCTGTCCTTAGCAGGATGAAGCACTCTGGGCACCATGCCCCCTCCAGAACCAGTGGAGAAATCCATCCACTACCTCTGTCCTTAGCAGGATGAAGCACTCTGGGCACCATGCCCCGTCCAGAACCAGTGGAGACTGTTATCCACTTGAGAGACTGTGGCTTTGCACTCCCTAGGATGGAACAGTGGGCAAACCACCCACTGTAGATACTTGAGAGACTGTGGCTTTGCACTCCCCAGGATTGAACAGAGGGCAACCCACCCACTGTAGAGACTTGAGAGACTGTGGCTTTGCACTCCCCAGGATATAGCAGTGGGCAAGCCACCCACTGTATAGACTTGAGAGACTGTGGCTTTGCACTACCCAGGATAAAGCAGTGGGCAACCCACCCACTGTAGAGACTTGTGAGACTGTGGCTTTGCACTCCCCAGGATGGAACAGTGGGCAACCCACCCACTGTATAGACTTGAGAGACTGTGGCTTTGCACTCCCAAGGATGTAACAGTGGGCATGTGGTCCCCTCGTGGATTTGGCGTTGTGCACTCAACCGGCTGAGGTGCCCCCTCTTTCCCTCCCCCTGAGGTGCCTGTTTAGTTGCTGTCTGATGCCCCTGCAGTGTTCTCTCCGTCATGGTCGGGGATCTTGTGTGGGCCTCGCCCATACTGTGTGGGCCCAGTGTTCCACGGACTTAATTGGAGCACTACCTGGACTACTATGCTTGGTATATATTTTGTAAATGGTGTATATATATATATATTTTTTTGCCTACTTGATTTTAATATATTACAATGGTTACACTCATTTTCTATTGTCTTTGCATTCTTCCGGGGGGGTTGGAGGTGTAACTGTGATGTATTAATATGCATTAGTGTGTGTGTTGTAGTGGGTGGGGGTGTTGCGTGTTGCGTGTGTATGTCCCTGTTTTTTCCCTCCTACCTCCCCTGTGTCGTAGGTGTAGTACTCACCGTGGTCTTCGCCGCTGGCGTTCGTGCTCCTGGTAGAGGAGCAGGAAGACTATCGCAGGTAGAATTTGGAGTTCTGGGTCCATGGTGTTCTCGTTCCACGTGGGGTGTGTAGAGGTGAGCGTTTTCCCTTCGAAATTCCTGCTTCCGCCGTATTTTTATCCGCAGTGAATCCACCCCGGAAAAGGTGGTGGATTGGCCTGTCATAATAGTGTGGGCGGTACATTGTCTCCCGCCTGTCTGTTGGCGGTGATCGCCGCGCTGTTTGGTTGTACCTCCGTGGCGGTCGGAGTGTTAAAGTGGCTGTCTTTGTTGGCGGTTTCCGCCACGGTCGTAATTGCAAAGTTTTTACCGCCGGCCTGTTGGCGGTCTTACCGCTGCTTTAACACCATCCGCCAGGGTTGTAATGACCACCTTAGGTTGGTCCAATCTATGAAGCCAGTTTGGTGCAACATAGCCTCTGTGCACACATTTATGTAGCAGCTTCAGTTTCGCATTATGTGTCACCTTTATGCAATTACTCAGTATTGACAGCCATTCACTATCCCATATTCCTATCCCCAATGTCATGTTCCCATTACAATTTCAATATATCCATAAGTGGGGTAGTTTATGGTAGGAGCAATGTGCCTTATCGAGAATCTCAGTTATACCCAGCATGTCCCTGTGGTCTTGCTGCACGTACAGTCTGGAGTAAAACTCTGTGAAGTTTCGCAGGATATCCTCCCGAGCTGTAAGAGCCACACTGTCGTTATCCTTGATTGTAACTATTGTGTTTCCCCCTTTCTCCCTGTTGACTAGCCGTGCGAGGAGCCTGCCCAGTGTTTACCCCTGTTCATGTTGAACTTCCATATATGTTTTAAAATCATGTTTCCCCAGTATGTCCTGAGCCACTTCCAGTTCTCTTTGTCTGTCTTCCCATACCACTGCTGTGTGTGGGGACTGCCTGTCTATATCACCTATTTGGTGTTCCAACTGTGTCACTGAGTTTGTTAAAGACCTGCGTACCCCATAGGTGGTAGCCATACATTTCCCTCTTATAGTCACTTTGAACGCCTCCCATAGTACCTCAGGAGATGCAACTGACCCTGTGTTGAGGGCAAAGTACTCTCTAACTGCGTCTCTGATTTCTTCCCTGTGCACCAGATCCTCTGATGCCCGGGGCCGGAAACACCACTGCGCAATGGTACCATGTATAGAAGGTCCCTCAATTCTGCCACCAGCGGAGCATGATGTGATAACTTGCGGTCCAAGTAACGGACCTCTCCAAAATCAGCCGCCTGCTCCGCATGAAAAATAAGTAATCAGTCCATGAGAATGTACCATGAGGTTGTGAATAGAAGAAATACCCCCTTGTGTTTATATGCGTTGCCCTCCATAGTTCTAATAAATTCAGTGTATCCATGGCTGTCAGTAATGCCTTTGAGGCCCTACCCAGCGGCCTTCTCATTGACAGGGAACTATCCATAATTATAGTCTCCCATCCACCACATTATAACGTGCACAGGTTACCATCAGACTCACAACTCTCTCAAAGAACGGTATGTCAGTGTTGGGAGTGTATATGTGCAGTAGTATTGTGGGCACACCTCCAATCCCACCAACCACTCCAATGTAGCAGCCATGTGTCTCCTGTAACTCTTTAACTCTGTATCCACTCTCGATGGGACACTAGCATTCACCCATAGCAATACTCCATATGCCGAAGAACTAAAGCTTGCATACCACAATCTGCCACCCCACTTTGCATGCAATTTCTCATGTTCCTACAGTAATAAATACGCCTCCTGGAGCATCACTATTTTCGCTCATTGTGTGCAAATATAGGACCATATTCTTTGCCATTTAACAAGACAATGAATCCCTTGACCTTTCCAGGATAAAATTGTTACCCCCCTTGTGAATGAAGTATATGTCACCCTGTGGCCGTGTACTGTCGGAGTTATCCAATCAATATGTTTGTGTGAAAGCTCCTTCTCTCTGGTTCAAGAACATTAACCCCCCCCTCTCCCATGCATCCTAACCCAACCTGACCATCCCAATTAACACATGAAGTGTCTGTCCCACCCCCCCAACATCACAAACATATGTCCCCTAGGTTCCCTTGGAACAAACATGTAGCAAGGAGCGACAACGTGTACAGCTCTCTCCTCTCTCCTGACCGACTTGCATAGTTTGCTCAATCAACTTTATTGGACTCCCCTTCGGGAGCAAATGGGCGTCAGTAGTCCCTCCCCACCACCCCCGAAGGCACCCGGATCAGCAAAAAGCACAGCCCCCTGTGAAATTAACTAGCAACTTTCTATATCGTGCATCAACCCATACATTACTCTTCCAAGCCAATGTATTAATGGCTCTCTAGAAACTTCATGGCTTCTCCAGCTTGATCAAAAAAATGCCTTTTCCCTGGGAAGTCCACTCTGAGTCGTGCTGTAGTAAGGCATAGGCACATTCTTATCTCTAAGTTGTCTCTTCACCTTTATGAATGTTTGGGCCTGCCACCCGGCATCCTGTGTGCTCTATCTACATGCAGCCCTCCTCTAGTGTCCAACCCCGGCAACACTATTGGGAGCCACGTCTACAGAAACTGTTCAACAGGTGCAGTTTCGGTGTCCTCTGGCACCCCCAGTATCCGTACATTATTCCGGCGTGACCTGTCTTCTAAGTCAGCTAGTTTAGCCTCCTGCTGTTTCAGACATCTTTCCTGATCTGCCAGTTGATTAGTATGTGCTCCCAAAATTTTCTCTGCACCGTCAGCCCTAGTGCTAAAGTATTTCACACGCTTCCTCATTTTTTCCATGCCCTTACGCAGTAGTGTTACAGTGATGGCCACTCGATCAGTTATCTCAGTTATTGCCTTATTCCCCATCAGTATCAGATTCTTAATATCTACTGTAGATGGCAGCGTTGCTTTGCCCTTCAGCAGCTACTCTTTGGGGCACTATCCTGCGTCATTCTAGCAATTCCCTCCTCTGTTGTGTGGGGTAGTTTAGGAGCCAGCCCAGGGCCCCCTTAATTTTAGGGGGCATTCTTGTGTAGGAAAATCACACAATTGGAACCCCAGCCCGGTGCACAAGTGTGTTCCCTGCGTGCATCCAGAGCACCTATTTCAGCAGGCTGCTCCCATCCTCAAAGGAACTCTCCCCAGTGCACCCTGAGCCCCAGGTTCCCCCTGTATCACTTTGTAGGCCTCAGCAGCCACTTCTTGTAGTTACCGTAGGCCTCCTAACACTTCAGTCCTTTATTTAATCTCTCAGTGCCTCACACAGCAGACTGCCCTCCACTCTGGTCCTTGCAGCCCTCCCGGGCAGGTGTACATAGCTCGGCGGGTGGCAGGATAGCAAGATTCCTCCCACTCTTGTCTCCAGTGAATCATTGCCTGTAGGCCTCACATGAGGCATTCCGTGACCACGCAGAACCGCTCAGCCCAGCTGACCATGAGCCACGCCCGCTGCACACCACTGTGCTCACTCCTGGCAGCCCAACTCAGTTGATTCCAGCCTCCGCCGATTTCTTTTCCAGGCACTGCGCCCTTGTCCGAACGGTTCCCCGCTCTGGTGCCGCCTTCAGTCACCTCGCAGCTGCTCTGCTATCACAGCCGGGGGCCTCTATCAGTACGTTTCCTCACCTGGTGCGTGTTCTCTGCTGCAGGAGGGGGGGAGATTTCAGGTGCCACCAATGAGTGCAGAGGGGGGTCTCAACGTTTGCGATTTGTCAGAGCTCTGATCAGCAGCATCTGATCAGTCCGACATCTTGGCTCCACCCTCAGATCTGCTTTATTATGGAGGGGCCCGCTGAGAGAGAGACTCGCTCTAGTCTCTCCGTGGGTTCTTTCGGGACAGGGAAGTGACGACGTGGGACAGGATAGGAAGAAGGTAAGTGGGGGCTGGTTTTAGGGGTGAGAAATAAAGAGGATGTGGGGGTAGGGACCGGCCTCTTTTCCGTGCCGCTCATCGCGCCGTTAGGTTTTGGGGCCGGTCCTTGGAAAAAGGGATTTATTTCATCAGTGCAGGCAAGTCGGGGGGTTATTAGAGGGTGCTTTGCCATGTAGGCAGGTTTTCTGACATTGGGAGCTGCGGCCGGGCGTTTGTTCCAACGCTGACGACCGGGTTCCTTTACTACTGTTGCGGGCACACGAGGAACGGCCGCGTCGGCGCCATGGCAACCAGCCATGACGCTGAGGTGGTAAAGGCTGCGTTTCGCATATTAGGTGAAGCCAGCCGAGCCGACCTCCTCAGGCCTGGGGTTTTGGACCAGGCCTGGGTCGGAATGGTGCGGCCGACGCGCAGCGCTTCAGGCCGGGTAGCGGCAGTTGTGGCCACGTGCTCATCACCAGAAAGGGCTAAAAAGCCCAAAAAAGCGGCGGTGAGGCGGGCATGAGGTGCGGCCTCCCCCACCAGCCAAATGGAGGAAGGGGAGGGCACCATCAATGACGCTGAACAATTTGAGATGGGGGCGGGAGATCAACAAGGGGGGGGCAGTGAGAGAACACAAGAACAGCCAGTGGGGGAAGGAGCCCCACTGCTGGACCAAGGGGCCCAGGAGCTGCCGGGGCCCAGTGTAGAGGTGACCCCCATGGACCTGTCCCTTCCCAGAAATGGGGCCAACACAGCAGGAACCCCTGTGCCACAGGTAAAAAAGAAGGGCAAGGGCCCCAAACAGGGTTGTGGCCCGGATAAAGCCAAGGCAGGCACTGGGCAGTCCAAGAAGGCTGGGGGTGGGGGGTGGAGCAGGAGCGCCCTCAGCTGGTTTGGAATGTGGTGGCCCCAGGCAAGCAAGGCAGGTTGGACATGAGTGAGGCATAGGATTTGGAGGCCAGGATAGGGGAACAGCGCTGCATAGTGGCAGAAACGGAGGATAGGTGGGCCCAATTGTGCATGGATCGGGAGGTCGTTTGGGCTAGTGGCAGGCAGCTGAAGAGGTCAGCAGAGAGAACAGGGAGCTCAGGGCCCACGCCACAGGCACCAGCCAGGGGCAGTTGGTTTTGGGTACCGCAAGTGGAGAGTGGGAAGGGCCAGGAGGCTGGTGCAGCTAGAGGTTTAGGCAGCACGATGGGTACCAGTGGCGCATATGACCACGATTGGCGCGGAATGTCAATGCCAATGTCTGAGATTGGCAGAAAGAAGGTGATGCCAACGGGGCACAACATGGCCTCTGCACGTTGGTCTGAAGCACTAGAGGGGCCTTCATCGCAGGTTGGCGATGGGTAAGGAGGATGTGTTGGAACTCGATTATGATGAAGACTTGGATGAATGGGAAGACGGGGAGATTCGGGAGGCAGAGGTGAGCAGCGTGAGAGGGGGGGAGAGGATGCAGGAGTGGCGCAACACCCTCTTTATGTTTTTAAATTGCAAGAAGGGCGGAAGGGGCCGGCACATGGTCGAGGGGCCCGGAAGGTGTTGTGGCCTTTGGGGGCACAAGGAAGAGGTAGGGGGCACAAGGAAGAGGTAAGGCGCAATGGTGGTCGGTGTGTTTCGGCAGAGCCCCTGCACGTATGTTCATAGGGGTGGGTGATTTTTCAATTCTTGACACACCAACAGACAAAGGCTCTCAGGGTGGGGAGAGTGGGAAGGACCAACAGGCAAATACCACAGCCGGGGGCAAAGGGGAGTCCAAGGTAACAGGTGAGGCTGCAGGGTCAGACGACAAAGAGGGTGGTGGACACAAGAGGCGGCTTCCATATATGGGTTTGGCTATGCCTTTGGGTTCGCGTGTTGCGGACAAAACGAAGGGGAGAATAAGGAAGCATGAGTACGTGGATGTGTTTAAGCTCTTACACAGGGATATCCAAGCCAAGGAGGGCTCTAAAGAAGAGGAGTAGGAGCTAGCACGGAGACCGAGGGTTCCAATTACAATGGATAATTGGACCTCAGCATTTTTGATTTTCGCAAGTATATACTGCGAGAAGTTCCCAGACAGGGCCATAGCACTTTTCAAATATATGGATATCATACGGAAAGCGCAGATGCATTTCGGTGGTTTCGCCTGGTTGAGCTATGATGAGGAGTTCAATCCTGATAAGCCATGGGGGGATGTAGACCCAGAGTTATGGATGCAGTGGATGGCGTCGTCGCAGTCCACTACGTCTATGCATACCGCCAGCGGCCTGCCTGAGGTTTATAAGCCGTTTCAGGCTTGTCCCGCCCAAGGAGGGGTGGGCGTGGGTCAGCAAAACCTGACACCTACGACAGAAGCTTGCTGAGACTTTAACAAAGGTTTCTGTTCCAGACAACCATGCAAATTTGAACATGATTGCTCCAAATGCAGGGGCCATCACCCGGTTTCCCAATGTTTTTCGCTCTCCAGCCCAGCAGAGCAATGGAGAGCGTCCAAAGGCAGAGGCATGCAGGGCAATCCTGTACCAAAGGGCTCCTACGCCAATTAATTCGGATTTTCTCCTGCCCTGGCTCCATACATATCCTGACAGGGCCAAGGCTGTTAAACTAGCAAGGGGTTTCCAGGAGGGTTTTCGGGTCAGCTATCAAGGTCCGCGTATGAGGCGGTGGGCAGACAACTTGCGGTATGCAAAAGAATTGCCACATGTTGTGAGAAGTAAATTGGATAAAGACGTGTCATTGGGCAGAATTGCAGGGCCTTTTTATGACTGGCCAAGTCAATCTATTATGATCTCCCCGTTAGGAGTAGTGCCAAAGAAGGCTCCAGGTAAATTTCGGCTGATCCACCATTTGTCATGGTCGGAGGGCACATCTGTCAATGATTTCATTGCATCAGAGGACACCAGGGTAGTCTATGCCTCGGTGGATGATGCCATAAAATTGGTCAGAGGGTGGGTCAACAGGGAGGAGTTGGCAAAGTGTGACATCCAATCAGTGTTCAGGCTACTGCCCATTCATCCAGAAGACTTTGACTTGCTGGGGATACAGTTTAAAGGGGCCATTTATGTGGACAGGGTCCTCCCTATGGGTTGTGCTATATCTTGCGCCATGTTTGATGCATTTAGTACTTTCCTGCAATGAGTTTTCGTCAAAGTGAGTGGGCATTGTGCGGTGACCCATTATTTGGACGATTTTCTGTTTGTAGGGACAGTTGCTTCTGGGGCTTGCGAGAAGGCTTTGTTGGCCTTTCAGGAATTTTCACATCAAATGGGGCTGCCTTTGGCTCAGGAAAAGACCGAAGGACCACAGTCGGTCCTCACATTCTTGGGCATCGAGCTAGATTCCATTACCTTGATAGCCAGACTACCAGTGCAAAAAGTCAAAGAAATGCTTGAAATTCTGGGTACTGTAAGGGACTCACGTAAAATCGAGCTGCTCATGGCACAGAAGCTGCTAGGTTACCTCAACTTCGCTTGCAGGGTAGTCAGGGGCGGAAGGACTTTTTGTAGGAGGCTGGGTTTGGCTATATCTGGAGCAGTACTGCCACACCACGGAATACGAGTGTCAGTGGGTTTGAGAGAGGATGTGAGGGTGTGGGAAACCTTCTTGACACATTTTAATGGGGTATCCATGTTTTTCTATGATGAAGAGACAGTGTGGCAGGTGCAAATATTTTCAGATGCGGCAGGAGCCAAGGGTTTGGGGATTTTTTGGGATGGCAGGTGGTGTGCCGAAACATGGCCTGCACAATGGATGCAACAAGGGAGGAGTATTGCGTTTTTGGAATTTTGTCCCCTCCTGGTGGCAATGGCAGTATGGGGGCAGGAGCTAGCTAACAGAACAGTGCTTTTTAGGGTTGATAACATGACAGTCGTAGAACTAGTCAACAGACAGAGGGCAAGGGACCTTAGGGGTTTGCGCTTGTTGCGCCAGTTCATGCTGCAGTGTTTGTCTTTGAATGTAGTTTTTAAAGCTGCTCACGTATCAGGGGTATACAATGAGATTGCGGATTCCCTGTCTCGTTCACAGTGGCAGCGTTTTTGCAACTTGGCACCAGGAGCAGAGCGGAACAAGACTGTGGTCCTGGCAGACATTTGGGAGTGGGGGGCATGATGATCACAGGGCTGGTGGAGATGTCCTTAGCGGAATCCACTCGGCTGACTTATCGGCTGGCATGGTTGGATTTTCAATCATTTGAGTTGTTTTCAGGACATTTTTGGTTGCAGAATGGTAAACAGTTAGAGCTGCGTGCGTTGCGTTTTGTGCTGTTCATGATACAGAAAGGTTTGTCACCGGTGACCTTTGGCGGTAAACTGGCAGGCGTTTCCTTTTATGGGAAATTGTTTTTTCGTCAGGATCCAGCTAGAGATGACCTGTTGGGGAAAATGTTAAAAGGCTGGGGCAGGGTCAGATCAGTTGAAGGTAGGGCGGCCAGAGAACCTATTGGTTTCGACATGTTGCTGGAGTTGTTGCATGTGCTGCCAGTGTGTTGTGCGGACGACTGTGAGTTGGAGCTGTTTTGCTTATGAATGGTGTGGATGTTCTTTGGTGCTTTCCGTGTCGGAATTGTTGGGAGTCAGGAGAGAAGTAGGAGTGCAGATTAAGGAGGTTTGCTTTACAGATCTTTTTCCTTTACAGGAGATGTGTCCGGTCCATCGAATGGCAAGATGGTTACATGGCTTGTAGGCCATTCCTTTATCCATTGGGCAGCAAAATTCACAGAAAAACAAATTTACGGTTGGGCCTTGGGACTTCCCAGTAACCAACACGAAGTTTTGTAGTGGGGAAAAAGCGGCATGAGGTCGGGTAACCTGCTTCCTTTCATTACATCTAGCTTGCCGAACTGGGGTTGTCCTGATTTGTTAATTATTCACTTGGGTGAAAATGATCTGGTTAAACTGTCAGGACTCACACTACTGCAACACATGCAGAGAGACTTGGAACTCATCAAGCAGAGGTTGCATGGCACCTGTTTGGTATGGATGGAGTTTGTACCTCGTCGAGTGTGGAGAGGGGCAGTCAAGTATGGAGCCATGGAGGGGGCTCGCAGGAAGCTCAACAGAGCTATGAGGGTTTTTTGCTGGGCACAGGGGATAAAAATTTTGAAACACGAGGACATAACAGAGCAGGATGAGGCACTCTTCAGGGCCGATGGGCCGATGGGGTACATTTGTCAACATTAGGGAACGCTTACTATTTGATGGATTTGAGGTTGTTGGTAAGGGATCTGTGGGGTGAAAGCATGTGGGTCAGAGAGCGGGAGTAAGGCACTTACGTTGCAGTAGTGTGTTTTTGGGGTGGGGCAGCAAAACGCCAAATGGGTTTGTGCTGGTTGGCAGTAGATGGGGGAGGGTGGTGAGTCAGATGCAGGCTTGGCCACCCCTCCAGGGAATAAACAAGCAGGTGAAGGCTCTGAGTGGGGGTACGCACAAACCAAGTGGGGCATGAAAGGAAAAGGGGAGTGTGTAGGGAATGGAAGCGAAATGAGGGTTTGGAGTGGAAGGATGAGCGAGGAAATGTTAAAGGGTGGGCGTTATTAAAGTTGGGGTTTCGAACTGAAAGTTAAGGTTATTTGGCGCCGCGGCCGCGAGCACGGGCCGCTGCAATGCAATCCGAGGAGACCGTGGCGGCCCGCGGGTGGGCCGCAGGAGGAGCCGCAGCTCGGTTCACGGGTCGCGGCACCCGCCGCAGCTCTTTTCTCCAGCCGCGAGTTACCTCGCAAGCGCGGCAGGGCCGGAGACCCCGAATCGGGTCACGGTCCTCGCCGCGCTCAGCGCGCGAAACTAATTGACGCGCTAGGATGCCCGGGACCTCCCTCCATATACCCACTTACCTGTCACACATACAAAAGCCGTCTGCCTACACATGACTAGCTTATAAGCATGCCTTTCTCCTTCCCAGCATGCTGTTCACTTCCTCTCTTCCCTGCATGCATTGTTTCTCTTTTCTCAGGAGCATGTTTTCTATTTTAAGTTATGACCTTTACCCAAACCAAGATGGTGGTATTACTACTTCCTGTTTCCCATTTCCTGTCTAGGGGTATATAAGGGGAATTTATCTTCCTTCTCATTGCGTTGCAACACTCCTACGGTGGTAGTCACGCTCCGGCTGGTTTCCTCTTGTGGCGCCAGTTGTTCTTGATCTGTATTCAGTCTCCAGAATTCCAGGATCTTAAGTTCTAATTCCTTGTGTCCTCCATCTGTTTCAGGGAGTTCCTGTTGGAGGTTTTTTACCCTTTTTGGGGTTTTTCCTCTGGGACTCCTTCTGGAGGGCACGGACTGTAGTGGCTTACTATTGTCAAACAGCACCGTGGCTACCAGAAGGGGTCGCACCTACCTCGGCCAGAGCAGGACTTGCAGGAACTGGGGCCACTCACCACCTCTCCCCAACATCGACGGTAAGCTCAGGGTGAATCGTGACAGATTGCAACGCCCAAAACTCCAGTTGCCATCCGGAACCATGGAGAATCCCGTGATGAGTACAGAACCAACAAGCCAAACCCTGCTCCTGACTATACAATAACAGGCCCAAGAACTCCAACAGCTACGTACCGAAAACTCAGTCTTCCGACAAGCATTCGCCTCTAGAACCACCAATGTTCCTACGGTCTCCGCCACTACGCCTCGCTTCTCCGGGGATCCTAACAAATTACGAGAGTTCCTGGATGCCTTGACGGTCTATTTTGCATTCCGTCCTTCACAGTTCATGCAAGACAAGACCAAGGTTGGGTATTTGATTAGCGCCCTATCTGGACCAGCCTTGGCATGGGCAACCCTTTTGGTGACAAGCAACGACCCTAGCCTGTCTAATTATTCCAGCTTTGTCACTGCCTTTAAGCAGATGTTTGAGCGTCCTGGACTAGAGTCTTCAGCAGAAGAAGCTCTCTGCGATATTCAACAAGAAAATCAGGACGTCTTACAATACATCACTTGTTTCAGACAATTGGCAGCTGAGACTTCCTGGGTGGAGCGTACTTTGGTGACCTTGTTTCACAGGGGTTTTAGAGAGGACATTAAGGACGAACTAGTGCACTCTGCCAGAGTAGAGAATCTTAAGGGTTTAATGGATCAGACCCTGACAATAGAATATCGGTTAAATGAGCGAAGGATGGAGAAAAAGAAGAGTCGTTTACCATCACACTCGGTGACGTTCCGCACCCTTCCTCATCGTTCCGAGGAGGCTCGTTCTGAAACTAAGGGTACTACCGATGAAGAGCCTATGCAAATCGACATGGCACGAGGGCCATTATCATCTAGTGAGCGAGATAACAGACGAAGGAAATGACTTTGCCTGTATTGTGGTGCTGCTGGTCATCTAATTCGCACATGTCCCATCCGTCCAGCCAAGCCTTTGGGAAACGCCAATTCCCGTCCTCAGTGAGAAGGGTGAGGACGGGATATTTCGAAATACCTTCCATTTGTTCCTCAAGGGAGGAAGGAACTGCTCTTTTCCTCTTACCTGTTATCCTCCACTTAACAGATGGCCGTGAAGAAAGGGCACTGGCTTTTCTAGACTGTGGAGCCAGTGGTATCTACCTAGACGAAACCTGGGCCAGGGAAAGACAGATTTTGCAAATACCTAAGGAAGTACCAGAACAAGTCCACACGGTGGATGGGTCACTTTTGGCCTCGGGACCTGTACAGTATACCACTCCTACCCTATGTCTCCAATTTGGGAAACATCAAGAAAACATTTCTTTTGATTTCATTTCTTCACCACATCACGTTATGATCCTGGGAATTCCATGGCTAACTCGGCATAACCCTTACATTAACTGGGAAACAAGAACCATTTCTTTATCCTCTCACTTCTGCCAACACCACTGTCACTTAGCAGGAGTCTATTGGTCCCCAAAGAGTCTCTTAATGGCACCCCCTAAGGTGGGATGTTCTATTAACGTTCTACAAGGAGTACCCAGACATTATCTAGAATATGCCAATGTATTCCAGAAACCAGAAAGACCTGAACTGCCACCTCATAGAGAATACGATTGCGCCATTCCTTTGGAACCAGATGCCATGGTTCCTTTTGGGCGAATGTACTCTCTAACAGAACCTGAGAAGCAGATCCTCAAGGAATACCTAGAGGAGAACATACAGAGTGGGTTGATTGCCCCGTCCTCCTCACCTGCAGGGGCTCCTCTCTTCTTTGTACCAAAGAAGACAAAAGACTTGCGTCCCTGTATTGATTTTAGAGGATTAAACAAGATTACTACTAAGGATCGATACCCGTTACCTCTTATTAAGGACATCTTAGAAGCTGTCAGAGGGGCAAAGAGATTCACCAAGTTGGATCTTAGAGGAGCATACCATCTTTTAAGTATAAAGGAAGGTGATGAATGGAAGACCGCCTTCAGAACACCTTTCGGTCATTATGAATACCGAGTAATGCCTTTTGGACTAACCATTGACCCCTCCATCTTTCAAATATTCATGGACGCTATTTTTTCTGATCTTCTACATCAAACGGTGGTTGTTTATCTGGACGACATTTTAATATTTTCTGTCCACCCAGAATAACACACTAAACATGTACTCCAAGTCCTAGATAGACTCAGACAACATCATCTATTCTGCAAGCCAGAAAAATGCTAATTTGACCGAACAAAGGTAAAATAACTGGGATATTGCATTAACCAAATAGGTGTTGCCATGGATTCAGATAAGATTCAAGCTTTTCTGGATTGGCCATCCGCCTCTTCCATCAAAGAAACTCAGTGTTTTTTGGGATTGGCCACTTTCTATCGACAATTTATAGCGGACTTTGCCCAGAGAACCAGTTATATTACACAAACCCTTAAGAAAGACAATCTAAGGAAAGGTTTTTGTTGGACACAAGACGCAGAGTTGGCTTTTCAAGAATTAAAGAAAGCCTTCATTCAAGCTCCCATTTTACGGCACCCAGACACCACCAAACAGTTCATCATTGTCGCAGACGCCTCAGAAAGAGCCATATGGGCTGCCTTACTACAGAAACAAAATGATGATGGGTTAGAGCATCCTGTATTCTACCTTTCACACATATTATCCGATTCGGAGCGGAACTATTCGGTGTTAGAACGAGAATTACTCGCCTTGAAGACAGCGTGCACGGAATGGAGACACTTCCTGATGGGCTCGAAAGAACCCTTTGAGGCACGGACAGATCACCGAAACTTACAATGCTTGAGAAACTTTCAGTGTCAAAGTAGCCGGCAGGCTCGATGGGCTTTCTTTTTTAGTCAATATGATTTTTACATTACATACATCCCTGGTTCTCAGAATATCTTGGCCGATGCATTGTCTCGGCGTTACCCTGAGTGTAGCGATTCTCCTGTACAGAACCTATTTGAAAGCAATAAGATCATTGGTTTAGTACATACATTCCTAGACCAGGTCAAATCTGAATATTCCCACCTGGAAACTACAGAGATGAACAATTTACGCCCGCAGCTTCATATAGGTCAGGGATATTATCACCACAACAAAACCCTGTTCCTACCTACTAAGATAGTCCAGACAGAAGCCCTATGTATGTGTCACGACTCCCCCATTGCAGGTCATCGCGGAATGAAAGCTACCCAAGAGCTTCTGCTTCGCTCTTTCTGGTGGCCCACTATCAAGGCTGACACTGAGGACTATGTGTCGTCCTCTCCCATATGTGCACAAGCCAAAACACCCCGTACTAAACCAGTGGGATTACTTCGCCCATTATCTGTTCCCCCAGGGCCATGGCACACTGTCTCCACTGATTTTATGTGCTCTTTGCCCTCTTCAGTTGGAAATCGAGTGATAATGGTAACCATTGATTCCTTCACAAAGATGGCACATTTCACGGCATTAAGAAAACTACCTACGGCTAAGGAACTAAGCCAAATCTTTACTCAGGAGATCTTTCGGCTTCATGGACTACCACAGGTCATTATCTCAGATCGGGGTCCTCAATATATCTCCCGGTTTTGGAAACAATTCTGTAAGACCCTATGAATAGAGGTGGCCTTATCATCAGGGTTCCATCCTCAAACTAATGGACAGACAGAACAGCTGAATCAAGGCCTCGAACAATATCTACGCAGCTTCTGCAATGCTACGCAGAGTAATTGGTCTACATATTTACCACTTGCAGAATTCTCCTACAACAACTCAGTACACAGTGCTTCGAAAGTCTCCCCTTTCTATGGTTCTTATGGTTTCCATCCTAAGGCTTTTCCTACTCCTCTGAAGGATACTTCCAATCTTCCTGCCATTTCCTCATATGTCCGGCAACTACGGGGTATCCAACATGTTATCCGTTCAAATCTTGTAGCCACAAAGACACGCATGAAAAGGATCGCTGATAAGAAGCGTTGTGAGGCCCCGCGTTATCAGGTCCACGATAAGGTCTGGCTTTCCTCTAAATTCTTGCCTCTCCGACTTACCCAGAGCAAATTTAAACCTCGTTATTATGGTCCATTCCTGATTCTCCGGAAGATCAATCCTGTGTCTGTGCGTCTTCGTCTGCCCCAGACTTGGAAAATACATCCTGTGTTCTATGTCTCACAACTCAAACCTTACCTTCCTGACCCTTTTCACAGACAATTCACCTGTCCTCCTCCTCTGTTGATTGATAATGTGCCCGAATACGAGGTCCAGGAGATCTGTGACTCTCGGTTTTTCCATGGTCGCCTCCAATATCTTATTCATTGGAAAGGCTACCCTATGAGTGAGTGTTCCTGGGAAGATGTACTTTCGGTCCATGCCCCTCTTTTGGTCCATCGTATCTTCCGTCTTTTTCCTCACAAGCCTGGGGCCTCGGGGGGGGACCTACTGTTGCGCCACGGCTGCGAGCACGGGCTGCTGCAGCGCAATCCGAGGAGACCGCGGCAGCCCTCGGGCGGGCCGCAGGAAAAGCCGCAGCTCGGTTAAAGGGTCGCGGCACCCGTCGCGGCCCTTTTCTCCGGCCACGAGTTACCTTGCAAGCGCGGCAGGTCCGGAGACCCCGAATCGGGTCACGGTCCTCGCCGCGCTCAGCGCGCAAAACTAATTAACGCGCTAGGATGCCCGGGACCTCCCTCCATATACCCACTCACCTGTCACACATACAAAAGCCGTCTGCCTACACATGACTAACTTATAAACATGCCTTTCCCCTTCCCAGCATGCTGTTCACTTCCTCTCTTCCCTGCATGCATTGTTTCTCTTTTCTCAGGAGCATGTTTTCTATTTTAAGTTATGACCTTTACCCAAACCAAGATGGTGGTATTACTACTTCCTGTTTCCCACTTCCTGTCTAGGGGTATATAAGGGGAATTTATCTTCCTTCTCATTGCGTTGCAACACTCCTACGGTGGTAGTCACGCTCCGGCTGGTTTCCACTTGTGGTGCCAGTTGTTCTTGATCTGTATTCAGTCTCCAGAATTCCAGGATCTTAAGTTCTAATTCCTTGTGTCCTCTATCTGTTTCAGGGAGTTCCTGTTGGAGGTTTTTTACCCTTTTTGGGGTTTTTCCTCTGGGACTCCTTCTGGAGGGCACGGACTGTAGTGGCTTACTATTGTCAAACAGCACCGTGGCTACCGAAAGGGGTCGCCCCTACCTTAGCCAGAGCAGGACTTGCAGGAACCGGGGCCTCTCACCACCTCTCTCCAACATTGACAGTAAGCTCAGGGTGAATCGTGACAGGTTATTTTATTGTTGCAATCCTGTCCTAAATGACCTTTTGCACCAAATGGTTGTCACTGAATTATGTCCCGATGGAGGGGCCCGCGGAGAGAAAGACTTGCTCTAGTCTTTCCGTGGGTTCTTTCGGGAGAGGGAAGTGACGACGCGGGACAGGATAAACAGAAGGGAAGTGGGGGCGGGTTTTAGGGGTGGGAAATAAAGCGGGTTGGGGGGGGGCGGCCTCTTTTCCGCGCCGCTCGTCACGTGGTTAGGTTTTGGCCTCCCACCCACCCGGCAAATGATGAAAGATGTGAGATGAGCGTAAGTTTTGGATAAGTGAAAGCAGGGGTAGGTGGGCTGACCGTCAGTTAGGGCAGGTTTGCGAGGAAGGGCAAGCAGCAGATGGGGGAGGGTGGTGAGTCAGATGCAGGCTTGGCCACCCTTCCAGGGAATAAGAAAGTAGGTGAAGGCTCTGAGTTGGGGTATGCACAAACCAAGTGGGGCACGAAAGGAAAAGGGGAGTGTGTAGGGGAATGGAAGCGAAATGAGGTTTGGAGTGGAAGGATGAGCGAGGAAATGTTAAAGGGTGGGCGTTATTAAAGTTGGGGTTTCAAACTGAAAGTTAAGGTTATGTTATTGTTGCAATCCTGTCCTAAATAAATTACCTTTTGCACTACATGGTTGTCACTGAATTATGTCCCGATGAGAACTATCACAACTATTTTTAGCAATATAATTGATGCACTCTAGAGCCCAAAGTTTGTGAGTCACAAGTTGTAAGTGAGCTCTACTTCAGAGTAGTGTGCTCGTTGTTTTTTGCCCGTTTTTTGTTTTTTGCCTCCCCATGTCGATCAGTTTGGAGCATATGTAATCTGTTCTTAATCAGTTTTGATTGCCTGTTGCCCCTGAGTACACTGCTGAATAAAAAGTGTCTACTTGTACCTGCTTCTGTGAGTCTTCTAGCAGTGTAGCAGTGGTTACAGTCTGTAGCCTATACATCACTCCTTCCCTTAGCACAGGTGCAGTATTAAAAACTCACAATGAAGTTTGTTTTTCCAAAAGCCGTTTGATGTTAACCTCCTCCGGACTAGTCAAGTTCTGCTTGTGCCTGTCAGATCATCTGGACCCTGGCTGTCCTGCCCTGCGCAGGACCTTCATGTGGCCCGCCTCAATGCATCCCAGAGCTGCACAGAGGAACTGGCCCTCTAGAGATTCTCAGTGATAACGTTCACTCTGTGTTGCTCTACGCCGCAATTTCATACCTGTTCAGAAGTACTTGAGTACGCTCTTCTTTCGAGTAAAAATATAAACACAAGGGCAACACAGTAACCCCGCCCGAGCCTGGGTGTAAATTATAACAAAAAAGTAGCAGACCGTAGGAACGTTCAACAACCTTTTTTTTTTTAGAAATTACTCTTATTTGGTAGAACAAAACACGTGAATTCAAGCAGATGCTTATTTTTATAAACTGTTTCGTTTGAAAATGAATTTCACAAAGAGGTATACATACGAGAAAGCAATTTGCTTCAAAGTGGAAAAGCATTACATCACAATAAACCTCGATGGTCACATACAAGTTGACATACGCTTTGAAGCAGGGGGTGTACATTCTATCTGGCTCTCAACAAAAGCATGACCAGCAGAAAATAGTCATTTGCACAAATCATGTAGGTGCTGATCCTCTGCTGCATTAAGTAGTTGTTTTGTATCAGTCATCCAATTGTAATTTTAGAAAAGCAGTGATGGTTACAGTCTGCTTTACAGGATGGCAAGTAATGGAATCACATCGACGTTTCGATATCTGTAGTAATTGATAAGCAAGACCATCATCAGGACAAATGCTAAGAAGAGAAGATGAAGGCCCTATTCGATCTGAATGAGAAGTAATAGTCATGTAATTACAGCTAAAGTGTACGTGTCGTAAACTTCAAATGTGATAAAACACATATGTTTGGGATTGCTATTGGTGTAGTATTCACATGGTGAGTCACAATCTTGTACACAATAGTTTATCGAGGAAAAAATATGCGAAAATACATTGCATTCAATGATTATTGAGATTTATATCAGCAGTCAATGTGAGGCCAAAACCCATGTGTGTTGACTTGCAAGCAAAGTGATTTGTGTCTTTCATATGGCATATCCGTTGTCAAAGCAATAAATCAGAAAAGCGTTTATAATGCTTACATGTTTAAGTTTAATTCTTCAGGAAATAAGATTGGCTTAAAATCAGTTGGCTGTTTTCTAGCTAATCAACAAGAAGGAGAACCGAATTGCTGTTCAGGCATATTGGTTAATCTGAATAGACGAGGGATTCGAGATAAAGTTAAAACTCATCCGTATGAATTTGCTTGTAAATTTACACAGAGTAGTTAATATTGGAAAAAAGGGGAGAAAAATCCGGAAATAGTTGACAATATTTTAAGAGCTTCTATCCATAGTGTATCCACAGGGAGTTAGAGGTCTATTATATGAGTATCCTGTGGTCACATGGAACCCCATGTACGATGATATAGCTTGCGCTTTTGTTCCTGGTGTCATATATTTGAATCTGTGAATTCTATATCAGGGCCAGAGGCGAGGATTATGCAGTCCTTTCTCCACTTTATTCACAACAGCAAGTTCAAAGTTCAAACAAGTTCGATAACAAAATAAACTTCAAGCCCCATGATGCCCACAAGTAACCATGACAACCCATAACCAATCCAATGTCCATAACGAGGAGTATATATATAACTGACGGGCACAGTCCTTCCTCTTTCTTCACGTTTGCCCATCAGTTAAGTCCTCGCTCCTTCTCGTTATTTCGGGGGTTTCGGGGATTACCCTGTGTTATTGCATTTGTCGCTGTTGTGTTGGCATGTCTTTATTATTGTTATTGCGCGAGGAACATTCCTTGCATTCCAAGCATTCTTGTCTTCGCGCGGTAGGCTTTTGCCCGAGCGTGTGGTGCAGTGATGCCCTGTCACCACTGGGGGCGCGTGTTCGCGCTATTACGATTGGAGAATTCATCGTTTCTGAGCTTTTCAGGAGCCTGCCCTCGGGATTTCCTGACTTCTACCGTCTCCCAACCCTTGCCTACACCGTGTGGTGGTAAGAGCAGGTTTTATCCTGCAAATTTACATTCCCTTGAGGGAACCTTTTATGGTTGGCATTTCCAGTATATTTTGAGCACGGCAAGGGGGCTGCCCAGTTGAATAAGGTTGGGCGTTGTACATTTTGTGCTCTCACTCCTTTCAATTGACGCCCCTTGGAGGGGTAAGTGACGTATTTGTCTGGTCTGGCCCTGGGTCTTTAATCCTGTGGTGCTTCTAGTGCTTTTGGGGTACGTTGATATTTTTTCCCATTTGTGTAGGATGTCTTCATCCACCCCTTCCATGGACTCTTTCCTGGATCATGCCTATGCCCCATCTTTGTGGACGGATGAAGTCTGGCTTCCCCAACGCCATCTTCCTGAAGGCATGGACAGGTTGGTTTCGCAGGTCGTGGCCAAAGCCCTGGCACCCCTACAGGATAGAGTGGACAAGCTTATGGGCAAAGTGTCCAACTCGTCAGGTGTTTTGGGGGATTTGGACCCACGGGCTAGTACCTCAAAGACTCCTTCTTCATCCAGGAAGCGTGATGCGGGGCATCTGGAAGGTTTCGCCAGGTTAAGGGAGGCTTTCTGCAAGAGTGCGCGAACTCGTGATCCTGTACCCTGCCGGGAGGATGTTTTGCCCGGAGAGCATGGCAGCTCTGCTGCCCTGGCACTGGATCCCTTTGTGGGATCACCCCATTGGGGGGGGTGACTCCGATGACGAGGGCTCATCGGAAGAGGGCTGCATTATGGGTAGACCTTGGTGCCCATCTGCGAACACCTCTAGTGTTGTGGAAGAAGGTTCGGACTCTGATATGTTTGACCCTGAGGACATCTACCATCCTCGGTCCTCCGAATGGGTCCCCAATCCCAAGGTGGCGGCCTATGTGGCTAAGGCTATCCGCCATCCTTTGGAGAAGGAAGTTCGGGCCCGTTTGCGGGCGGAATGCCCCAGGCCTGCGCTTGGGGACTAGGTGACAGCTACGCCTTCGTTGGACCCAAAGCTATGTACTTTCTTCTCTAAGTACATGCGCGATCCTAAGAAAGGGATCGATCGTTCTTGGCGGTCTTATCAAGATAAACTTTTAGATGTTTTGGGTCCCTTGACAAAGATCATCGAATTGGCTGATTCGGCTAAGACTTCAGGAGAGCCGTTACAGACGGATTTGGTCGCTGGATGGGCGCAAAGGGCGGTTTGTCTATTGGGCAACGCCAATTGTGCTATATCTACGGAGAGACAGCGCTCTCTCCTGATCAAGATTGACCCTAAATTAGGGGAACTGGTGACGCCTGAGGCTGGTGTGGTAGCCCAGAGCAATCTCTTTGGCGAGATTTGTGTCCACATTCTCCGCTTTGGATAAAGCGCAGTCTTCCATGCGCAAGATCTTCCTGGGGAAGGTTTTTGCTGGGGCCGGGCGAGGAAGGGGTCGCTCCTCCGGCCGCTCCCTGCAGTCAGGCACCTCCAGAGCCCAAGGAAAGTGGAATAACGGTTGGAACGATGGCCGTCAGGGGACCTTCTTTCCCAACAGAGGCTCTGGTCGAGGACGTTCCTCACCTTTCCACAGAGGCAACTCCAACTCTCAGATAGGAAGCACAGGTGAGCACTACCCTTTTTTCCCCTCAAGAGCTAGGAGGCAGAATTGCCCTCTTCACAGAGAATTGGGCGCGACTTACGTCCGACCCTTGGGTCTTGGAAACAGTGTTGGGTTTCCACATAGAGTTATGGGACCCAAGTTAAACCGGTTCGACCTCCTCCCATTCGGTTCAGCATTCAGGATTCCCAATTGATAGACGCAGAGGTTCAGCTTCTCCTTGGCAAGGGGGCTGTTGTCCTGGCACCTCTTCATCCGAGGGGGTTCTTGAACAACATCTTCCTGGTCAAGAAGAAAGACAAGGGTTTCCGTCCGGTGATAAACCTCTGGGCGTTCAACGAATGGGTGGTTTATCGTCATTTCAAGATGGAGGGAATCCATCTTCTCAGAGATCTTCTGTGTCAAGGGGACTGGATGATCCGCTTGGATCTCAAGGACGCTTACCTTATGGTCCCCTTTTACTCTCCTCACCGTTGTTTTCTGCAGTTTCAATGGTGGAGCTAGATCTACGAGTTCAAGTGTCTTCCATTCGGCCTTTTTTCAGCACCTTGGTGCTTCACAAAGTTGCTCAAACCTGTGGTCGAGTTTCTGAGGACTCAGGCTGTCAGACTGATTATTTATCTGGACGACATCCTTTTGATGGATCAGTCCAGGTCGCAAGTGTTGTGTTACGCGAACATGACTATTGTGCTGTTGCAGGATCTGGGTTTCGTGATCAACACGGAGAAGTCCTCCCTTTGTCCGTCTCAGTCCATGATGTTTTTGGGTTTCGTGGTGGACACGACGTCTGCGACACTGAAGTTACCGGAGCACAAGGTCTCCAAGATCAAGAAGGAGATTTCCAAAGTTGCTCCGCAGGGACAGGACCTCCCTCCGGCAGACTGCCAGGATTGTGGGTCTTCTGTCATCCTCTATCCAGGCGATCTTTCCCGGTCCCTTGCATTACAGGGCCCTGCAACGTCTGAAGGCCTCTCATCTCCGGAAGGGACATACCTATTGGGCTCTGGTGGAGCTCTCTTCGGAGGCTCGTTCGGAAATGCAGTGGTGGTTGAGCCGTATGGATGCATGGAATGGGAAGGCCATTTTTGGCTCTCTCCCCGACCTGGTGATAGAGTCAGATGCCAGCAGACTGGGTTGAGGGGCCAGGTGTGGTCAGATCTCCATGGGAGGTCAGTGGACTTCAGAGGAGTTGAACCTTCACATCAATTGTCTCGAGCTTCTAGCGGGCTCGTTTGCGTTTCGGTCCCTGACCCGCGACAGGATATCCTGTTGTGTCCTTCTTCGGCTGGACAACATCTCAGCTGTTCAGTACATAAACAAACTGGGGGGCACTCGGTCCAGAGTCCTGGTGGACCTGGAGAAGGATTTTTGGCATTACTGCCTCCAGAGACAGATTTCTGTTACAGCGGAATATCTCCCGGGAATTCAGAACCAGGTGGCGGATTGGAATTCCCATTATCTCAGGGATACCAGCGATTGGCGACTGGACCCAGAGATCTTTCGGTCTCTGATGGATCGTTGGGGTCCTTGTTCAGTGGACCTGTTTGCCTCTCGTTGGAATGCTCAGCTTCCGACTTACATCAGTTGGAAGCCTGATCCGGGGGCGAGTGCAGTGGATGCGTTCTTGCAGGATTGGTCGAGTGACCAATGTTATGCTTTTCCTCAGTTTCTTCTGATTCCCAGAGTAGTGGCACAGGTTCGACATCAACGGGCGTCCTTGATGCTGATATCTCCGATTTGGAAAGCTCAAGCATGGTTCCCCACTCTTCTGGAGTTGTCGTGGATGGCTCCTCTCAGACTACTGTGTGCCTTGGGAATCCTCCGGGACCCGCTGGGTTGCCCTCATCCTTTGGTGCTTCAGGGCCACCTCAATTTCATGGCTTGGAGGATTTCAGGGGACATTGGGAAAACGTCTGCCTTTCATGGGACGCTACAGCCATTATCAGACAGTCGTGGGCTCCAAGTACCATCAAGCGGTATAGATCGCCTGGAACAGATGGGCTCGTTGGTGTCTGGAGAGGGAAGTGGATCCCGTGGGGGCCCCCGTTGAGTTCATAGTCAATTTTTTGGCGGAACGTTTTACCTCAGGTTTGGCATACTGTACCATTAACTCTTTTCGTTCTGCGATTTCAGCAGGGCATATTACGATCCATGATGTCCTGGTTGGGGAACACCCCTCGGTAAGTAAACTGTTGAAAGGTGTTCGTTTATCTCAACCTCCTGAACCTAGGCACTCTGGCTTATGGGATGATAACAAGGTTCTTAATTTCCTTTCCTCTTGGCCAGAGAATCGTTATCTATCCAGGAAACAGATTTCCGCTAAATTGGCAATGCTTTTGTGCCTTGTTTCTTGTAAGCGTGTTTCAGGCGTGCCCGCTTTGGATGTGTCAGGCCGGGTTTTCACCCCGGAAGGGGTTACTTTCACTATTTCTAGGCGGACCAAAACAGGTACCAGGTTTGTTTCTTATCCCAGTTTTGATTCTCACCCTAAGGTATGCGTGGTTAGATGTTTACAGACCTATGAAGCTGTCACCGGAGGAGGATAGACCTCCAGGAGAAAGGCAACTCTTGATTACTATCAAGAAGCCGTTTAAAGCTGTGACTTCCCCTACCATTGCTAGATGGGTTCGCTGGGTCATGTCAGAATCTGGGATTGACATTCAGCGTTTTGGAGCTAATTCCACTAGAGGGGCGGTGGCTTCCTAGGCCATTCTGGTCGGTGGTAAATCCGAGGACATCATGAATTCCGCGGATTGGTCCTTGGAGTCGGTTTTGAAGAAATTATATTTTAAACCGCTCCATGAAGCTGCATCTTTAGTAGTGAGTAAGCTTTGAACTTGCATAATCCTCGTCTCCGGTCCTGATATAGAATGAAAAACTTCCTAGCTAACATGAAGGAAACTTTCAATTCTATTAAGGACACGGAGGCGAGGATTATCCCTCCCTCATACTGTAGCAGTATTACCCACCGAGTTTGTTATCTGCCATTTGTGGGAGACCCTTTCTTTACAGGTCAGTGGTATTTATCTTATCTGCAAAGGTTATTGGTTTTATGCATACTATTGACGTCTCAATTCTGTTATGACCTTGTTATTTATTATGCTTCTAATGTTCTTACTCTGTTCATTAACATGTTTGGATATTCTAGCAGGAGCATTGCTTACGAGGTATGTCTGTTCCTGTGTCTGATCTTTTCCTTATTTTGTAGGAGGTGATTCCAAAGGAGAATGAAGTCGTGAGTTCCTTAACTTTCTTCAGTGAAGACGAGGAATGACTGTGCCCGTCAGTTATATATATACTCCTCGTTACGGACATTGGATTGGTTATGGGTTGTCATGGTTACTTGTGGGCATCATGGGGCTTGAAGTTTATTTTGTTATTGAACTTGTTTGAACTTTGAACTTGCTGTTGTGAATAAAGTGGAGAAAGGACTGCATAATCCTCGCCTCCGTGTCCTTAATAGAATTGAAAGTTTCCTTCACGTTAGCTAGGAAATTTTTCATTCCTGAGCACTGTGCCAATAAAGAGTACTGCTTCTTACCCGCTGTATCTTGGATATAACAATATCCGCTTACCTTGGTTGAAAGGAATTGTTGTTAGGCCCATGGCAAAATTGCTTTCGGTCACTGCAAAACGCACACACTGAGCATCCCTGCAGCTGTATGTAAAAGGTGTGCTCTGAATTGTTCAAGTCTAGACCAGCCCATTGATCCGGTTTAGGAGCCATGTTGGAGGAAGTGGTAAAGGTTTGGGGTGGAAAGACATGATCACATGCATAAGTGACTTGGCGTCCATATTGAAATAGGCTTGCATGCAAGTATAAGTAAGAAACACATGATTTAAAAATTAAAGGAAGTGCAAAAAGAATCTGAGAGTTACACATGTTCATATACATGAAAACAAAAATAATGACTGAAACATGTTGGCAACGAGGATGTGAATCTATTAACATATTAGCATTCAAACCATGTAAGTCAACAGACAATCTCACTGTGCCATCCCTTAGAACAAAAGGGGAAATCCACTGAGACAAATCAACTTCCTGAATAACATTTCACCAGAAGCAACACACCAACTCCACTGCCTGCTCCCTAACACACACTTGAAGTGCAAGCACTCCACCAAACTATGGGACCTCATCACTACCCTCACACCCAACATCCTCTTTCTCACAGAACCTGGCTCAAACCCACATGCACAGCAGACATTGCCACAGCAGTCCTCAATGGATACAAAATCACTCATGAAGACCACACCAGCTAGGCAGGAGGAGGAAAAGCCATAGTCCTCAAGAAACCATCTATAGTGCACCACCGACAACACTAACACCCCATGGAGCACCTCAGCTTCAAGCTCTGCACAGACAATAAGGCTACGATCAGTGGTACCCTAGCATACGGACCCCCATACTTGCTCGCCAGCTTCTGCAACACCATTGCAGATTTCATTGCAGCCCTAGCCTTAGAATCCAAGGCCTATATCTTCCTCTGTGACCTTAACTTCCATATCCACAACCCCAACAACAACATCGCACACCTAGCTGCCTTGGATTAACCCAGATCGTCCATAACCCTACACACACGCAGGGCACACGCTGGACCCCATCTTTACCTCCAGCAGCCGCATCACATACAGCCACATCATCGAACTTACATGGACTGACCAGTCCATTGTCCACTTCAACATCTCCAGCCCCCATACCGACACCCCCCAGATATCTAGTGCTTCCTACCGGGCGTGGAGCAAAGTTTCAGTGACTAATTAGACTGACGCTCTCAACACCTCCAGCCCTGCCCAACCTCAAACAAGTAGTAAAGAACTTCAGCACCTGGATCACCAACTGCACTGACATCATCGTCCCCGTCAAAAGCAGCTTCCAGAGAAAACCCTCCAGAAAGGCCAGTTGGTACACCCCCTGAACTCAGAACAGCTAAACAAGACAGCAAACAGCTGGAAAGAAAGTGGCGTGCCAGCAAAGACACCTCTGAGAGGGTGGCATTCAAGACACTCAGGGGGTCATCCGCCCGCCAGGCGGAAACCACCATGCGGCCGCCAATGCGGCCGCACTCACGCAGCCCCCATTCCGGCATTCCTGCTGGGCCGGCGGGCGCAAACCAAGTTTGCGCCCGCCGGCCCAGCAGGAATGAGGCCGCAACACAGGAGCCGGCTCCTAATGGAGCCGGCGGTGTTGCGGCCGTGGCGTCGCGCTTTTCACTGTCTGCTATGCAGACAGTGAAAAGCTGTCCGGGGCCCTGTTAGGGGGCCCCAGGACACCCCTTACCGCCAGAAACAGGCTGGCGGTAAGGGGGTCATAATCCCCAGGGCAGCGCTGCCCTGGTGGATTATCACTGCCGGGGCATAAACGGCGGGAAACCGCCGGCCCCGCCGGTGCGACCGCGGCGGTACCGCCGCAGTCAGAATAGGGAAGAAAGCACTGCCAGCTTGTTGGCGGTGCTTTCGTCATTTTTGCCCTGGCGGTCTCGGACCGCCAGGGTCAGAATGACCCCCTCAGTCTCTACCACTGCCTCTTGAGAGCAACAAAGAAGGCAGCACTAGCCATGTGTATTGAAACCAGCAGCAACAACACCAATAAACTCTTCAACATCTTTAAGGAACTCTCCAACCCGGCAGCAAGTGAAAACAACCTCACACCCTTACAGGAGCTATGCAACAACCTCGCAGATTTCTTTCATAACAAGATTGCAACCATATACAGGTGCTTGGGACCCCAACCTACATCTATGGAATTCATTGACAGAGTCGCCACCTCCACAACCAACACCAACCACAGACTAACCACCTGGAACCTTCTGTCCACCGAGGACACCATCTCCACCATGAAATCCATCCACTCGAGAGCCCCAAAGACCCCTGCCTGCACTACATCTTCAATCTCGAAACCAAAAGATCGGCCCAGAACTCACTCTCTACTCAACACCTCTATCACTATCACAACCTTCCCATATGCTTGGAAGCATACCGAAACCAAACCACTACTCAATAAACCCAGTGCAGACCCCAGCGTACTCAAAAACTATCAGCCAATTTCCCTGCTTTCTTTCCCAGCTAAGGTACTGGAAAAATCATCAACAAGCAACTCATGACCTACCTGGAGTAAAATCAGCTACTGGACGCCTCCCAGTCCGGATTTCGCAGCAGTCACTGCACCTAGACCACCCTGATCGGAGCCACAGCTGACATCGAAACAGCAGCCCTGATCCTCCTCAACCTCTTGGCAGTCTTCGGCAGTGTATCCAACCACACGCTGATCAAAAGACTCAACCACATCATCATCCAAGGTGACGTACACAGATGAATCACCTCCTTCCTCACAGGAAGAACCCAGAGAATTCACCTACCTTCTTTCACTTCCGAACATCACCTGCAGGGTCCCCCAAGGATCATCTCTCAGCCCCTCACTTATTAACACAGATATGACTTCGCTAGCCAATATCATTACATCCCATGGCCTCAACATAATCTACTACACACATGACACCCAAATCATCCTCTCGCTCACAGACGACCCTACCAACACCAAAACCAACTTCCACAGATGCATGACAAGCATCACTGACTGGATGAAAGAAAACTGCATGCATCTAAACACAGACAAGATTCAAATTCTGCTCTTCGGCAAGAGCAGCAACACATGGAATGACTCCTGGTGGCCCTCAGAACTAGGACCTGCACTCACTCCCTCCAAGCATGCCAGACACCACAGAATCATCATTGACAGCAGGCTCACCATGGAATCACCGATTAACACCTTCTCCTTCACCTGCTTCTTCACTATGTGCATGCTACGTAAAATCTTTATGGGGCTACACCCGCACACGAAACACACCATGACACAGGCCCTCATCATCAGTCGGCTAGACTAAGGCAACACCCTCTATGGAGGAATCGCCTCACAACCCCTACAAAGACTTCAGACCGTACAGAATGCCGCATCCAGACTCATCCTCAACCTTCCCCGGCAATCACATCACACCTCAGGCAACTCCACTGGCTCCTCATGCAGAAGAGAAGTGTATTCAAGCTGCTGACCCATGCACTCAAAGCTTTAACCACCGCCTGAATTTCCACCAACCTTCAAGAAGACTATGCTCCACTTCCCTATCGCTTGCCCACACTCCACGCATCCACCGTAGCAGAATTGGTGGACATGCCTTCTCCCAATTAGCAGCAAAACCTGGAACAGCCTCCCCATGCATCTCCGGACCATCACATCTGACCTGGAATTCCGTACAGCCCTCAAGACCTGGCTATCTGAAAGAGCTTCTGAGACCTGCAAGCACCTGGATACCCTTGAGGGTGATTAGTCACGCTTTACAAATCCTGTTTGATTGATTGATTGATCTACTTTCCTCGTTTAGTCCAACAACATTTGTAAGTCCTTTGTTACACTTAGTGCAATTTTGTTTAATAGGAATGGATTTTTTTTAAAAAATGAATCCTATTTGAAAACCCCTTAAACCCAGCTTCTCTGAAAACTCTTTGGGAATGACTTTGAACCATGCACTACCTTTATCTTCCTCCTTTATAAGCAAAACTTGTTCCTTACTTCTCAGGGCCAATTTAATGTCCAGTTTCCACAAATCTCTCCAACCAAGCATATTCACTCCTTAATGTGCAACCCGCACTTTTATGTAAACATTCCTACCCTTGAAAAACAAATTGGTGCGAAAGTAGCCAGTATACCTATTTTTCCACCATCAAAAGTTTCAGCAATGAAATCGGGTGTTTCTAAATCATCCACCTTGACCTGATCACCAAACTCTTTATCAAACACATATTTGGTAATGATAGTCAATGGAGAGCCCAAGTCACCCATAAGTTAAACTCCCTACCCAAAATGTTAGTGATGCATTTTGGAGGGTCTTGAGGTCCTCAGAAATTCACAGTTTCAAACATAAATGTTCAGGTCGTGTGGAAGACACCAGGAACAGGAAGCGCAGTGACATTCTTGCACACAGTGTTCCACGTGACCACAGGATATAAATGAAATACATTTCCTGTTTTTTCAACAAAACAAAATTCTAACAAAATTACAACGAAATGAAGACTGGAAAAGGAGGAAAGGAATCAATTAATATTGGAAGGTAAATGAAGTAAAAGAGGTTGAAAGCAAGTAGGTGGAATTTTGGGTCTAGCACTGTGTTTGACTTGGGAAGGAGCTGTTTCAGGTGCTTTACAGAGTCTCACATAGGCCCTCATTACAACCCTGTCGGTCGGTGTTAAAGCGTCGGTAATACCGCTAACAGGCCGGCGGAAAGAAAAATGGAATCACAACCATGGTGGAAACCGCCAACATAGACAGCCACTTTAACAGTCCGACCGCCACAGCAGTAGAAACAAACACCGCGGCGGTAACCGCCAACAGACAGGCGAAGGACAAAGAACTGCCCACCGTACCACAACAGGTCTATCCACCACCTTTTCCGGGGTGGAACTAATGCTATCAAAAGCACGGTGGAAACAGTACACAGAAGGGAAAACACTCACCTCTCGACACCCAACGAGGAACCAGGACGCCATGGAGCCCGAACTACAGGTGTTACCAATGCTGGTCTTCCTTCTGCTCTATCAGGAGCAGGACAGACGCTGTCGACGACCATGGTGAGTACTGCACCTATACCACAGGGGAGGGGGGAGGGAAAAGAGAGTGACACACACACACGCAACACGCAGTACCCCCACCCTCGCCCACAACAACATATACACAAATACATGCAGCAATACTACATATACACCCCCCCACCCCTGAAAAGGAAATGATTGTAACAATTGTAATCATGAAAAATCTGATAGTGAAAGTTCAAAATTCAGTATATACAAATGTGTACACCAACTACACAAGTCTGGATAGTGTACCAATCATTGTCCCTGGACCAGTGGTTCCAAAATGCATGGGTGAAGCCCACACAAGATGCCTGACTCGAAACAGAGAGAACACTGCAGGAGCATCAGATCGAAAATAAACAGGCACCTCAAGGGGAAAGGAAGGGGGGCATCTCAGCCGGATGAACGCACAACGCCACTGCTGCACGAGGGGGCTCCATGCCCATTGCTGTATCCTTGGGAGTGCAAAGCCACAGTCTCTCAAGTCTTTCCAGTGGGTGGTTTGCCCACTGCTTCATCCTGGGGAGTGCAAAGCCACAGTCTCTCAAGTCTTTCCAGTGGGTGGTTTGCCCACTGCTTTATTCTGGGGAGTGCAAAGCCACAGTCTTTCAAGTGGATAACAGTCTCCATTGGTTCTGGAGGGGGTCTGGTGCCCAGAGTGTTTCATCCTGCCAAAGACTTAGATAGTGGATGTATTTCTCCACTGGTTCTGGAGGGGGCATGGTGCCCAGAGTGCTCCACATGCAGTGTGGCCGGTCTCATTCCCTCACCTGGGTGTGTGTGCCACGAGATTGCCTAGGAACAGGTAGCTTGATACGCCATGGAGGCAGAGACATACCCCACACTACTGTGGCTTTGCCTTCCACCTGCAGGTGCAAACAGTGATGGAAGTCATGCCTCATGGAAGCTGGGCAGGGTCCAGGAAGTTTCCTCCAGCCTTGTACGACTGACTACTGGGGATGGTAGCCATGTCAGTGGTGCTGGTGGTGGTGCTTGCGGCGGTGTCTGTGGTGGTGGTGCTGGCGATGGTGCATGGGTCAGCACCTGTTGAGGGACACAGCAGGACATCTCCTGCAGCCTCAGATGGCTGCCCACTGGGGAAGATGCTGGGGACTGTTGCTGAGGCTGCAGATGTGCTGGTGGCTGTGCAGGTGGCAGTGCAGGTGGCTGTGCAGGTGGTGGTGTTTCTGGCGGTGCAGGTGGCGGTGCTGGTGGCGGTGCTGGTGGTGGGGCAGGTTGCAGTGTTCGCCGCTGTATAGGTTGGTGGAGACATGGACAGAAGGGGTGACACTAGTCCCTCAGCCGGTGCCACCGGGCCCTGTCCTGACCTGCTCTTGTGCATTTGTCCCTTCTCCATCTTTGATGGTGCCGCAGGTGTCTTACCACTGTCCCCTTTTGTTTTGGCGGAGCCCTTGGTGGCTGGTAGGTGCGGCTTCTCCCTCTGGGATGTGGGCACCTTCTTCATCTTGGCAGGTGGCAGAATGTCCTTGCCTTCGCTACGTGGCACACTCGCAGCCCTGATGGGTGGTGCACTCGATGACCCTGTAGTTGCTGGCACCACTGTGCCTGGGGATTTGGTGGCTGAGGTGCTTGGCTGGAACCTGGAAAGCCTGGCCCTAGGGGAATGACAGGGGGGGGGGGGTGAAGGGAAGAGGTCAAGGTTTGCCAGGAAAAGTTTTTTAGACACACTGGGACGGGAAGATGGAGGGGGTTTGGGAGTGGAGGAAGAGGTAGTGGTTGTAGGAGGTGTACGTTTTCTGAATTTGGGTGAAGGTGCATGGGCCGGAGGCTGTTGTGAGGTGGATGGCTGTTGGGTGGGTGTGTGCCTGCGTTTGTGTACTTTGGGAGGAGGGCTCACAGACACACTGGGAGAGGACACTGGGGATGTGTGCATGGTAATGGGGGTGGTAATTGCACGTGAGCGGTGTGTGATGATGGGCATGCTGTGATGGAGGTAGTGGCTGAGGATGTAGTGCATGCAGGTGTGAGTGGAGATGAGACAACGAGGGAGGAGGAGGACATGGAGGAGGGGGGCGCAGTGGAGGCAGTGAATGTTGCTGTCTGCATGGGGATTGTGCTTGTGTGAGTGATTGTGGGATGTATGGTGCTTATGTTTGCCATGTCCACTCTTGTGTGTTGATGAGTGTGAATGGTGGTCTGATGGTGTGCTTGGGATAGGCTGAGGTGCAGGGGATTGGTTCTGGGTGGAGGAAGTTGGAGGGGGGAGGCTGGACACAGGGACAATGGCTGCCATCAGTGCTGAGGCCAGAGCCTGAAATGCTCTCTGTTGGGCCGCCTGCCCAGAATGAATGAATGAAAGGTACAGGAGGAAAGGAAATTACTCACCCGTCCGGACCGTCATACTCATTGCCCACCAGTTCCCACCCATGCCCTGACGCACATACACTCACCATCTGCACATGCAGGCTTCAGCCCGCCCCCATGCATCTTCCATCCACACCACTCAAAACGGGCATTGCCGACGCAGCATGCTCACAGTGTACCCACCTGTTTGTCTGGAGGACCGTACAGTTGCGTGTACTGGGGTAGGACCCCATCCACTAGTTTCTTCAACTCCTCCGAAGTGAAGGCAGGGGCCCTTTCCCCAGACACTGTAGCCATCGTCGCTTCCAGACACATGTCACAGCAGCACTTGCTTGTCATTCCTCTGTACAGCAATCTGGTGTCTGGATACCATGGAAAGTACCTTCCCCGTAGGTCGTTCCACCTCTTCCTAATGTCATCCCGTGTTCTTGAATGCTGTCCCACTGCGTTAACCCTGTCGACAATTCTGCGCCATCGCTCCATCTTCCTTGCAATGGATGTCTGCTGCACCTGTGATCCGAATAGCTGTTTCTCTACCTGGACGATTTCCTCCACCATGTCCCTGAGCTCCTCCTCTGAAAACCTGGGGTGTCCTTGGGGTGCCACGATGTGGTGTGGGTGATGTGCGAGGTGGTGTCTGTTGTGATGTGTTAGGGGATGTGTTGGTGTGGGTTGTTTGAGGTGCGTGGATGTTGTATGAGTGATGGTGTTGTGTGTCTGTGGATGCTGGTGTTGTGTTAGGTAGTCTCTCTCTCTGGCCTTCTTTCAAATTTCTGGTAGTAAGGGGTTGTGGGTGATGTGGGTGGGTGCTTTATATTGGATTGGGTGTGTGGGTGTGGTGTGTGTACGTGTATCAGGTGTGTGTATTTTGAATTGTCCAATGTGATTGTGTTTTGTTAGAGTGTGTGTATTTTGAGCGTAGCGGTGTGTACCGCCAATGGTTTCCCACGGTTGAAAGACCGCCGCGTTGATTCGCGTGTCATGATAGTGTGGGCATATTTCTGTTGGCGTGACGGTGTAGGTTTTGGTATCGCTAGTTTATCACTGACCTGTGGCGTGACCTGTAGCGGAATTCCGCTGCCGCAACTGTATGTTGGCAGTCTTCTGCATGGCGGAAAGCGGAATTTACCACCAGGGTTGTAATGAGGGCCATAATGTTTTGGGATCCGTTGGTAGTGTCAACCATAGCACTGTTGGTTTCATTTGGTGTAAAATCTTTGTTGGCACACTGTATTCCACTGCAAGTCACACACAATATGCTTTTAAAGTTTTCACTATTACATGTCATTCATGCATGAAAACTAGAACGCCCACCCTTAGCCAAATGGTTTACATTCCATATTATTCCATCTTGGGGCACAACACTTTTGGGGTTATTTTTCACTATCTTCAGGGGTTTACCAAAAGGTCAATCAATCTTATCATTGAAACCTGGTTTATGCACCAAAACCTACTCACCCGCTGCAAAATTAGGTGATTGCACTTTCTTCTATCTGTCAAATCTATTTACGTGCTCTAGTTGCCGGCAACCTTTTGTCTAAGATCATCAGTGTTTGTTAGGTTCTTGTTTTCAACATGTCTTTTACGCCACCACATGCACAATTCTGAAGCGGGTTCATGTCCCCTGAACAACTTAAAAAGACTCATATCACTGGTCTGTGTTGCGTTATATGATAACACCTCAATTTGTCCTGAACATATTTGCTCCAATTACTGTTATACCATACACACATGTGGAATCCGGGTATTGTTTTGAGCCCTAGAAGTAAAGAGCAGGTGTGCCTTTGGTGAGAGAGTCCGGAAGGAAGAATGGTTGATGGGACTGTTTCCTAATGTACTTTCAGAGGAGATGGGGGTTGATGCATCAAATCAAAGTTACACTCAAAGCAGACCTGGTGAAACAGAACCTGAGGGATGTGCATTGTGTGTGAGGGGGAGCTGAAGGACCTTTTGGAGAATCTGGCCAAGGTGGGTGTTATTGAGGAAGTGATTTCTTCAGAATGTGTTTCGCTGAATGTTCTAATCAGGAAAGCAGACAATAAATTAAAATTGTGTGTTGATTTAACGGGACTGAACAGAAACAGTATTACTGCCTGGCACTCCTAACCAAATATCAGTGAGCTTGTGTCCACCATAGCAGGAGCTAAACGGTTCTCTGCTCTTCATCTGCGCTCTCTCGATCACCAGGTGTCACCCCTGATTTTAATCAGCTCACTGCTTTTCTCACACCTTTTGGTTTGTTCGTTTTTAAGGATGGCGTTTGGACTGGTGTCAAAGACCTCTATATTTCAGAGGGCCACGTTCTGTTTTATATAGTAAAGTTGAAACCTATATCAAGTGTTTCCAAGATGACATTTTTATTTTTTCGAAATCATTTTTTTTTACATCATTTTTTTGGTGTAAGAAATTGGGTTTCTGGTTGGCAGAGGTATGCATCATGTCCAAGCAGGAATCACAGTCCTAGTCAGGGTAAGTCAGATACACATCATAGATTAACCTGTGCTTACCCTGCGGTAGCTAGGCACAGAAGACGCCGGCTTAACTTAGAAAGGCAATATGTAAAGTATTTGTGCAACACCACACCAAAAAAAGACTCCACACCAAGTTAGAAAGATAGATCATATTTTTATAAGTAGAACAAGACCAAAATGACAAAATCCAATAAGTAGGACTCAAGATATGAATTTTTAAAGAATATCGGCAATTGCAGTGCTTTTCAACTTAAAGCAACAACCAGGGCTGTCTGGTTGCACTAGACTGGGGTAAATCCAAAGTTCAGGACGACAGCGATGGAGTGAGGGCTGGCTACAGGGGCCAGCCCTGTCCCGCTGAAACACTATTCTTCTCTAGCACAATTGTGTCCATTCCTTGCATTATGGTGGCCATGGCACAATAATGGTCATTCTTGGCTTATTATTGGCATATTCTGATTATTGTTTAAAGAGAAGTTATAGCTAGAGTTGATTATTATACCCAAACATAGGTCTAAGCACACTCTGAAAGTCACTGAAAACACACAGTTAAAATGCAGTTATGGTTACAAATTAAAACTGAAAACCCACTGAAATTTGAAGGAATTCATAACTTGCATATTAGCCATGCAAGTCATAACTTGCACACTAAAAACCACATTTTTTGGCCCCAGCTTTTTAGATCTGGAAGAAACTTGCCATGCTAAACCAAGGTGGGTACGCTTTTTTGTAAAATCTTTATGCAGATTCAGCGAACAGTGCCAATCTTTTTAAGAAAGCAAAAAAAACCTTTTCTATGTAAACTCTGACCTAAACATAACTACACAGATGGTATTGCAGAGTGTGTAAAATGTATATATATTTATCCAATGGCAATGACAATACATTTGGCACAATTGTATTGTAATATTGTATTGTAATAGTATTTATATAGCGCTTACTACCCATGACGAGGCGTCAAAGCGCTTTTCGGTGAGTAGCAGGCTACTCCAGAACACAAAAGGAACTAGTGGTGGATTAGTATAGGGAAATATGAGTACAGTATTAGTATTAGTATGAGTTAATTTGAGCAGAGGATATGTGAGCTTGTTAGTTGAATTGATTTGAGTAATGGAGGGAAGAATCCAGAAGTGTTAATTGGGAGTTCATAGTAATAGGTTGAGGCTTGAGATGAGTAAAGGAGAGATGGAGGAGGAAAGAGTCTGTGGAAAGGGTTGGGGAGATCACAGTAGCAGGAGGGGTCTGTCTTTATTTAAAGCCATCTGCTGTCAATCACACTGCAAGTGTGTGTGCCGCCCCTGTCATGAAACAGATTGGAAGCAGGAAGAGCACAAAGCATGAAAGACACAGTCAGAAAGGGACACATCACAAAAAGGTCAAGTTAAAAAAAAAGTCTTGACTGGTGTTGTATGTACATTTGTGCATAAGTAGGTGTGTAGGGTAGAAGTGTGCTGTTTCCAATATAGCCTTAGAACCCGCCGTAGCGGGCTCTACCGGCTATTAAAGGCCCGCTCCCCGCGTTAAATGCCCGAGCCGAAGGCAAGGGCATTTAACAAGGGAGAGGGACTTTAATAGCCGATAGAGCCCGCTACGGCGGGTTCTAAGGCTATTAGAACATTCTGCCACTCAGGGCAGAATGTTCTATTAAAAAAAAAAATTCACGGAGCCCGAGGGGATTAAAATCCCCTCGGGCTCCGTGAGGCTTTGTTCACAGCTGTTGCTGTGAACAAAGCGAACATTGGAATGTTGGCGCTGCGGGTTTTTACCAGCCAGTAAAAGCCCGCAGCACTCCATTGTTTTCAATGGAGCCCCCAGCATTCCAATGTTCTAATATTGCTAACAGATTGGCCACAATATAGCAGTGGTAATTATTAACATACTATACACAGCATGACAATGAGCATTCTGTCTGTTTATAAATCCGAATCAGTTTCCGTGGCTTGTTATGGGGCAAGCATATGGGGGCATGGTGGACACGCGCCCGGTTCAGAGGGCTGAAAATTCCTGAGTGGGTGTTCTACTGTTTGTGTCATGAAGAGCTCAGTAAGCCATTTATTGAGGATAAGATAAGGTTTGGGAATTTGTCCCATTGAACCGTATGGTTATTAATGATTGCTTGGCCATGACAGAGGCCTCAGATATCCCTTGGCTTGTGGATGTTAAATCGATGTTCGTGAGGATTGGGCTGGCAAAGTTATTTTCTTGACCAAGTACGTATACTTCCTTCTCTAAACCTGTGTTGAAGTTCCTGGGGGCAATGAGGTTTGCCAGGGCGCCGGCCAACCAGCACAAATCTTCTGCCCGCCTGTATAAGCAAATACCCCATCAGGAAGGAGTTCAATCATATTTGTCTGATATTCAGAATACGGAGCATCGCTTTAACCTCTCTCGATTTCAATGAACTTATATTCCTTTATTGGTGGGGTATCCACCTAAGTGCAATTCCCATGCTGACTTAGTTCCCTGTCCATGTGCCGGTAACTCCGTGCAGTCAACTATTCATATCATGTCTTTTTTTGTCCCTTCTATCGTGCACCTAGGAAACAGTTGTTGTGTCCACTGCTTAAATCTTAGAATTTTCGGAAAAGCAAGCCACCGCTGCTATCTCTTCAACAGCTGCAGTCTCCTTTGCGGTGTTACAGTGTTGCAAATTTTATTTGGCAGGTGGTGAAGGTTAGAAGAAGTGCCCACAGTTGAATGTTGCCGCTTCTGGTTCCTTGGTATCTATCTTATGATATAATAACCTATACATGAAGCCCCGTGGCTTAGATTTTATCTTTTGACTATGTGTATGCCACAGATGGATTTCTGCTTTTTAAATGTTAGATCTGACGCATGTACATACATTTTTTTTATTCCTTATATTTTAACAATGTTTTTACTGATATTTATACTTATGTGTAATTGTGCTTTTATGCTGTAGAAACGCTGCAAATAAAGTATGATTGCTGATTGACAATGAACATTCATGGTTTAATGTTGGCCCTTGCCTAATGGGGGTAGTTCCTGGTACTCTATAGGCATCCACTGCATTATGGTGCCTTTCCCTGGTATAATCCTGGCAGATGCTGAAAAGTGGTAATTCTTGAAAGTGTGTGGGCAACCTTCACATGATGGTATAATGTTGACAATGGCATCATTATGGTAATTCCTAGTCTTCAGGCAGCATCCCTGGCATAATGGTGTTATGTACTGGTATAATGTGGGTGCCATGATCATTCCTGCCCCTGTGATCATGCTAGCCCCGGCAAAATGGTAGCAATTGTTGAATCATAATTGGCAAGCCTGGGATTGTGAAAAGATACACGTTTTTACCTACAATGATGTCAACGAGGTGCAAGGCAATATTATATTTCAGTACGATAAAAATGATGATTTGATACCAAACACCATTTTACTGAAAATGGAAAGCTAGTATTTTTCAGACAAACAATAACGTGTTATTTAAAGCAACACACAATCACACATTTATTACTCCAAAGCAAATATGAAATCTGAGTTTATTTCCACAGTACAGTAACATTTATATTAGAAAACTGCTGACTGCTGCCTCACAGATTGCACGTGACCACTAATTTAGATAGGGAAGCAGCTCTTTTAATAGTCAGCAATGTGAGTTTACCTCATTGCACAAAATGTACTCCTTAATACCTTTTATTAAAGCAATTACTCATGAAAAAAGCGACAATGCTTAAATCATACAGTATATGCAAGTACACAGACTATAATATGGTTTCTATGAGGGAGGTGAAGAGGGGAATCATGGCCCACTTGAGACTCAACCTCGCAAGAGTTATGGGCCCTTCTCACACTCAACCAGTGGTAATAAATAGCATATTATCTTCTGCATTTAAATATGTTATGATCTGCCCTGTCAGTGCCCCAATCTGTTCCTTTGTGTGTCAAATTATGTTCTCTTCTATTGCTCTTCCATCTATTGGTGCCCCTTGTCTTGTCCCCTTCCCAATCCCTATTGTTACGGTCTCAGCACCACACCCATTACACTCACCAAGGATCTTGTACCATCAAAAGGGGGATTTCTATCCTTCTTTTTTTTGGTTTGTATTCCATGGCCATCTCATGCCTTAATGGTCCCTGGTTATTACAGTTCAAGTGACTCTCACAAGATCTCGTGTTGAATACTGAGAACTGAAGAAGCGTGTGGTGTGGTGGCCATCTTGGGTTCCATAGTGTTCAAACCTGTATTCAGTTGCTTGGCTTCATTGCCCATCTAGAAAAGACGTCAGATAGAACCTCTGGGAAAATGCCTGATCTTTGACCCTGTTGGGCAGCATTTTGATGCTGATCACGCCTGCCACAGGAATCCTTCAAAGAGACACTTGCTGGTCTTCAGATAGAACTCACTGGTCAGGTGCAGGGATCTCCCAGAAGTGCAACACATGCCCCTGCAGCCCTGCGGCATTGTGAGACCCCCAGCACTCTACAGGGCCCCCAACCCTTCAAGTGGGGGGGCTCATAAAACCCAAGGTCAATGAATATCTGTGAGATATGCAAGACTCAGATGAGCCTCATCACATTCTGCAGGGTGGCTCCATCATTTTGTGTTACACCACTGGGATCTCCCTGTGTATAAGAGAAGTAAAAACATGATCGCTGATAATTTTGGCATAGGCAAGCACCATGCTAAGTTAGTGCACTTATCAACAAAGTCTGATCAGTAATTGTTTGTGAGATCATGACAAATGTGTGATTTTGTAAAACTTTATACAAAGCACAAGTATTGAATTGGACAATAGCACTCTATGACGGAGTAGTGCGTAACAGGAGATTAATGAATACAAGAAAGGTCTATCTTGAGTACTAACTGGAAAAAACAGGATTTCAGGCCAATAGCTCAGAGATTCCTAAAGACTTAACATTAGTAAGAGGACATGTTGTAAGAGCTTACTTAATGCTTTCTAGTTATGTTTTAAAGCACTGGGGCCTCACTAATTGTGGTTTATGTTTAGTTAAAGAAGTAAAATGTGTATAGCTTAACAGACTAGATTCCCCTGAGAAAAAGACCACACCCAACATAAAAAGAACATCCAGCCTGAGTGTGCCCTCTTCCCATAGCTCCATTTCCCTCTGTGTGGTGTTGCTTCAAGTTGAGGTCTATGTAGGGAGACTGTGAGAGCAGTTTAGTTGTGAATTCAGGTACTCAACTTGCATTTAACTGGACGACAGGTGAGTGGACTCTGACTATATATCCATGTATGTCGTTATATATTATCTATATATCTTATTGGCGGTCCCTGCCCAGGGAAAAAAAACAGGTATTTTTTTTTTTCAAAATCCATGACGGCATACATGAATATTTTCGAATTTTAATGTGAATTTAAAAAAAACAAGAGTGGTCTCCAACATTTGCTATAATTGCGGCCCCCGGGTGGGCCAGGTCCCAGGAACATGCCAAACTTAATAAGAAAATGGAGGGGCTTCCCCGGGGCTAAAGCCAAGATTAAACAGGGGTTGAGTAGACCCTCCCAGGACCCAGAGAACCACCACCTCCCCAGGGCTATAAACCAAAAATTAAATGGGTGGGCTGCGCGGACCCCCTCCAGCCCCTGGTGCTCACCACCTCCCTGGGATCCTCCTCTAAATAACCATTATCGAGGGGGTCTGTGTGGACCCTGGGCTCCGGGGACCACCGACTCCCTGTGGCCAATTACTTTTTTAAAAAGAAGGCGGCCCCTAATCATCCTAATTTCTTGCGCATTTTTGCAACTAAAAAGTATTTATGCTTAAAAATGTACTTAACTTATAACAAAGTTATTGGGTTTGAAATATATATAAAAAGAAGTGTTATTTTTCTAATTTGATCTCGGATTTATTCTTTGAGTGTGTGTCTCATTTATTGCCTCTGTGAGTACAACAAATGCGTAGCACTACCGTCTGATAAGCCTAACTGCTCGCTCACACTACCATAAAATAGAGCATTAGTCCTATCTACTTTTGCCTCTGCAAACCAATTGGGGTTCCACTAGACTCTCTGCATGTGTACTTCTTTGTAGTGCACCATATAGAGAGCCAACTTCCTACATTGGTGGAACAGCGATTGGGTCTGTGACTTTGCATTTGCTGATACCACTTGGTCAGACTACACAAGTAAATCCAAAAATTGCCTTTGGATACATTGCAATTTTAAATTGGGTATTGTATTCTAAATTCTAACTGTTAGGGCCCTGGTTAGGTCCCTGTAGCTTAACAGTTTAAAAATCTTAAAAACTTACTTTAGATATTAGGACTGCAAAATCTGTGTTAGAACTTTCTTTCTAGCTCCACAAAGTGAAATAGTGAGTACCTCAGAGGGTATAGATAAGGAGCTTGACCTTACCCCTTGCCCCCAGCTATCTCATAAGCAGTTAAGAGCCCTCTGCAAAGGGCACAGAACCAAAACAGGTGCAAACCCTGCTACTGTAAAGCTCCAGGAGCTGTTTGTTGGCATAGTATGAGCAGGCCCATCCTACTGATGGAGCCCCTGACCCTGATGATAAGGCCAGAGTAGGTGAGGAGGAATAGCTGGAACCTCCACCACTTGAAACAAAGGCACCTGCTCCTCGAACCAAGGTGCCTAGAGCACCCCCTTCTACTGAGGAGGGCGCAGGTCCCTCAAGGTTCATTGAAGAACTCTCTGTAGAGGAGATTCTTTTATTTATTTTTTTCACAAGCTTTTTTGATAGTAGCAGGCATATATTAACACATAATGAAGTAATGACATACAAAATATTTAAGTATACAAGATCAAAGTATATGGCCACGTATGGGCCCATTGTCCCTTGCATAAATAAATCCTGCTACTGTGGTGTAAACTCCTACTATTACTCCCCGCTCCCTCCAAACAAACAACTAGCAAGAGCAGTCCACCATCATCTATTATGCTTCCATTGGGTCTGCATATGGAACCCAGTGTTCAAGGGCTACAGGATATCAAGGTAGTAATAGCGAGCGAGGTTCGATGGAACTGTATGTAAAGTATGTGTAGAGGCTGTCTTGTGTTACCCTGTATGTGCCAGGTATGTATAGCGTCTCACATAGGGAAACAGTGGGGAGGGGCGCTGTTTGTGTGATGCAGGCACACCCTCTTGGGCTCTTTTGCAAGAAGAGATTCTTTTAGAACCATTAGCTTGAAGAATTGCCTTAGGGGACAGGATACTGGCCATACAAAGGGAAATAGCAGAAATGAGTTTAGCACCCATGAATGGTGGCAACAACTTTATAACTAGGGACAGAGTAGGGTAAGATGGTGATGATATCACCAAGTGGTTCACAACCTTTGAGAGGACCTGTGTTTCCAGAGAGCTTAGCAAACACCACTGGGGCTCTGTCCTTGGGGAAATGTTCTCAGGAAAGTGCAGGGATAGACTCCTGACTCTGAATGAGTCAGATGCTAGATCGTATGACGTCATGAAGGACACCCTGATTATTGAGGCTTGGGTTTACTCCTGAAGAGTACAGAATGAAGTTGAGGGAGCCTCACAAAAACTCAGAGTCAGTCCTAGGTAAAGACACTCAGCGGCTAGTTAAAATGTAACAATGTGCATGGTTATGAGGGGCTTTACAATTTATTGATGAAAGAGCATCTGTTGAGTAATTGTGTACAAAGGTAGACTTAGGTCCACTTTCTCCTCATAAATTGGGGAGAAGGCAGACCACTGGGTCAAGGCTAGGATGACCAGAACATCCACTGGTGGGGAAAACCACAAAAAGAAGGCCAAAGAGAGCCCCCCCCTCCAAGAGAAAGACAGTACCCAGAACAAAGATAAAAGCAAAGAGTATTCCAAATGCCCCCAAAAACCTGCACAGGAGGGTGGGCCCCGAGACTCCTTACAATGCAAGGGTGGGTACAAAGAGAAAAACTGGGATTCCAAAAAGGCATGGTGCCATGACTGCAAGGCTCTTGGACACTGAACTGGAGACTCTGCCTGTCCCCACCAAAAGAATGCCTCTAGTGCGCCTGCAGTAAATGCAGTGGTAAGTCTCGAGATGGGATTCCAGGTAGACCCTGACCATATCAATGAACCTACTGAGGCAACTTTATTCTGAGAGGATGGTGTATATGTAGCTGCCCTAGCTGTCTGGCCCAGTAATCTGGAGAGATGCAGACAGCCACATATTAATGAGATCAGGGTTGAAGCCCTGAGAGACACTGGTGCCAGTGTCACCATGGTAACAGAGCAACTGGTGTCCTCAGATCACACCACAGCACCACAGGCACTCCGGCGGTGTTGGGAATGGCATTCGGGACTCATGCTGTGGTAGGACTTCGGAGGTGCTGCAGCAGTGTCGGGCCTGTGTTGGAGGTCGATGTAGTTATACTCAGCGGGGACCACGGTTCTGGTGCAGGCAGCGGCACCGGTTCCAAAGTCACTCTGAAGTCGATGTGCTTGGTTTCTTCTTGGTTGCACCAGTGCTCACTTCCAAGGGCCCAGGAACTGGATTCGGCACCACTTGTTGTCACGACTCTCAACAAGAGAGCCCAGGCACCGGCAGATGAAGTCTGTGATGGCCCTGAGACTTCATTACAAGAGGCAAGCACTTTGAGAACCTTAGTAAGTAGAAATCCAAGTCCAGTTCTTTCACTCGCTGTACAGAAGCAGCAGGCCAGCACCACAAAGCAACAGACAGAGTGGCAGTCCCTCCTACAGCATCTAGCTCTTCCTTCTGGCAGAATGTCCTCAATCCAGAAGTGTTCTAACTCTGTGGTGTCAGAGGTCCAGTACTTATTCACATTTCTGTCTTGGAAGTAGACAAACGTCAAAGGAAAGTCTTTGTAGTGCACAAGATCCTGCCTTTCCTGTCGTGGTCCCAAATACACTAGAGGGGGTTAGAGACTGCTTTGTGTAAGGACAGGCACATCCCTATTCAGGTGTCAGCTCCTCCCATCACCTTAGCTCAGGAAGACCAATCGGCCTGGTGATGGGCCATCAGGATATGCGGGTCACACCTCAGCTCCCTTTGTGTGATTGTGTAGAGTGAATGCACAAACATCTCAACTTTCATCCTGAACCAGACGTGTATTCCACAGACAGGCAGAGGCACAGAAGCAAGAAAATGCCCACTTTTTAAAAGTGGCATTTTAAAACTTACAATTCAAAAACCAGTTTTACCAAAAGATGCATTTTTAACTTGTGAGTTCAGAGACCCCAAAATCCACATCTCTGTCTGCTCCCAATGGGAAATTACCCTTAAAAGATATTTCAAGTCAATCCTCATGTTGCCCTGTGGGAGAGATAGGCCTTGCGATAGTGAAAAACGGATTTAAGCAGTATTTCACTATCAGGACATGTAAACCACATGTCCTACCTTTTAAATACACTGCACCCTGCTCATCGGGCTGCTTTGGGCCTACTTAGGGCTGACTTACATGTAATAAGAGGGAAGGTTCTGGCCTAGCAAATGGGTGCACTTGCGAGGTCGAAATGGCAGTTTAAAGCTGCACTCACAGACCTGATGGCTAGTGGCATGCCTGGGACATAATTACAGGGCTACTCATGTGGGTGGCACAATTGGTGCCCACTAGTAGCATTTGATTTACAGGCCCTGGGCACATACTGTGCACTGTGGTAGGGACTTACTAGTAAATCAAATATGCCATTTGCGGAGAAACCAATCACCAATACATTTTAGACAGAGAGCATATGTGCTTTAGCACTGGTTAGCAGTGAGTAAAGTGCCCAGGGTCCTAAAGCCACCAACAAAAACAGGTCTGAAAAAATATGAGGAAAAAACAAAACGTTTAATAACTCTGCAAAAAGGGACAGGTTCAACAACATGTTTTATAACATCATTGATAATCACTGTAACATTTGCAGTAACATTATTGATGAGAAAACTGCATGCCAGGGGTGGGAGCTTTAGTTACCTTAGGGCACAAGTTATAGGTACTTGAAATAACAGCTGAATTTCTATGGTTTTGTACATCTGGAATGTGAGCCTAACTATAACGTCCCTGCAACCTTTGGTTTTTAAGTAAATATATGTATACATGTATATATATGAATACCAATTTTGCTGCAAACAGCTTCAGCACCTATGGATGGATAGGTTTCCTGCCTGTTTCACTTCTCTCCTCTTTATGGAATGGCCTTCGTCCCTATCCTTATGTTTGTCCTGCCACTGGAGCATTTAGTTTAATCCTAATATTTATTTGTGTCAGCTTGCCCTTTCACATCTGACGTTAGGGAATTATCTTTTGCATTTTTTTTAAATATGTGACTTCACATTTTATGAAAGAGCATGTTCTTCTCTTTCCTCACTCTATCTCTTTTTCAATAGATGTTGTAACAAGCTTGTGCACTTTCCCTTGATCCCGCACCCCTATTTTCAAGGTGGCTGCCATATTTAGTCTACATGCAACATGACAGCCATAACGGAAGCTTGAAAGCATAGAAAATACACTTCCAAGATGACTGTCTGTCACCTTTGACTTTGCGATTGCTGGCACAAATATAAAAGCATTGGCAAAACCAATAGCAGTGACATCAAAACATTGACAGTGAGAGCAGTTGGCTTTGATAATGCTTGGTAAAGGGATGGTGTGATAGTTAAACGTGGGTATTAAGTCCTCAACAGATTTGGTAATGTAATCTTATGACAATAGCCTGAACTCAGCCGACAAGGGAGCACAGTTTGATGGTAGGCCTTCTTCGTGCAACACACAAAAGGTGATGCTTGCAATTTGTCTAACCACTGGCAATCACTTGGTGCAGCATTCCAATCCATTGCTCTTTTGCCCACCATGACACCTCAGTTTGGACCCAGACATATGCAAATCAGTCTTGACCCTGCTCCTCATGTGAACAGTCCAGCCCGAACATCAGGGCAGGTCCTCCTTCTACTGGAACACAAGCAACCCAGGACCGGTTTCGCCCTAGTCCGTCTTCATCAGGTGAGGGAGTTGTAGTGGAGACTAAGGCCCAGATTTAGGAACAGCGGCGCTGCATCTAGTGCAGCACTACTTTTCTTGCGCCCGTTAGGGCACTCCTAACGCCACCATGTGTGGTGTGTGCACCAAGGAGATAGTCAGGAGGATTAGCGTCATCATTTTTTATTTTACTCTGGCGCCTTACAGGACCAGCGTCAAACCTGCAAAGCACCCAAAGGCCCATTGAACACAATGGGATCCTCTTTTTAATGCCTCTCATAGATTCCAGTGCTCCATTTTTACACCCCTCAGTGCCGAAACACCCCCTTGCATACCTTATGCCTGGTGCAAGGGGTTACAAAGTGGTGGAATGCAAGCATTGCACCACTTTGAAAATATGGTGTGGCGTTTTTTACCCTTCCGACACCCTAAAGAATCACTCTGATGTGACATTGGAATGGCGCTAAGCCACCATAAATCTGGGCTTAAGTCTCTCTGAAGTGAGGTTTTATTTAGGAAATTGTGTTTTTTACATTCAGAATTGAAGATGGTGGGGAAAAGGTAATTGCTGGTTTTGAGCTGATTTTCACCTTTTGGACTAATTGTTCTGTCCTGTTGAGGTCTGGATTTTATTTTTTAGGAAGAAAACCTTCGTGAGGATGATATCAAATATACATATTTTCTAGGCAGATTTATTAAAGATTAAATTGCTCGCCATTTATTTTCCAAAATACGGAGCTGCTTTGTTGTGTAAAAATATGGAGAACCACAGATTGTGTGACCATGGTGTTAGTCTATTTTGATTTAGGGATGTTATTTTGTTGTTTATTAGTGATATGCATGGTTGTAGCTGGCAAATTGATTTTTTCACATATTGCGATACCTAATTTTGGTGTGAAAATTGTTTTGCTAAATGGAAGTGGTAGATGTACGTTAAGGGGCATAATTGAGTTACAACAATCTTGGTGATAAATTAGAATCGTGTAAGTAGTTCAGTCGCTAAAATGTCCATTGCAACTAAAAACTGGTTAGATCACTCCACTTCAAGTGGTCTGTAACAAGCCATCTTGATTTGGTCAGACCCACTCAGACCCCACTCTAATTTGTACCAGGTTTTAGGCTCCTGCCCAGTGCAATTTAGAGAAGATTTTGTCCTCTTGATTTGATCTACCAACACGAAATGAGGGAGAGGATTACAGATGGCAATTTCATTCAACTCCCTTTAATAAATAAAAGGGCACAACTCTCCATTGTGTTTTGGAATGAAAGATGAAGGCCCCTGCTTGGGATTTAAGATACATAATGAAAATTGTATCCAGATTTTCTTTCAAATTCTGTTGCAGGGCTTCCTGTGAGTGTGTAAATATTCTTCCATTGGAATGTTAACCCCGCCTATTAAGTTTATGACGCAGTCACAATCTCTGTTGGGTGAATTTTTTGTTCTTTTCTAAGGTACCTGATGAGGTTGGGGACTGTAGAGATTTTCGAATTCAGGGTAAAGGTAAACAATATGTCTTACAAAATTCCAAGGAGACGGTGATCATTAATTCCTTCTGGTCAATTTCAGGATTATGCAATAGGAGCCAGCTAGCCTCCAAACTAATTGGAACTCCTGGGCCATCCGTCAGATATAGTCAGAGAGTTTCTAGATGACCCATCTACGTAACAATAATATGGACTTGGATTTCATGGTAAATGTCTCCTGATGTGCCATGGTTGCAGAAATTGTTATACTCAAGCGCGTGAGGAGGAGGATTGACTCAGTGCAATCCTGGAGTGTGGAATGTAAAGAAAATATAGAATCATTAACTTATATTCCTTTATGAGAGCTTATAGTGTGACAAGTGTTTTCATGACTGGGAAGCAGATTTCAAAACTGCGCCCAGCATGAAGGAGGGCACTACAAAGCAAACATGAAGAATGCTCCACAAGACTTTGGAAGTCGAATCTTGCAATGTTTCTGATAGTAGCAGACATCCTGCACGTGCATATATAGGGTATTTTTGGATGAGGAAGTTATTTCCCAAACGTTTCCCTTGACTTGCGGTTCTTTGAAGCATTGCTGGAATATATCTCTTCTGCATTTTCTGTGTTCTCTTCTGGATTGGTAGGAAGCCATGTCAGAGAGGTTGGTCTGTGAAGATTTATCGTCTTCTTGAACTGATTCATTTTGTTAGTTGGGTATCCATGGGCTTTATGAACTGCTGAATTTTGAGAGCAAGTAATAGTTTGCAACATTGTTGAGTCGAGTTTCCCGACAAAGGTTCAGGAGGGCTAAGGTTTGAACATTTATTTTTGATACCGTATAATGGGAGTGAAGGAACACCAATATTGATGTGGTGAACCTCAGAAGTGGGTTAATGCTCTGTATTTGACACTTTGTTAAGGAACCACTGAAAGGGTGGATGATATGTCACCAATGCAAATACTTTAAAATAAGTTGTCTATGAAAAACTATTCTTATCATTATAATAATTGTCCTGTTTTAGGTAGTTGATCTGCCCCATGGCTGTATCGTTGAGGAAATGTTGAGGGCAAAAAATATAACTGTAGATGACACTGAATAAAGAAAGAATGAAAATCAGAAAGAACACCAGAGTGTTTATGTGTTGGAGTTATTGTTACGTGACTGCTATGTATTTGAATCAGCAACAGTATAACTATTCCTGTGGCACCACCTTGTGTACTGGAGGAAGCAGCCCGATGGTGGTAGCCACAATACTTGATTAATTAGACTAAAAAAAGACTCAATCTTATCAGACATCACTACTATAAATCCTACTTTAGTTTTATGATACATTGTGCTGTCCCCTGCTTGGAGTTCTCTGAGGAGTTCATGCTTGTTTTTTGTTTTAGTTCCATCTTGCGCATCAGTCAATGGCCATTTTTCATTCACTTAAAAGTGATGCTGTTGGAGATATCCTATGTCTGACAATGTCTGTCTTGGCCGGGTGTGTGCCTATTCTCACTAGTATTGTTTCCCGATGGCTCCTGCCAAATTCATCTATAATACCCAGCAGTGCAACTCAGGGGGGGTGGGATAAACGGGTCACCCCTAGCATCTTTAATGGCATTTGTAGTATTGATACCCAGTGACATTTAATCTCAGCACGCTCCTACACTACATGAAAGAAGTCGCCAAATTGGCAATTACATCTGCTGTATGATGTCACGTGGATCTTGCCCATCCAACAAAACCTCTCTCTTGTGAAGTATACATTGTGTATGTACCTCAGCTGAATCGGTCTCAAGTTTGCAGATATTGCAATCTGCCAGGACGCCATCAAGGCATCCCTCTAGTCACCATTGTCCAGGGCTCCCACCTCCCATCCTGCACCTTTAAAAGCTCTAATACAAAGAAACCTAGTGAATTGGCAGTTAGGGAGCTTTACATCTTAGACATATCTCTTTTGCTGATATGGCCCATTGCTACTCTGGCTTCTGACAGGCTATGCTCAAGAAGGTCTCCTACTTCCCCTTGAGCACCTTAAGGGCATGGCTCAGCTGCAAGTACTCATAGAACTGTGCCAAAACTGGCTTTGAATGATTTCCTTTCCATACGTTCCCATGTTTTGATATGCCATTAAGATCCCACTTGTCAAAGCCGAATAATTTGGCCCAATGTTTTTGCAAAGGTCCCACACACTACATGGGTGTCTTTTCAGTTAGCCTTCCCTGACATTTTTCCCATTCAGGGGCCTTATGCCAGCTTTCTGTAGTCACCATGGTCATGTCTAAAACCCTGTAATGGACCAGCTGCCTGTATAATAAAGAAATGACCCCCAGTCTTGTTGAGTTATTGTAACTCGAGTCTAAGCACAGGGTCTAGTAGATCCCCAACAAGCAATTCATTACTATAACAGCTGCAAGGCCCAGTAGTACAGTGGAATATCAGTCATCCCCATTCCACCGTCAAATACTGATATCCTACACTTATTAAATGAAATCCATGGAATTTTGCCCGCCAAGAGGAAAATGCATGTTTTTTTTTATCAATCTAGCTCTGGCAATTTTGAGTGGCATGTTTTGCATAACATGCAGACGTTGGTAAGTTTAATAATTTTGTTTCATGTTAAATATTTAGGCCTGATAAACTGGCAGGTTTCCTGAAAACAGGTCTTGAATCCTTTGCGAATCCTCACCCAATCCGAACCCCATACTTCTGCATGATAGACACACTGTTGCAGAAAAAAACAGGTGTGAAATAGTGGTGGAGGAGAGAGGGTGAAGCACAGGATGAAATTGTTTATAAGGGCACAGTAGATTCTCTCAGACAGTGTAGCATTCCACATCAGTCAGACACTTAGGCCGTGGTTATGACCCTGGCGGTCGGACCACCGCCAATGCGGTGGTCCGGCCTCCATATTACAATCAGACAGCCGGCACCGCCACTTCTTCGCCGGCAAGCGGTCCGCCGGTGCTGGCGGTCGTAATCCGCCAGAGAGGCGCTGGGATTACGGGTCCCCTCTCTGCTGGCTTTTACATGGCGTTTGCACCACCATTTATAAGCTGGTGGAGATGGGGCATTGGGACCCCATGGGAGCCCCTGCACTGCCCTTTCACTTAGCATGGGCAGGGCAGGGGCCCCCATGGGCAGCCCCGTCTGCATCCCGACGCACCACAACATTGCCACTCGCTCGATTACGAGCCAGCGTCAATGTGGCTTGTTTCCCTCTGGGCTGGCGGGAAACTTGTAATGACCCTCGCGGTCACAACACCGCACTGGCCGAAGTCGTAATGAGGGTCTTAATGTAAATGTTAATCTTAAACAAGACTTTTATTACAAATTTGTTATCATTGCTTACTTGTCTTTGACACGAGTCCACTGCTGACAAATGCTTGACATATCAGGAGTCTTGCCAGCATCCACGGAACTACGGAATATGGTCAGGAAAATGAGGAAAGCAGAACAGAGAACAAGAGCAAACCAAACACAGAAACGAGTGAGAAATGGAAAGTATTAAGAAGCCCTGAATCAAGGGCACCTTAACGGGTACTACAAGGATTTGGCAGTTGTGAATTTGAAGACCTTCTGGGTAGCAATGTATGAATTTCTAACGACCAGGGGGGCTGGTTGTACACTGCATAATAGTTGGGCCGTCATTTAGTAATGGTTTTAGCATTCACAAAGCCTCTGATTCAGTATATCAAGGGTTTTGTGAATGGTAAAATCCCTTTTAAAGTATACAAAGCCCATTTAACGATTTGGAAAAGGTTTTCAGAATTTTTTAATGGTTTTAGGAAACCATTAATAATCAATGTTTGAAAGGGGTGTGTTAAGGGCGCCCCTTCCAAATACCAAATCCTTAAAGTATGTATTAATGTTTTGTGACCAAAGTCCATATGCAAAATATTAATATTTTACCACCATCTCAAAAGTGGTGGTAAACTGTTCACATATGGAAGGGGTCACCATGTGACCCCTTCCATTTGTGAATGTTTAAAAAACATTCTGAAGACTAGGCAGTGGATCACGTGACTAATAAAAACATGTTTGTAAAACATATCATCTGTATTTTTTAATGCTTTCCATTTTCCATTTAGGAAAATGAGCTGCATTTAAAAAAAAAAAAGATTGCTTTATTGAAAAGCAACCACATGGATGGTGGTCTGCTGACACCAGCAGGCCATCATGACTGGGACTGTAGTCAATCGTTGTTGGTTGCAACGTGCAAATTACCTTATTATTATTGATGAAGTAGGTTGAATTGTGACCTACTACGATTCTGTATTTTCTGTTCTATACCACTATACTATATTGTACCTGCCAGTATCAGTCTTGCAATCACTATTAACAGTGGTTCAGTCTAATCCTTTCAGCCTTGGACAGAGTTTCTGCTGCACTTTAAGTCATATTACTGTTTTAGAGAACATCACATTGGTGACAGATTGGTGCATTTGCGTGCCCTAGTCTCCAAAAAGTCTTAGAATTCTACCAAACATTTGATTTTGAAGGCGGGCTATCTTTTTTGCCTAAGACACAGCTTTCCAATTGGATCAATATATGGTTCTCCCTGTTTTTTAACTCAGCCCGTTCAATACAGAATCCTGATTTGGACAAGGGCATCTCCTCCAAGTTGCTGGTTGGCATGGTTCAATGTATCAATGGTTTGTCTCTGTAATTCCAGTTGCAAAACATTGGTCAGCTACTCTCTCCCAAGTTGGGGTGGTAACTGACTCAGAAAGGGGAAGGGGACTCCCCTGTAGTCCCCTTTTTTCTTTGAAATTGGGGTGGCACCCTAGGGGGATGCAAGCAGAGGTCCAGGGTACCACTGCCTGCTCTCACTGACGTTTTCTGAATTGTTTTTTAAGCAGCAGCAGGTTGCTTTTTAAAAAACATGTTTTGATGTTTGGAATGCTGTCACAGGGGTGGTGCTCTTTGCTGGCCACTATCCCTGTGATTGTAGGAAATCACAGGGGGCTGCAAACTGTGACCTACCTAATTAAAATTAATTAGGCCAATTGGTCTGTGACCCTCTGTAAGTCCGTCTTTTGAGAATCAACCTATTAGTACAATAGTCAGACAAAAAAAACATACTAGTGTAAAGGTTCAGTGAGCTATTTGTGACTACTATTTGCAAGCAGGGCAAGAGAATTTCTGACCGTTCATGTAGTCAAATAACATTTTCATAGGCACTCTATCCACCAGCCAAGCTGAGAATTGACCTGAAAGGGAAGAGGCAGTTCTTATAGCACCCAGATTAAATGCTTTGGGGAATATTATATCGAAATTGGCTTCCTGTACATATGCATATGTTGGAACAGATACATTTTATGACACAAAGGGAGTCTCAAATTTACAGTTTCCTTTACATTAATGAATAATGGCAGTGTGGCAGATGCTTAAATGTAACTATGTTATCTTATGTTAACTCCTTACTAGATATGTCACAGGACATGAAAAGGGATATTTTATTCTAACTTTCATCCTTAAACCATACGGAGCTGGAACCTCTTGCGTTGTATTTTAATTGCACTTACATAGCATTTATTACAATTGAGATGTTGAATCACCATTAATTTTTACTCCTGTGGAATGGGATGGTAGAGAAGATCAAAAACACCAGGCTGGAGACTCGTCATTTCTTAAGATCAATATTGATAGCTTTGGATACATTTGTGTTCTTCGACATACTGGGCTCATTGGTCTGGCAAACTGCTAGCGCATGCGTTTGAAATTGTCAGCCTATGGGAGGAAATTAACTCATGCTTAGCGTTAAGCAGTGCTTAATTTGTAAGTAAAAAGGTGCCGGTACCCAAAGCCCTCCCCTTAAACATGCGGCTGTTGTGATTCAATGTGCGAACACGGAATACTGAGGCAGAGTAATTTTGAAGCCATCTCGGGCCTCTTCGATCCATTTAAATGCACTCTCTGTCCATTCAGCTCATATTTTGCAGCCTTTTTATTTCTTCCATTGTGACGCTTTTTCGTTTTTCTCTTCCCCCGTCTTTCCCATATGTCTCTTTTGCTCGCAGTAAATGCTTGTGGCATTAAAATAAGCACCGGCCCGAAACAACAAGCACAAATTAAGCACTGGCGTTAAGCCTCTGTTATGAGTAGGTGAGAGGAGAAGCGTAACTTACCACACCCGCTAAAAGCCACCTACCCGGGGCTCAAAAGTTATCCTGTGTGATAAATTGCACCTATTCCACGTTTTTGGGGATTAACATGAGGACATTGGTGCTCACCACACCAAAATCCACAAGCCACTGTAAATATTGTGCACTTTTCCCCTTTTAATTCCAACAGATTTGAATTACTGAAATTAATGAAGGGTGAGAACTTTATTACACCTGCTAATTGCTGGGTACAATAAGTTCCACACCACTTGAACGCTGACCCTTGTGCTAACAGGTGTTTGGACAGGGGTTGTAAAACTCAATTTAAGGCCTCTATTAAGACTCATTATGAGGGCCCTAGATTAAACAGTGCAAAGCTCACTCGGGCTATTCCTTCATGCGTGACATACACAACTGAACAGTGCATAAAGATAAGTGATTGGGAAATTACCATGGCTCTGACATACTGTTATACAATTGGAAAGTGAAATAAGGGGCTGGAGGTAAAGATCACACAGTGAGAGACTGATCATGGCACATTGATAGTGAATAAAAGGAACTACTTTCAGGACTAGATCCACTAGGCAAGTATGATTTCAGACGCTATGTTATGACAACATGAGAAAGGAAATAAAACTTGGTGCTAATTGGCCTGTCTAGGGATGAATGAGAAAGGGGCAAAAGTCTTCAAGACAATTAGACATGAAGAGTAAGTGGTGGCAAACGATGATAAAACAAGGAAGAGATTTGTGTGATTTGTTTATAGCCTATCACTCCCTAAAACATGGTAGAATTAGCTTACACCCGATTGGCATATTTAATTTACTTATAAGTCCCTGCCTTCACCTTTCTATTTTTCTGAATTCGTTTTTGTTTGTGCTCACTCCCTAAAACATGGTAACATTAGCTTACACCTGACTGACATGTTTAATTTACTTATGAGTCTCTAGTAAAGTAGTATACCATATACCCAGGGCCTCTAAGTTAAATTATACTAGTAGGCCTGCAGCACTTATTGTGCCACCTAATTATGTAGATCTTTAAAACATGTACCATGTCTGCCATTGCAGCCTGTATGCAGTTTTAAATGGCAATATAACCCCATTCCCAAGCCTTAAATTCCCCTTTTATTACATGTAGGTGACCCCCGTGGTAAGCTATAAGTAGCCCGTAGGACAGGGTGCATTGTAATTAAAATGTTGGACATGTAGTTTAAAGTTTAACGTTTTATGTGTCCTAGTTGTGAAAAGCTCACAAATTAGTTTTCAGTACTTTGAGGCCTACTTCTCCCATAGGATAACATTGGGTTGTCTTATTACATTTCAAAAGTACTAACTTTTGATTGGGAGGAGGTGTCTGAGAAATTGTAATTTAAATCCTCTTTAACTGTAAAGTTATATTTTAAGTCACAGTTTTGAAAATGACACTTTTAGAAGGTTGGCATTTTCCTGCCCTAACTATTTGGGTGTCTGCAGCCTGGGTCACATGACTGGGTGTAGTTGGCAGTTGGAGTTTGTATATTCCTCCTAGACCGTCACACAAAAAAGGTAAAAGGTGTGCCTGAATGGGCCATTACTGGCATGATGGGAAGGGTAGAGCTGGTTATAGCCCCATCAATAGGCTGTGCCCTGCCATCTGACAAAACCTTCACACTAACCCATTGTGTAGCAGCTAGGCTGAAGCCCGAGCAGGCAGGCAGTAAATTCCAAGCACTTCAAAGGGATTTTCTAGGACCTTCTCCTACTTATAAGAAGGCACCATATATAAAAATGGGACCCTCATGCCCACTCTTCAAAACACATCTGGACCTGTGAAAGACTCAGTAGAAGGACTGCTGTGCTGCTCTGCTGCAAAAAGCACTGCTATTCTGCTGTCCTGCTGTCTGAGTGAGAAGGACTGGATCTACATCTTGAACCGAGGATCACCAGAGTGACTCACTCACAGAGCTAATCAGCTGGCCATCTGATCAGAGCCTCAGAGGCAGAAAAAGCTCCAACACCTTGAATCCTGTACCTAGACACTGCCTGCTGTGTGTCCTAACCCCTAAGTGGTGCCACCCCAGTCATGGGCTCTTGGAAGTGGTTCTGAAAGGGCTCTGCCAGCCCAGCTGTGGTCCTAGGAGAACTGACGAAGCACCTTGCATTGCAGCCCGCAGTTCCCTGGACCCACAGCTGCATGATGCATCCTCAATGCAGGACCCCACATTGCAACCCATAGTTCTTTGGAACGGCTGTTGCATGCTGTGGAACTTCACAGCGCTCCACAACCAGGATATAAGGTACTTTGCACTCCATGGGAGTTGGCCTGAACTTGTGACTTGGTCCCAGGCTGGCGTAACCACATAACCACAGTTGGCGCTTTGTGCCTTTAGATTATTTAATCTTATTCTTTTAAATTGCATATCTCTGGTTCTACCAATTGAATTATAATTTCAATTCAATAAAATGTAGAAATAATTTAGTAAAATGTACTATATTTTTCTAAATTGGTGTTTTGGATTTTCTTCTTTTGTGTTTTTACCTTATTGATGTTTGTGTGGTGCATAATACTTTACTTTTATACCAAGATACCTAGAAGGTTAGGCAGTGAGGTTAATTTAATGATTTTTGTGGTTCATCGCAACTAGGACGGTGGCTGTTGCTTAAACAGGGTTTCCACCCCACTCAACCAACAACCTAGTTTGCCACAATGATCATCAAGAGAGAATGGCATATCATATTTAACATACCTATTGGATGTGTTTGGTGTTCCAAATTATGAAAAGTCTTCAAGGAGGGTTTAAACTATCGAAAAGATATAGATGATATTAGATAGACAGTCAATAATGTAGGTACTGAAAAATTTGCGACATGAGATTGGCGAGTCATTGAGTTTTGCAAGACAGATGTGCCACCCTACAGGATCAGCCAGATTCTTTATACAATTGTGTGACAGGCCACTATTGTGGTACTATGGAAAAAAGTAACAATTAGACTTGAATGGAGTCCATTTATGTGGGCAGCTAATAAGGCAGAGTGCCCAGGCATTCATCCAATTAGGGAATAGTTAGGAATTGTAATTTTGTCCCTCATTACAACCCTGGCGGTCATGATAAAGCCGCGGTAATACCGCTAACAGGCCGGCGGTAAAAAAAAGTGGAATTACGACCATGGTGGAAACCACCAACACGGACAGCCACTTTAACACTCTGACCGCCACAGTGGTACCAACAAACACTGCGGGGGTAACCGCCAACCGACCGGCAGAAGACAATGTACCGCCCACACTATTACAAGGCACCAATCCGCCAACTTTTCCGTGGTGGTACCAATGCCATCAAAAGCACGGTGGAAACAGTCTTTGGAAGGGAAACCACTCACCGCTTGACACTCAACAAGGAACCAGGACGCCATGGAGCCCGAATTACAGGTGTTACCAATGTTGGTGTATCTTCTCATCTACCAGGAGTACGAACTGCGGCGTCGACGACCACGGTGAGTACTGCACCTAGCACACAGGGGAGGCGAGGAGGGAAAAGAAAGTGACACACACACGCAAAACGCAACACCCCCACCCACAATAACACACACATATCCAATAACATAACAGATACACCCTGTCACCCCCGGAAGAACGCAAGGACCAAACGAAATGAGTTTAACTAGTGTAATATTCGAACAATCAGATAGCCCAAGAGAACAGTAAATAATCAGTATACATAAATATTTACAGCAAGTACACAAGTCCATACACTGTCCCATTAAATGTCTGTGGACCAGTGGTCCCAAAAAGCATGGGCGAAGCCCACACATGACACCTGCCTCAAAACGGAGAGAACACTGCAGGGGCATCAGGTAGAAAAAAAAATAGGGACCTCAGGGGGAAGGCACCTCAGCCAGATAATGGTACGACGCCACTGCTCCTCGAGGGGGCTCCATCCCCACTGCCTGGTCGTGGGGAGTGCAAAGCCACAGTCTCTGAAGTGGGTGGCGTCTTCCACTGGTTCTGGAGGGGGCTTTGTGACCAGAGTGCTTCATCCTGCCAAGGACTGTGTTAGTGGATGCTTTTCTCCACTGGTTCTGGAGGGGGCTTTGTGCCCAGAGTGCTTCATCCTGCCAAGGACTGTGTTAGTGGATGCTTTTCTCCACTGGTTCTGGAGGGGGCTTTGTGCCCAGTGATGCTGCTCCTGGTGTGTGGCATGTTGACTTAGTCTCACCTGTGTGTCACAGCCACCCAATGTACCCGGAACAGGTAGCATGATACTCCATGTAGGCAGACCCACACTCCACCCTGCGGTTACTTAGGCTGCCAATTGCTGCTTCGTGTCAGTGCTGGAGGTCGTGTCTCAAGTGGCGTGTCCAGGGTCCAGGACGTCACCTGCAGACTCTGACGGCTGCACACTGGGGATGGGCCTGACATCCGACAGAGTGGCATCGGCTGTGCACGTGGCGGTGCTGATGGTGGTGCAGGCGGCGGTGGCTGCGGCGGAGATGTTGCCAGTGAAGGCCATGGTGCAAGTGACTGTTGGGGTATATGGACACACCATACCGTCTCCGGCAGCCTCGGATGGCTGATCCTTAGGGAGGAGTCTGCAGACGGACGTTGTGGCAGCGGCGGTGCAGGTGGCGGTTGGAGCGGCGGAGGTGACTGGGGTGCATGTGGCTGCCATCCCTGATGATTTGTTGGTCACCAGCCCCTCCCCAGGTGACATAGTGCCCAGAGGTGATGTGCCCTTTGGCTTGTGGCCTTTCCCCATCTTGACAGCCACTGCAGGGACCTTGGCACTGTCCACTCTGTGTTTGTGTGAGGCCTTGCTGGGTGGGTGGTGTGACTGTCCCCTGCTTGAAGCCGATCCCTTTTTGAGCTTTGCAGGTGGTGGAATAGGGTGGTCCTTCTTTTCCATTGGTGGCACACTGGCAGCTCTGACAAGTGCCCCCTTTGACCGTACTGGAGTAGCAGGGCCACAATGGATGCAGATTTGGTGGCTGAGGTGCTGGGCTGGGATCTAGACACCCTGGCCCTAGGAGAAGGACGGGGGTGTAGGGAAGAGGTTAATGTTAGCTAGGAAAAGGTTTTTAGACACACTGGGACGGGAAGATGGAGGGGGTTTGGGAGTAGAGGAAGAGGTAGTGGTTGTAGGAGGTGTACGTCAGCTGAGTTTGGGTGAAGGTGCATGGGTTGGAGGCTGTTGTGAGGTGGATGGCTGTTGAGTGGGTGTGTGCCGGCGTTTGTGTACTTTGGGAGGAGGGCTCACAGACACACTGGGAGAGGACACAGGGGACATGTGAATGGTAGTGGGGGTGGTGATTGTACGTGATCGGTGTGTAGTGATGGGCTTGCTGGTGATGGAGGTAGTGGCTGAGGATGTAGTGCATGCAGGTGTGAGTGGAGACAAGACTGGGAGGGAGGTGGAGGACGTGGAAGAGGGGGACACAGTGGAGGCAGTGGATGTTGGTGTGTCTGCATGGGTATGGTGCTTGTGTGAGTGCCTGTGGGATGTGTGGTGCTTATGTTTGCCTGAGCCACTTTTGTGTGTTGATGTGTTTGCATGCTGGTCTGATGGTGTGCTTGGGATAGGCTGAGGTAGAGGGGATTGGGTCTGGGTAGTGGAAGTTGGAGTGGGAGGCTGGACATAGGGACAATGGCTGCCATCAGTGCTGAGGCCAGAGCCTGAAATTCTCTCTGTTGGGCCACCACACCAGAATCAATGCCCTCCAGGTATGCATTTGTTTGCTGGAAATGCCTCTCAACACCCTGGATGGCATTCAAAATGGTTGACTGCCCAACAGTGAGGGATCTCAGGAGGTCAATAGCCTCCTCACTGAGGGCAGCGGGGCTGACTGGGGCAGGGCCTGAGGTGCCTGGGGTGAAGGAGATGCCCACCCTCCTGGGTGAGCGGGCACTGGAAACACACTGAGGGGCTGCTGGGAGGGCAGTACTGGTATGGGGGGTGGCGGCTGTACCTGTTGTTGCGGTGGACACAGAGGTGCCCACCACTGCAAGGGAGCTCCCATCAGAGGAGGAGTCGCTGTCACTGGTGTTCCCTCCTGTCCCCGTCGTGGAGCTCCCCTCGCCCTCTGTCCCACTGGTGCTCTCACCGTTAGTGGATTCACCCTCCTGGGCCATGTGGGATGCAGGTCCCTCCATCTCTGGTGCCTCAGCTCCTCCGCCAGATGATGCTAATGCACACAAGAACAGGGTGATAAGACAAGAAAGGGGGGAAAGACAGAGGAGACACATGGTCAATGCCAGCAACACCACTACCGTTGGCAGACACAACACACAGGGAGCAGCCCTATGCACTAGGCCATGCACTAGCAGTTAGTAGGAAAATCACCTGCCCATGGGGGACTATGCCTAACACCATTTGCTGCACACCTGGAACCCACAGGAGCATGTCTAGTTGTAGATGCCTACTACCACTATTGGGGTTGGAGTGCCACAGAGCCTGCCTAACAAGGGACCTACCCTACCAAGTTCGACCTGGCCTAGGGGAACCCACAGCCCACATCCCCCACCCAGACACCTCGTAAAGGGCACAGAGTCAGCTGAATGAGACTATGAGACTGTACTCACCCCCTTGTGGCTGCTGCGATGCCCTCAAGCGCCCATCCAACTCTGGATATGCCACTGCTAGGATCCGGAACATCAGGGGGGTCATGGTGCGACAGGCACCCCTTCCAAGTTGGGAGGCCATCCCCAGCTGGGCCTCCGCCGTCTTCTTGCTCCAGCGGTGCCGGTCCTCCCATCTCTTACGGCAGTGGGTGCTCCGTCTATGATAGACCCCTAGGGTCCGCACTTCCTTGGCGATGGCACGCCAAATACCCTTCTTCTGGGGGGCGCTGACCTAGAGGAAAGGTATAGGATGAAAGGAAATTACTCCCCCATCCAGACCGTCATACTAATTGCCCACCAGTTCCCACCCATGCCCTGACACACATACACTCACCATCCTCACATGCAGGCCTCAGCCCCCCCCCACATGTATCTTCCATCCACACCACTCCATACATTCATGGCCCACGCATCATGCTCACAGTGTACTCACCTGTTTGTCTGGAGGACTGTAGAGTAGCGTGTACTGGGGGAGGGCCCCATCCACTAGTCTCTCCAACTCCTCCGAAGTGAAGGCAGGGTCCCTTTCCCCAGACACTCGAGCCATTGTCGCTTCCAGACACAGGTCACAGCAGCACTTGCAGTGTAGGTCCTCTCCAGTTGAAGGTCAGGTATCAAGTGAGTGAACAGATAGAAAATGGCGGTCATGTCCACAGTGGTGCATACCGTTACCGCCGGCGTACATCGTCATTGGCTCCTGGACCCATAGGGCCCAATGATAACCAATGCTGAATTACGCGGCGATCTTCGACTGTCTACTGCGATGCTGTACAACGCCAGCGCAGTTACCTCATTTCCCCTTGTCCCTCCTTACAGGTCAGACATCCGCCATTTCAGGGTGGCACATGGCATGGCACCTAACTGCATCACAGCACATTTGTCAGAAATACGGACAAACTACGCCACACACGGATTTACTCACATTACAGCAAAAACACTTGTGCAACCTATGTGGTACATGACCCTCTGCTCACCATTCTCCTCCATAGAGCACATCCGCTGGGGCAGATGATGAGATGGCATCATCCTCCGGTGTACAGACACCTGGTAGACCTGTCGACAATGGAAGACAGACACATCATTATCACCTACAGACTTGATCGTGCCACAATCCAAGAACTGTGTGCCCAATTGGAGCCTGACCTGATGTCAGCTATCAGCCATCCCACAGGAATACCCCCTCTAGTGCAGGTCCTGTCAGTGCTCCATTTCCTTTCAAGTGGCTCCTTTCAAACTACAGTGACCATGGCATCAGGGATGTCTCAGCCAATGTTCTCCAACGTGTTGACCAGAGTGTTTTCTGCCCTGCTGAAACACATGCACAGCTACATTGTATTCCCCCAGGTGGAGGATTTGCCCACAGTGAAATCTAACTTCTATGCCCTGGGACATATCCCCAACATAATCGGTGCCATTGATGGTACACATGTGGCATTTGTCGCCCCCCCGCAGAAATGAACAGGTGTACAGAAATTGAAAAAGCTACCATTCTATGAATGTGCAGATGGTGTGTTTGGCGGACCAGTACATCTCCCATGTGAATGCCAAGTATCCTGGCTCTGTGCATGACGCTTACATTGTGAGGAATAGCAGCATTCCTTATGTTATGGGCCAACTCCAGAGGCACTGTGTGTGGATAATAGGTGAGCCCAAGGTCCCCACACATTATGAATAGGTGTCTGCGTATGGGGTAGTCCCTAAGGGTCAGTGTGTGCCTAACAGATTTCCCTCGACATTTGCAGGTGACTCTGGTTATCCCAGCCTCTCATGGCTACTGACCCCAGTGAGGAATGCCAGGACAAGGGCAGAGGAACGCTACAGTGAGGCACATGGGCGAACTAGGCGTATTATTGAGTGGACTTTCGGCCTCCTGAAGGCCAGATTCCCAAGCCTCAATCCAACAGGTGGCTCCCTATTCTACTCACCGAAGAAGGTGTGCCTAATAATCGTGGCATGCTGCATGTTGCACAACCTGGCTTTGTGACACCAGGTGCCTTTTCTGCAGGAGGATGGGCCTGATGATGGTATTGTGGCAGCTGTGGAGCCTATGGACAGTGAAGACGAGGAGGCAGAGGAAGAAGATATTGACAACCGAAACAACATCATCATGCAGTACTTCCAGTGAGACACAGGTAAGAGACTGGCACTGCTCATCTTATATCTGACTACTGTTGGACTTTGTATAAGTCAGCCTCTTAACCTCTGTGTATGGACACTGACAGTTCACTTTGGCTATCCATTTCACAGATCTGGGTACCTCAATCTGCCTTCTGCTATGTTTACTGCTGCCTAACAACTGTCATACATTGGTATGTGCAAATGAACATTAACATTGATATTTGTCAAAAAAGTTGTAATTATATATTTGTGAAAGTACAGACTGACTCCAGATTGTTTTGTGATTCAAGGGTGTTTATTTATGGGCTAATGTGTATAGGGGTATGTGGAAGGGGCTGGGGTGATGGTGGAGGAATGTCCAGGATAGAGTCCAGTCTCTTGGTATCACAGGTGAATTGTCCAAGAGGGCATAGGAAGTGCAGCAATGGCAGTTCAAGGTGGACAGGGTGACATAGTGGGACAGAAGGGTGACAATCAGGAGAGTCTTATTTCCTGGCGGGGGTCTTGGCAATGTTTTCTGTCTTCTGCCTGGATCGCAGGGACCGTTTGCGGGGTGGTTCTCCTTCTGCAGGGGGTGGTGTGCTGGTGGCCTGTTGGTCCTGTGGCGGGACCTCCTGTCCACTAGCGCCAGCGTTCTGGAAGGCTGTTCATCGTTTGGACTGGTGTCAGGGGCCCGGTGGTAAGCCACTGTCTTCCTCATGGTGTTGCCCATGTCAGCCAGCACCCCTGCAATGGTGACCAGGGTTGTGTTAATGGACTTCAAGTCCTCCCTGATCCCCAGATATTGTCCCTCCTGCAGCCCCTGGGTATCCTGAAACTTGGCCAGTACTGTGCCCATGGTCTCCTGGGAATGTTGGTATGCTCCCATTATGTTTGGGAGTGCCTTGTGGAGAGTGGGTTCCCTGGGCCTGTCCTCCCCCTGTCGCACAGCAGTCCTCCCAGCTTCCCTGTTATCCTGTGCCTCTGTCCCCTGAACCGTGGGCCCACTGCCACTGAACCCAGGTCCCTGATTGTCCTGGGTTATTGGGTTTGTCTGGGGTCCCTGTAGTGGTGGACACACTGCTGATTGACGTGTCCTGGGGACAGTGGCATGAGCCCGCTGGGTGGGTGCTGTGGTGGTGTTTCCTGAGGGGGGAGGCTCTGTGGTGGTTTGGGACTGTGGCAGGGGAGCCGACTGTCCAGAGGTCCCTGATGGGCCAGGCTGGTCATCTTGATCCAGGCGTGCAGAGTTGCTGTCGTCACTGTGGCCCTCTTCTGTGAGGGGACTGGATATGGCTGGCACCTCCTGTCGTTGTGTAGGGGTCCTGTTGGGGTTTAAATGCATTGTTATTATATCTGTGTGTGCCATCTTGTGCAATGGGTGTGTTTCCCTCTACTATTGTGCTTGCAATATCGCCTTGGCCCTTGTGTGAGTGGTGATTGTGTGCCCTAGGTGAGTCTCTCCCTTGGACATGCTTTGGTGATGGGTGTCCATGCAGGTCTGTGATGGGTGTCCATGAATTGGTGTAACAGGCAGGGCTTGGTATTGGGATGTGTGGGTTGTGATAGTGGGGTATATGTGAGGTGGTGGAGTGAAGGGTGTGAGGGTAAGGGTTGGGGTTTGTGATGGCATGCAGGTAGGGTGGGGGGGATATAATAGTAAAGATATGACTTACCAGAGTCCTGCTATTCCTGCGAGCTGCGAGGCCCTCAGGATGCATGATTGCCAAGACTTGCTCCTCCCATGTTGTTAGTTGTTGGGGAGGAGGTCCTCTGTATGGTTACCTGGTGTCTGGATACCACAGTACGCACCTTCTCCCGTAGGTCATTCCACCTCTTCCTGATGTCTTCCCGTGCTCTTGGATGCTGTCCCACGGCGTTGACCCTGTCGACAATTCTCCGTCATAGCTCCATCTTCCTAGCAATGGATGTCTGCTGCACCTGTGATCCAAACAGCTGTGCCTCTACCCGGATGATTTCCTCCACCATGACCCTGAGCTCCTCCTCAAAAAACCTGGCGTTTCTTTGAGGTGCCATGATGTGGTGTGAGTGATGTGTTAGGTGATGGTTGATGTGATGTGTGGGGTGATGTTTTGGGGTGTGGTGTTTTGTGCGTGGATGGTGTATGAGTGATGGTGTTGTGTGCCTCTGGATGCTGGTGTTGTCTTTGCTTTTCTCTGTCTCTGCTTCTTCCAAAAAGTTTGTTGGAAGGGGTTGTGGGTAATGTGGGTGTGTGTTTTATATTGGATTGGGTGTATGGGTGTGGTGTGTGTATGTGTATCAGGTGTGTGTATTTTGAATTGTCCAATGTGGTTGTGTTTTGTAACTGTGTGTGTATTTTGAGCGCAGTGGTGTGTACCGCCAATGGTTTACCGCGGTTGAATGACCGCTGCGTTGATTCGTGGGTTGTGATAGTGTCACGTTGTAGGTACTCCGCAGACTCGGTGTGATGCAAATAAGGTCCACCTCCCGACACCACCAAGTCACCGATAAAAACCACGGTGTATTGGAGTCATCAGGTGAGGGAAGGAAGGGGAAGGAACAGCAGGGACGGGATAACTGTAAAGAAAAAATACACAGTGTTAATTATCACATTGCCTATCTATTCTCATAAAGTCTCACTAAAATACCCACGACCGTCCCTGCCCATAACTCAGGTGGGCAGAACTAGTCCAACGCCTGTCTATTCTCCACCTAAATCATCGATGGATGCCCAGGCCGACTACGAACACCACTAGTCACTTAAGGGTTTTTCAAAACCCGATGTTTATGCAAATTAATCCTGTAGCTAGGTTGCAACAAAAAAGAGAGAAAAAAAAAATATATAATAAGGAAAAGAACTTGTCCCGCACTTCTTCTTTGGATTCAATTAAAACATTGAGCCTCTAAGTAATGTCACGCACTTGAAGAAGTCACCCCTTCCTAATTCATAGAATAAGATAAACGGACAAATGTTCCCGGCTGTTTGACTTCTGCAAACAGTACGTCTTGATCCTGAGTTGCCACGAAGAAAACAAAGGTTCTGTCCTGAACTACCACCAAGGTTCTGTCCTGAACTACCACCATTCATGTTTCACGAGGATCTCTAATTTTTGTGCACCATCTCGGAAGTACACCAAATGTCGGATCACTAGATCCAAAACCATACCGGAAGGCGAAAGCCTCTGGCAAGAAACCGGCTCGCCTCTTACCACCGGTTCCAATTTCTCGAAGGGAGGCAGCTCGTATCTCCAGCTGCCTTGAAATGCTGATCTCCGTGAGGGTTCCGGATGCCTTCAGTTCGTCGTTGTGGACGTGGTGACTTCCCCCATGGGAACGCCGTCCACCCTGCCCTCGTTGTGCCTCCGACGGGGAATGCGGAAAGAATAACGCGCAACCGCTTCCGGGAAGTGCCGGAGTTATGCGGTCTTCCCGCGCGAAGCGTCATGGGATATGTAGTCCCTAAGGACTACAAAATCCCGATCGGCCAGGTAGGCGCCTGTTACCCCCTGACAGTACGCCCCCCTCCAACGCGCCTCCTAGGGCCAGGTTTAGTGGGATGGCGAGCATGAAACCGTTGCACCGCCCTAGGGGCATGGATATTGCCCTCCGGCTCCCATGAATCCTCCTCGGCAGTGTACCCTTTCCATGAAACCAAGTACCATAACTTACCCCCTCTCCGCTTGGAATCTAACACACTGCGCACTTCATACTCCAGCTGCCCATCTCTAACCACCGGAGGTACCGCCCGTTGGGCCGTTGAAAGAGCTGGTTTCAAAAGGCTGCAGTGAAACACCGGATGGATCCTTAAGGAAGCAGGTAAGTTAAGACGGTAAGCCACAGGGTTTACCTGGCGTGATACCACATAGGGACCAATGTAACGAGGATGAAAGACGCTACGTATCTTGAAGCGTATATACTTGGTGGAAAGCCACACTCGATCCCCTGGTTGATACACCGGCGCCTCACGCCGGTGCTCATCACCCCATTTCTTATACTGTTCCTTGGCCTTCTCCAGATTGAATCGTATCTTTTTGTGCATGGATTGGAGGTTCTTAATCATAGCATGGACCGTAGGTTGATCCGTGACATTCCTAGGTATGATTAAAGGTAACATCTCCGCGTGGAATCCCGTGTTAGCACGGAAAGGAGACTCCTTTATCGAGCTATGCCAAGCATTGTTGTATGATAGTTCGGCCAGCCACAGCAACGCTACCCAAGATTCCTGGGCGTCCTTTGCATAGCATCTCAGATATTTCTTCAGGGTTTGGTTGAGGCGCTCCGTCTGGCCATCGGTTTGTGGGTGGAAACTGGTGGATAGGGCGGATTCAATGCGCAGAACCTTGCACCACATGCGCCAAAACCTAGCGACGAACTGGGGGCCTCTGTCCGAAATAATGGTTCTTGGTAGGCCATGTAACCGCACCACTTGCGACAGAATTAGATGGGCGGTTTGGCTTGCTGTAGGTAGGTTTCTGCAAGGGAGAAAGTGACCCATCTTGGTAAGACTATCGATTACCACCATGATAGCGTTGTACCCCTGATCCATTGGTAATCCCACCACAAAATCCACGCTGATGGTTTGCCAGGGTTTCTCCGGAGTGGGCAAAGGCATCAACTTGCCCTGGCTTTTTGCGTTTTCTCCCTTGGCTCGAGCACATATCTCACACCGAGCCACCCATGTCGCAACGTCTTTAGCCCAACCTTCCCACCGGAAATGTCGTTGAACTATTTGCGCGGTTTTGGTGTATCCTGGATGACCAGCCGTTACTGCATCATGACACCACTTGAGGGCTTGTACTCGGAGTTCATGTGTTGGTAAATATAAACGATTACCTTGCAACGGTATTCCATGCTTAAGGGTACGGTCCTGACTTACTTCGGCCCATTTCTTCCATTGAGCAGCAGACTTATGCTTCGAAACCTTTTCTAGGAAATGGGAGACATGAAGGGCACAAATCACTCTTTCAGGTTGGATGATTGCTTCATCAGGTCTTGAAGCGATTTCTTTCACATCCTCTTGTCGAGACAGTGAATCTGCCTTGCGATTATCAACCCCAGGACGGAAAGTGACTACAAACTCATATTCTGAAAAAAACAGCATCCACCTCATTTGTCGCTGGGTAAGCTGCCTAGCCTCCTTCATATACTGAAGGTTTCGGTGATCAGTATATACCGTGACCGGGTGTTGGGCCCCCCACAGATAGTGTCGCCATTCCTGAAAAGCCTTTTTTATGGCTAGCAGTTCCTTTTCTGCTACCGTATAGTTGAGTTCCGCAGCGGATAGCTTCCTAGATAGAAATGCAACAGGATGAAGCTGTCCGGTGGTTTTGTTTCTTTGGGATAACACAGCCCCAATCGCTATGTCCGAGGCATCTGCTTCGACTATAAAAGGTACGTCTGGCTGTGGATGTTGAAGTATAGGTGCTGAGCAAAAGGCCTGTTTTAAAAAGCAAAAGGCCTTCTCTGCCTCCTCTGACCAAACAAAAGACACACCCTTTCTTAGCAACCTTGTTATAGGTGACACAATGTGGGAAAAACGACAAATGAATCTCCTGTAATAATTGGAGAACCCAAGGAAGCACTGCACGTCTCTCACACTAGTGGGTACTGGCCACCCTTGAACGGCCTGTATTTTTCTTGTCGACATGCCGAACCCTTCAGGGCTTAAATCCACTCCCAAGAACTCAACCTTCTGGACATGGAACTCGCATTTGCTCAGTTTGCAATAAAGACTGTGATGTCGCAATGCTTGAAGTACTAAGGAAACATGTTCAAGGTGGCGCTCCAAGGATGTAGAATACACCAGAATGTCATCTATATAAACGATCACGAAATGGTCTATGTATTCTTTGAGAACATCGTTCAGAAAATACTGGAAAGCCGCCGGGGCGTTACACAACCCGAACGGCATTACCAAGTACTCAAACAGGCCATAGCGAGTTTTGAACGCTGTCTTCCACTCATCCCCTTCGCGGATTCTGACCAGATGGTAAGCTCCCTTCAGGTCCAACCTTGTATATATTACTGCCTCTTTCACCTGTTCCAATAGCACAGGAATGAGGGGAAGAGGGTATCTATTCCTTATCGTGTTCTTGTTCAACATTCGATAATCGATGCAGGTTCTCAACTCTTTATTAGCCTTAGCTATGAAAAAGAGTGGGGAGGCTGCCGGAGAACAAGAGGGTCTAATGAACCCGATTTCCAGGAAGTGGTCCAAATAATTTCTCAAATGCTTGGTTTCTGGGTTGGATAGAGCATATACCCTACAAGAAGGAAGGAGTGCTCCAGGAATCAGATCTATCTTGCAGTCATATATACGATGGGGTGGCAACGTCTCAGCCTGACCTTCGTCAAACAAATCCTTGAACTCGGCATACACAGAGGGTAATATCACTGCTTTCTCCACCACTGTGGCCAACTGTAGCCCTTGAGCCAATGCTAACGTGGGGGGATTGTCGCACAAGAAACAGACGCTCTCACACCTCAAGGACTGAAAACTAACCGTCTTGGTTTGCCAATTGATAACAGGATTGTGTATTCTTAACCAAGGCATCCCCAAAATTATTTCATACTGAGGAGCCTCTATTATATCTAGCCTGATCCTTTCTTTATGGGCAGGAGATACCCCTTTAAAAACCAATTCAACGTCCTCAGTTTGTTCTGTAAGGGGTCCAGATTTCAGTGGTGTACCATCAACTGCCAGTACTATTTCGGGTTCCTTCCTGGGAATGCTAGGAAGTCCCAGTCTCTTAACCAAACCTGCATCTATGAAATTTCCCGTGGCTCCGGAGTCTATCATTGCCCTTACTGGATATTTTCGATCTCGGGACCCCAGCTCTACTGCTAACAAGAGATGTGACGCCTTTTCCTCTTGTGGAGCAAGGGTTAAAGAAGTTAACCGTAACCCCGGTTGAAAATCTATACGAGACAAATCCTCTTTCTCTGAAGTCTTCCCTGAAGTAACCGCTGCCTTTTGAGTGGGGAAGTAGGATAACCTTTTTTTTGGTTTTTGGGGACACTCTCTCACATAATGACCCTTCCTGCCACAGTACATGCACAACCCCTGTACCCTCCTGGTCTCCTTCTCGGTCTTTGACAGGGGTGCCCTAACGGCTCCCACTTCCATAGGTTCCCCACTCAAATCATTGGGATTAGGAACTGGTTGCCCCTCCTTTTCTGGAATGACAGGTCGCCGATCACCTGCTCTACGCTCAACTCTTCGTTCTGCTATTCTGTGATTCAATCTTAGAGTAAGATTCACAAGATCCGTACAAGTGGAAGGCTGCGGATCTATTTGAGCTAGTATGTCTTTCATGTCGTCTCGTAAGCCTTGATAATAGAGAGACATTCGCTTCTCCTCTGGCCACCCTGATTCCGCCACCAGTCTATTGAAGGTCGTAAGATAAGTGACCAGGTCAGATCTCCCCTGTCTCAGCTCCAATAATTCCCTATCAGCGCTAAAGGTGGTTGTTCTATGATCAAACACCCTCTCGAAGGCCGCCCGAAAGGCATTCCAATCCGCTAATAAGGGGTCATCGTTTCTGACTAACGGCACTGCCCAGTTAGCTGCGTCTCCCGAGAGATAAGAAATAGCGAACATTACCCGGGAAAGGTTAGAGGGAAAAGACGCAGGCTTACAAGAGAATTGAAGAGACAACTGGGTTAAAAAGGCCTGAACTCTCCTGGGGTCCCCTGAAAACCGTTCCGGACTGGCCAAAGGGATTGGAGGGGAGACGTTCACGGTTATCTGCGGTGTAGATGTTGAGGCATCGAAGGGATTCCTAGTAAGCCTTTCTACTTTTTCCCTTAGGGTCGCCGTCTCGGCCCTAGAATTAGCTAACTCTTGTTGCACCACCACCAACGCCTGTAATACGTCATCCATAGATGCCATTTTGCATTACACCGAGCGGGAGGAGTATTATTCGTGGGCGCGTTATTCTGTCACGTTGTAGGTACTCCGCAGACTCGGTGTGATGCAAATAAGGTCCACCTCCCGACACCACCAAGTCACCGATAAAAACCACGGTGTATTGGAGTCATCAGGTGAGGGAAGGAAGGGGAAGGAACAGCAGGGACGGGATAACTGTAAAGAAAAAATACACAGTGTTAATTATCACATTGCCTATCTATTCTCATAAAGTCTCACTAAAATACCCACGACCGTCCCTGCCCATAACTCAGGTGGGCAGAACTAGTCCAACGCCTGTCTATTCTCCACCTAAATCATCGATGGATGCCCAGGCCGACTACGAACACCACTAGTCACTTAAGGGTTTTTCAAAACCCGATGTTTATGCAAATTAATCCTGTAGCTAGGTTGCAACAAAAAAGAGAGAAAAAAAAAATATATAATAAGGAAAAGAACTTGTCCCGCACTTCTTCTTTGGATTCAATTAAAACATTGAGCCTCTAAGTAATGTCACGCACTTGAAGAAGTCACCCCTTCCTAATTCATAGAATAAGATAAACGGACAAATGTTCCCGGCTGTTTGACTTCTGCAAACAGTACGTCTTGATCCTGAGTTGCCACGAAGAAAACAAAGGTTCTGTCCTGAACTACCACCAAGGTTCTGTCCTGAACTACCACCATTCATGTTTCACGAGGATCTCTAATTTTTGTGCACCATCTCGGAAGTACACCAAATGTCGGATCACTAGATCCAAAACCATACCGGAAGGCGAAAGCCTCTGGCAAGAAACCGGCTCGCCTCTTACCACCGGTTCCAATTTCTCGAAGGGAGGCAGCTCGTATCTCCAGCTGCCTTGAAATGCTGATCTCCGTGAGGGTTCCGGATGCCTTCAGTTCGTCGTTGTGGACGTGGTGACTTCCCCCATGGGAACGCCGTCCACCCTGCCCTCGTTGTGCCTCCGACGGGGAATGCGGAAAGAATAACGCGCAACCGCTTCCGGGAAGTGCCGGAGTTATGCGGTCTTCCCGCGCGAAGCGTCATGGGATATGTAGTCCCTAAGGACTACAAAATCCCGATCGGCCAGGTAGGCGCCTGTTACCCCCTGACAGATAGTGTGGGCGTATTCCTGTTGGCGTGACGGTGTGGGTTTTGGTACCGCCAATTTATCACTGTCCTTTGGTGTGACAGACTAGTGTGGGTGTCTGTATTATGGAGGATTTCTCAGTGTGGGTCATAATACCCGTAGCGGATTTCCACCGCAGACACGGTATGTTGGCGGCTGTCGGCACGGCAGTCAGCGGACTTTACCGCCAGGGTTGTAATCAGGGCCTATATGTATGTATGTATATATATATATATATATATATATATATATATATATATATATATATTCATTTAAAAAAACAAAGGTTGCAGGGACGTTATGGTTAGGCTCACATTTTAAACCACAGAAAATTACCAGTTATGGTTAAGAGTTACCTCACTGTAATGGTGCCCCCGTTACGGAGCTGCAGTCAGCCGAGCTGGTTGCCATAGCAACTCAGAACGCTGGCATCCGAGAGTGCCCAGGGGGCACTTTGAAAGGAAATGACCCAGCCTGGAGAGACGCCTTCCGGGTGAAGAAGGAGGGGCTGAGAGACAGCGAGGAAAAAAGGTGAGCAGATGGACAAGAAGGGCGGCAAGGAGGAGAGGAGCAGGTGGACGCCATATTGCGAGTGGAGGTCACAAGGAAACCGGAAGAGGAGAAAGGAAGTGAGAACTTAGCAGGAGTAGAGCTGGGGCCGACGGAGAATCCAAACGGGGACACAGAGGCAGGAAGGAGCGACGAGGAGGAGGAAATCAGAGGACCAAGAGGATCATATCGTGTTGGAGGGGAAAAGGAGCCATCCAGAAAGGAGGACACCACCAAAGGACCACGCAACGTTCCTGGCAGAGCGTGGCTATACAAGGTTCGGAGATATATTCATTACAACTGTGCAAATTGGGGGGGGGGGCTAAGGGGCACAAGAGGGAAGTAAGGGAGTTCTAACAGGGGGTGGCGTCCCAGATGGAGGATCAAGAGAGTACCACTTACCTTCCTTTCTGCTGCATGCAATTCATCACGTCTGCTGATTTAGGAGTGACCACTACCTAAACATCCTTCACTCACTCCCCTCTCTGGTGAAAGCCCAACCCTATTACCCACTAGTACACTTACCTGATATGGTTCTCCTTAACGCTGAGGTATACTGGGATCGACGTGACCTGGGACCAGAAGACCTCCACAACATCCCAAGACAGAGTGACCAGCCTAAGAGGAGAAAGGAAGAGAAGAACAATAGTTACCTCTACAATATAGTGTTTACCTACTTGTTACAGAACAAATAAATACGTATAATCCCACAACCTTGACTGCGTGGCCCTCAATAATCTCATAGTAATCATCACACTCACTTAACTATAACTTGTGCGCTAAGGTAACTATAACTTGCACCCTCGCCATGCACTGCTGATTACCCCACAAATTACAGCACTCATGACATCTTTGATAACATCATTGATAATATCAATGTAATATGTGTAGTAAAATATTTGATGAAAAAACTGCATTGCTGAGATGTGAGTTATAATTGCCTTACGGCACGAGTTTTAGTTACTTGAGTTAACTCTAACTATAACTGGTGAATTTCCATGGTTTCGTGCATTTAAAACGTGAGCCTAACTATAACCCCCCGTAACCTTTGGTGTTTTAAAGTGAATTTCTATATTTTTAAACAATTCTGTTTCCTAACTATAACTTCGCTGTAACCTTTGTTTTTTCCAGTGAATTTCTATGGTATACATAGATATATATGTTTCCTTTTATGTCAAGATTCACGACTCTGTTGCGATGTTACACGAGGTGACCGCGTTGAGTGCAGCTACTGAGTCGCAACTCTACGATCATGAAGAAAAATGGGTTTTCACCTATTTAAACTGATAATTAATTTGTCATCAACCTATTCATTCCATGTATGCGGTCTGAGAACCTCTACTCTGACCCCTTGTATTATTTTTTGCCCATAATTCCATCCCCGAGGACAGTTGTCGGTAGATAAAATGACAGCCACAACTTTCTGAAAATCTTGCAGCCAGCCAATCACATTCCTCAGTGTGGCTTGTGGATTCGCGGCGTTCAGTGTGGGAGTCACAATGGATCCATGTTCCCAATATATGCAAATTTATTTTCCAGTGAATTCCTCAAAAACTACTGAACAAATTTACATCAAAACAAAAAAAAGGTCGCTTTCTGGCCAAGGACCTACCTTTCTACCAAATTTGGTGAAATTCCATCCAGTAGTTTCAGTGCTATCACTGTTCAAAATCCCTATTGAAAACTGAATGAGGAAAAAGTGTTTTGGGGCCACCCTTTTTCTCAGCCTCCCCAGGGCGGATCACCCTGAAACTTTCCATACAGCAGCTCAAGTGAGCATTGTAGGAGGCTGGCCTGGCTTGTAGTGGGTACCAGAGGTACTTACACCTTGTGCCAGGTCCAGTTCTCCCTTATTAGTGTAGAAGAGGTGTTTCTAGCAGCTTAGGCTGATAGAAGGTACCTATGGCAAAGCAGCTTAGGCTGAACTAGGAGACATGTAAAGCTCCTAGTATACCACTGGTGTCATATGCACAATATCATAAGAAAACACAATACACAGAAGTACTAAAAATAAAGGTACTTTATTTTTATGACAATATGCCAAAAGTATCTCAGTGAGTACCCTCAGTATGAGGATAAGTTATATACACAAGATATATGTACACAAACCAAAATTAGGTAAGTAATAGCAAGAAAAGTAATGCAAACAGTGCAGAATTACAATAGATTGCAATAGGAACACATAGGTATAGGGGCAACACAAACCATATACTCCAAAAGTGGAATGCGAACCACGAATGGACCCCAAACCTATGTGAGCTTGTAGAGGGTCACTGGGACTGTAAGAAAACAGTGAGGGTTAGAAAAAGGGCCCACCCCAAGACCCTGAAACGTAGGTGTAAAGTGCACCTGCTACCCCCAGAGAGCACAGAAGTCGTGATAGGGGGATTCTGCGGGAAGAACAAACACAAGCAATGCAACAACAGTAGATTTCCGGACCTGAGTACCTGTAAGACAAGGGGACTAAGTCCAATAGTCGTGACAGTGTCGAGAGTGGGCAGGAGCCCAGGAAATGCCAGCTGAGGGTGCAAGGAAGCTGCCACCTGTTGGAAGAAGCTTGGAGTTCTGCAAGAAAGAAGAGGACTAGGAACTTCCCCTTTGGAGGATGGATGTCCCACGTCGCGATGAAGTTTGCAGAGGTGTTCCCACGCAGAAAGACTGCAAACAAACCTTGCTAGCTGCAAGCGTTGCAGTAGAGGTTTTTGGGTGCTGCTGTGGCCCAGGAGAGACCAGGATGTCGCCACTTGGAGGAGGAGATAGAGGGGGCGCCCAGAAACTCAGGGAGTCCTCACAGAAGCAGGCAGCACCCACAGAAGTACCTGAACAGGCACTTGGAAGAAGAGTGAACCGGAGTCCACGCGAAGGAGGACAATTCAGAAGGTTGTGCACTGCAGGTTAGAGTGTCGGGACTCAGGCTTGGCTGTACACAAAGGAAATCCTGGAAGAGTGCACAGGAGCCGGAGCAGCTGCAAATCACGTGGTACCCAGCAATGCAGTCTAGCGTGGGGAGGCAAGGACTTACCTCCACTAAACTTGGACTGAAGAGTCACTGGACTGTGGGAGTCACTTGGACAGAGTTACTGAGTTCCAGGGACCGCGCTCGTCGTGCTGAGAGGGGACCCAGGGACCAGTGATGGAGTCTTTTGGTGCCTGCGGTTGCAGGGGGAAGATTCTGTCGACCCACTGGAGAGTTCTTCAGAGCTCCTGGTGCAGAGAGGAGGCAGGCTACCCCCAGAGCATGCACCACCTGGAAACAGTCTAGAAAGCCGGCAGGATGAAGCGATACAAGGTTGCTAGTAGTCGTCTTGCTACTTTGTTGCGGTTTTGCAGGCGTCCTGAGTAGTCTGCGGTCGATCCTTTGGTAGAAAGTGAAGAGGGAGACGAAGAGGAACTCTGATGAGCTCTTGCATTCGTTATCTGGTGAGATCCCCAAAGCAGAGACCCTAAATAGCCAGAAAAGAAGGTTTGGCTACCTAGGAAGGAGGATTGGCTACCAAGAGAGGTAAGAGCCTATCAGAAGGAGCCTCTGACGTCACCTGCTGGCACTGGCCACTCAGAGCAGTCCAGTGTGCCACAGACACCGCTGTTTCTAAGATGGCAGAGGTCTGGGACACACTGGAGGAGCTCTGGGCACCTCCTCTGGGAGGTGCAGGTCAGGGGAGTGGTCACTCCCCTTTCCTTTGTCCAGTTTCGCACCAGAGCACGGCTGGGGGATCCCTAAACCGGTGTAGACTGGCTTATGCAGAGATGGGCACCATCTGTGCCCATCAAAGCATTTCCAGAGGCTGGGGAAGGCTACTCCTCCCCAGCCTTCACACCTATTTACAAAGGGAGAGCGTGTGACACCCTCTCTCAGAGGAAATCTTTTGTTCTGCCTTCCTGGACCCCAGGAGGGCAGAAACCTGTCTGAGGGGTTGGCAGCAGCAGCAGCTGCAGTGGAGACCCCGGAAAGGCAGTTTGGCAGTACCCGGGTTCTGTGCTAGAGACCCAGGGGATCATGGAATTGTCACCCCAATGCCAGAATGGCATTGGGGTGACAATTCCATGATCTTAGACATGTTACATGGCCATGTTCAGAGTTACCATTGTGACGCTGTACATAGGTAGTGACCTGTGTACAGTGCACACGTGTAATGGCGTCCCCGCACTCACAAAGTCTGGGGAATTTGCCCTGAACGCTGTGGGGGCACCTTGGCTAGTGCCAGGGTACCCACACACTAAGTAACTTTGCACCCAACCTTCACCAGGTGAAGGTTAGACATATAGGTGACTTGTAAGTTACTTAAGTGCAGTGGTAAATGGCTGTGAAATACCGTGGACGCTATTTCACTCAGGCTGCACTGGCAGGCCTGTGTAAGAATTGTCAGAGCTCCCTATGGGTGGCAAAAGAAATGCTGCAGTCCATAGGGATCTCCTGGAACCCCAATACCCTGGGTACCTCAGCACCATATACTAGGGAATTATATGGGTGTACCAGTATGCCAATGTGAATTGGTAAATTTAGTCACTAGCCTGTTAGTGACAAATTTGGAAAGCAGAGAGAGCATAATCACTGAGGTTCTGGTTAGCAGAGCCTCACTGAGACAGATAGGCATCACACAGGGAACACATACAGGGCACATACTTATGAGCACTGGGGCCCTGCCTGGCAGGGTCCCAGTGACGCATAGACTAAAACAACATATATACAGTGAAATATGGGGGTAACATGCCAGGCAACATGGTACTTTCCTACAAGCGTTGCGTTTTCTTGGAACGTTTTATCAAGATTCGTCAACCTGCGCCAAAGTTATTAGCAAAACAAAAAAAGCTCTTTCTATAGAAACTGTATCCTAACTGTAACTATCTAGAGGCGACTGCTAGTAGGTAGTTATAGTTAGGACCTAGTTTCCATAGGAAAAACTTTTTGTTTTGCCAATAACTTTGGCGCGGCTTGCTGAATCTTAACAACATTTTTAAAACTAGTACGCATGTGGTTTCAGCTGCTGTGTTGAAAGTTTTGGAGTGATTTGTTAAGCAAGGGCTGAGAAAAAGGGGATCGCAAAATGCATTTTCCTCAATGCAATTTCCCATGGGGAGTTTAGACACAACTGCAGTCCGAAACACTGGAATGAATTACACGAAATTTGGCAGAAAGTTAGATCTTGGTCCAAAAAGCATGCTTTTTGTAATTTGGTGTTAATCCGTTCAGTAGTTTGAGAGGTATTAAAGGAAAAAGAAATGTAGCTATCTAAGGACATGGATCCTCCACGAACGCAACAGATCTCATGGTGAGATCTGACTGGGTGCCAGCACTTCAAACAGGAAGTGTTGGTAGCCATTCTGGGACTTGGCCTCAGCCGAGCCCCAAAAACAAAGTAAACAAAAAGTGAAGGAGGCAGGGTAGCAATACCCTGACCCTCTAGGCTTGGTGGTAGAGTCACACAGGGACTCCCCCCCAACCAGGCCTAAAAACATTTTTTAAAAATCTTATCATAAAAATCATGAAGGATCCGCAAATCTCTGCAAAAATTGAAAAAAAAGACAAGCGCAGTCTCCCGCGCTTATTTAAACTTAAATAAGGACATTGGGGAATGGGGGTGCACACAGCTCTCTCCCCATGGCTGATTTCGGACCCTGGAACGTCCACCTCCTCGGAACCAAGCCAATTTAAATTACTGAGGAGGGTCTGTGCAGACCCCCTCCCCAGGCCATTTGCTGCCCGGGGAATACCACTGCCTCCGTTTTCGGCCCCAGGCCCCACTATTTCTCCAGGACAGCCCATACAATTTGGATGTAATATATAAGGTCAGTAGCAGTGCACTGCGAGGGAGCAAGTTATAGTTACTTTAGAGCACAAGTTATAGTTAGGTGAGATAAGTATAACTATAACTGTTGAATTTCTATGGTTTTGTGCGTACAAATCTGAGCCTTACTAGAATATCCCTGTAACCTTAGATTTTCTGGTGAATATATATAGATGCACATATGTTTACTCAAGCCTCATAACTTAATGCTCCCAAACAGCAGCACACGAGACCAAGATGGTAAACATTAGTGACATCATTGAAAATAAATAAACACAGAATAACTCTCATTTAAGATCTGACATGTACGTCTCATGCTTGCATATACATTTATCAAGGTTTGTCTTGAGGAAATTAAATGAGGTTCTCTGATCATTTATTTCAATTTCTATCTGATTTAAAGACCACTTGAGAACACAGCTGGTAATTCCATGTGCAAGCTTTTTTAGTAATTACTACATCTTCAGCTTTATTAGTCATTACTACACCTTTCTTGCTATTAAGATAATTATAGATTCTTCTTTTTATTGAGACTGATTCTGGGAAAATGCTCAAATTGCTGCAGAGTACATTAAAAACATTCATGTGTTCAGGCCACAGGGAAAGCAAGAAGTTCTGCACTTTCCTGAAGTGAGTTGTAAATCATATTTCTCAGGTGTCCATGCCAGAGTAAACACATATTGTGAATGCAATGTAAACAATTCCTTTCTGCCATGTAGCTCATTCAAGGCCTTCATTGATTGAATGAAAGAACGTTTAAAGAGCATGTACACCATAAGCCTCATGCAACAGAAACGTAGAGACCATCATTACTGCTGGGTAGTCATGGCAACCATCACTGCCAGTGAACTGAGTATTTTTCCCATGGCCAGCACCTTTATGTTCCTCTGAGCTGTATGACGTTCAGCATAGCGCTTCAGCTTGTATGTGCATGCTAAAGTAATAGGAGATACATAAAGTATAAACAAATTTAAGTCACTTGTCCTTAATATCTGAAGAAGACACTTGCCAAATTGCAAAGGGACCAGAACCATGCCACTCTCTTAATAAGTATAAAACAAATTGCACCTTCCTCAGGTAAATCCATTGGATCTTAGTTAAAGAGATAGTTGACTGCAAGATCACTTCCATCATCCAAGTCACTCTAGTCACTCCCCAGGCACCGACCCAAAATGTTTGTTTTTTCAACCTCCAATACAAGATCTGCCTCCCTGAACCTACTGGCTACCTACTTGCATAGGCTAAGGGGGTCATTACAACATTGGCGGTATAAGGCGCTTACCGCCGTGCAGAAGACCGCCAATACACCGCCGCGGCCGCGGTAGACCGCCACAGCTATTTTGACACACATCACGGAATCCGCCGAAATTCAGACACCCACACAACTCCGCCACACCAAAGGTCAGCGATAAACATGCGGAAACAAATCCTCCACCTCCACGGCAACAGAAACACGCCCATGCTATTACGACCCACGAATCCACGTGGCGGTCATTCAACCGCGGTATTCCATTGGCGGTACACACCGCTGCGCTCAAAATACACACACATCTACAAAACACCGCCACATTGGACAATTCCAAATACACACACCTGATACACATACACACACCACTCCCACACACCCAATACAATATAAAATACACACCCACATCACCCACAAACCCCTACAACCAGAAATTCTGAGAGAAGGCGAGAGAGAGAGCACAGCTATTGACAACCCCATCACACAGAGGCACACAACACCATCACCCACACAACATCCACGCACAAAACACCACATACCACTACACTCACCACACTCATCACCACATACACCACCCCACACCTCACACACACCACTCCATGTCACGCCAAAGACACCCCCGCTTCTCCGAGGAGGAGCTCAGGGTCATGGTGGAGGAAATCGTCCGGGTAGAGCCACAGCTATTTGGCTCACAGGTATAGCACACATCAATAGCCAGGAAGATGGAGCTATGGCGCAGAATAGTGGACAGGGTCAACGCCGTGGGACAGCACCCAAGAAATAGGGAGGACATCAGGAAGAGGTGGAACGACCTACGGGGGAAGGTGCGTTCCACGGTCTCCAGGCACAACATCGCGGTACAGTGGACTGGTGGCGGACCACCACCTCCTCCCCCCCATCTAACAACATGGGAGGAGCAGGTCTTGACCATCTTGCATCCTGAGGGCCTCGGAGGAGTCGGTGGAGGATGGGACACTGGTAAGTCAATTCTTAACTATCATATCCCCCACCCCACCTGCATGCTATCACACAGCCCCACCCTCACCCCCTCCCCTATCACTCCAGATACTCACTAATCTACCCATAACACAAACCACCCATCCCAATACCAAGCCCTGCATGACCCAACTAAGCTTGCTCACCCCTCACTATAGCATGCTCAATGCACATACCCAGAACAACCCCCCAACCATAATCACACAAGCCCCCACACAGGAATGCCTGCACTGGGGTTCACGCACACCCACCCATTGCACACCATGAAACACACACATGCAATAATCATGTTCTTATACCCCTGCAGGAACCCGAAGGAACGTCACCACACCAGAGGGTCCAGACAACACCACTCCACCCCCAGAAGAGGCCCACAGTGACGACAGCAGCTCTGCCCCACTGGATCTTGATGACCAGCCCGGACCATCGTGGGCCTCAGGACAGTCGGTTCCCCTTGCCCAGCCACAGCCCAACACCGAGCTTCCACCCTCTGGTAACACCAGCACAGCACCCACCCAGCGGGCCCAAACCTCCCTACCCAGGACAGGTCAATCAGCGGTGTGTCCACCACTACAGGGCACCCAGAGTAACCCACTACCCCAACAACAACAGGGACCTGGGGCAGTGGTAGTGGGCACACGGTCCAGGGGACGGAGGCACAGGAACACAGGGGAACTGGGAGGGCTGCTGTGTGACAGTGGGAGGACAGGCCAAGGGAACCCACTCTCCACCATCATGGGAGCATACCACCACTCCAAGGAGACGATGGCGACGGTCCTGGACAAGTTGCAGGAGACCCTGCGTCTGCAGGAGGAGCAGTATTTGGGGTTCAGGGAGGAGCTCAGGACCATCGGCTCCGCCCTGGGCACCATCGTAGGGGTGCTGATGGACATTCAAAAGACCTTGAGGGACACCGTGGCACTCCAAGGGGCCCCTGACACTAGCCAGGACGATGAACTGCCCACCACCTCCGCTGGCGCTAGTGGACAGGACGCCCCGCCACAGGACCACCACACCAGCACCCCACCCACTGCAGACGGACAACCACCACGCAAGCGGGCCCTGAGATCCAGGAACAGGACAGAGCAAGATGGCAAGACCCCCGCCAGGAAATAAGACCACCCTGATTGTCCCCCCACTGTCCCACTTTGTTACCCTGTCCAGACTGGAACTGCCCCAGCTCCACTTCCAATGCCCAGATGGGCAGTGCACCTGTGAGACTAATAGACTGGACTCTGCCATGGACATTCCTCCACCATCACCCATCACCATTTTACAACCCCCCTTCATTTTTGGAGCACTTAAATAAACACCCGTGAAACACCAAAAAATCTGGAGTCAGTCTATGATTTGGTACTTTGTATTATCAATCACGTGTCATAATGGGTTACCCATTGTAAGGCTAACATACCTATGTCACACATCACAAGCCCTTCAAGGATGCAAGCAGTTGACACGTAGGTTACCACACTTGTGAAACTGAAATGGAAGGGTACAACTCAATTAACAAATAGTGAGTGAAATGGAGGTACAGGATAGAGGTAGACGTGTGAAAGTTAATGTAATGTTAAACAAGAAAATGTTCTCACCTGTGTGTCACTGGAAATATTGCTGTATGACTGACTCCCTGTTGTCGTTTTCTTCTTCCTCAGCTTCATCCTCATCACTGTCCACAGGCTCCACAGCTGCTACAACACCGTCATCTGGATCATCCTCCTGCAGAAAAGGCACCTGGCGTTATGGAGCATGGAGCAGGCGACGATGATGTCGCACACCTTCTTCGGTGAGTAGAATAGGGATCCACCAGTCATATGGAGGCACCTGAACCTGGCCTTCAGGAGGCCGAAGGTCCGCTCGATCACCCTCCTAGTTCGCCCATGGGCATCATTGTACCGTTCCTCTGCCCTGGTCCTGGGATTCCTCACTGGGGTCAATAGCCAGGAAAGGTTGGGGTAACCAGAGTCCCTCAATAGCCATTCACGGTGCCTCTGGAGTTGACCCATCATATCAGGGATGCTGCTATTGCGCAGGATGTAGGCGTCATGCACAGAGCCAGGGAACATAGCATTTACCTGCGAGATGTACTGGTCTGCCAAACAGACCATCTGGACATTCATGGAATGATAACTCTTCCTGTTCCTGTACACCTGTTCACCCCTGCGGGGGGGACCAGAGCTACATGGGTCCCATCAATGGCATCTATGACGTTGGGGATATGTCCAAGGGCATAGAAGTCACCTTTAACTGTAGGCAAATCCTCAACCTGAGGAAATATGATGTATCTCCTTACGTGTTTCAGCAGGGCAGACAACACTCTGGACAAGACGTTGAAAAACATAGGCTGGGACATCCCTGATGCCATGGCCACTGTTGTCTGAAATGACCCACTTGCAAGGAAATGGAGCACTGACAGCACCTGCACGTCAGGGGGGATTCCAGTCGGATGGCGGATCGGTGACATCAGGTCTGGCTCCAACTGGGTACATAGTTCCTGGATAGTGGCACGGTCAAACCTGTAGGTGACGATGACATGTCTTTCTTCCATTGTCAACAGGTCCACCAGCGGTCGGTACACCGGCGGATTCCGCCATCTTCTCATATGTCCCAGCTGACGGTGCCTACGAAGGACAACAGCGAAGAACCAGTCACTATTCCTCCAGGTATGTACCCACAGTTACACACAAGACTACACCAGACACAAAACCCTTCCTGTATGTGTGTTGAGTGTAGGCCTAGCTATGTGTGACGCAGTAGAAAATGGAGCCATGTGGGCCCCTGAAATGGCGGCTGCCTGACCTCTAAACTGGGACAATGGGATTGTGGGGTAACAGCGCTGGCGTTGCACACCGTCGCGGTAGGCGGTCGTAGACTGCGCCGCAATGCTGCATTGGTTAACATTGGACCCTATGGGTCCCAGGAGCCAATGAACAGGTGCACTGGCGGTGATGATGCGCACCACTGCGGACGTCACCACCGCGGACGTCACCGCCATTTTCTATCTCTTCAATCACTAGATAACTGACCTTCGACAGGAGAGGACCTACACTGCTAGTGCTGCTGTGACCTCGGTCTGGAAGCGACGATGGCGGCTGCGTCTGGGGAAAGGGCCCCTGCCTTCACTGCACAGGAGTTGGAGAAACTTGTGGATGGGGTCCTCCCCCAGTACACGCTACTCTACGGTCCTCCAGACCAACAGGTTAGTACACAGGGAGCACGTTGTATCGGCTAGGCCTGGGTGGAGAGGGCTGGTTGGAAGAGGGAAGGGGGCAGAGTTCTAAGAACAGTAATGCATGGGAATGAATGGGCCACATGGCCAGGGTAGGGAGGGGGCCACTCACAACGACGGTGCAGTTGGTAATGACTGTACCTCTTCCCTTGTGCATGTCATGTAGATCAGCGCCCACCAGAAGAGGGACATTTGGCGTGCCATCGCCAAGGAGGTCCGGACCCTGGGGGCCCACCAGAGAAGGGACACCCACTGCCGGAAGAGATGGGAGGACATTCGCCGCTGCAGCAAGAAGACGGCGGAGGCTCAGCTGGGGATGGCCTCCCAACGTGGGAGGGGTGCCCGTCGCACCATGACCCCCCTGATGTTCCGGATCCTGGCGGTGGCCTACCCGGAGTTGTATGGGCGCTTGAGGACATCACAGCAGACACAAGGGGGTGAGTACAACCTCATTCTGTGGACTTTGCGTGCAGTGGAGGGGTCTGGGTGGGGGAGGTGGGCTGTGGGTGTCCCTAGGCCAGGGCGAATTCGGTAGGCAAGGCCCCTCCGTAATGTAGGCCATGTGGCACTGAACCCCACCACAGCAGAGTGCCAAGTTGAGGTATAGTTGCCCTTGTGGCATCCATGTGCGCAGATGTCCACCATTGCCATGTAGGCCATATCCCAGAAATTGCATGTGCAGAGGTCAGGAGCACGGCGTAATGCAGGGGGCTGCTGCGTCTGTCTTGTCCGCCAACGGTAGCGGTATGCCATGCACTAAAACTCTCTTTCTTCTGTCTCCCCCCCCTTTTCTGCTCTCCCTGTCCTTTTGTACATCAGCATCATCAGGCGGAGGTACAGTGGCACCGGAGCACGAGGGAGCTGCATCCCACATGGCCATGGAGGGCCACACCACAGACTCTGAATGCACCAGTGGGACGGAGGGCGAGGGGAGCTTCACGTCGGCCACCGGATCACCAACCAGCGACACAGACTCGTCCACCGATGGGAGCTCCCCTGTGGTGGCGGCAGCATCTGTGCGCCCCACTTCTACAGGTACAGCCGCCACCTCCCCTACCAGCAACGCCCTCCCAGCAGCCCCTCAGCGTTCGCCCCGTGCCCGCTCACCCAGGAGGGTGGGCATCACCTTCGCCCTAGGCACCTCAGGCCCTGCCCCAGTTACCCCAGCTGCCCTCAGTGAGGAGGCCATTGACCTCCTCAGGTCACTCACTGTTGGGCAGTCTACCATTGTGAATGCCATCCAGGGTGTAGAACGAGAGTTGCAACATGGTAATGCATTCCTGGAGGGCATTCATTCTGGTCAGGCTGTCCTTCAGCGAACCCTGCAATCTCTGGCCTCAGCACTGATGGCAGCCATTGTCCCTGTGTCCAGCCTCCCCCCTCCAACTTCCTCCACCCAGACCCAATCTTCTGTACCCCAGCCCATCCCAAGCACACCTACAGACCAGCATGCACACAATTCAACACACACAAGTAGCTCAAGCAAACATAGGCACCACACACACCACAGACACTCACGTAAGCCTCACCCACATACAGACACCGCAACACCCACTGTCTCCACTGTGTCCCCCTCCTCCTCTTCTCCCTCCTCCCTCCCAGTCTCGTCTACACACACACCTGCATGCACCACATCCACAGGCACTAGGACTCGCGCCAGGACGCCCAGCACCCCAAGCCGCTCACCTGCACTCACCACCTCCACTGCCATTTACACGTCCCCTGTGTCCTCTCCCAGTGTGTCTGTGACGCCCCCTCCCAAAGTACACAAACGCCGGCAATCACTCACCCAACATCCATCCACCTCACGACAGCTTCCAGTACCTGCACCTGCACCCAAAACAGCTAAAGTGACACCTCCTACAACCACCTCCTCTTCCTCCACTCCCAGAACCCCTCCAGCTACCCATCCCAATGTCAGTCAGAAACTGTCCCTCTGTAAAATTGACCTTTTTGCCCCCACCCCCCCTCCAATTCATCAGTCCCGTCGTAGTGCCTCAGCCAAAAAGCCTCCAGTACCAGTGGTGCGTGTTGAAGGTTTGTGGAGTGCACCGGCCACCAGGGCAGGCAGTAGGACCCGGAACCAAGGCACTGGCAGCCCACCCCCTGTAAAGGCTCTAAAATTGGAGAGTGGACGACGGGACCGTGTTAAGACTCCTGGTGGGACAACAAGTGACATGGGTTCCAAGGCGATTGGTGAGTCAGCTGTAACTCCAACAAAGGTGGGGAAGGTCCAGAGGAAGTCTGCCCAGCCTGTTGTGAGTGTCACGGCGGAGAAGTGCGGCATTATTTCCGGCGGTCCAGACACAACCGCCAGCACCGTCATCACTGTTCCAGAGACCACCGCCAGAGTCACAGCCCAGGAGGGCCCAAGTATCGTCACTGGTCCAGAGACCACCGCCGGAGTCACAGCCCAGGAGGGCCCAAGTACCGTCACTGGTCAGGAGACCGCCGCCACCGCCAGAGTCACAGCCCAGGAGGGCCCGAGTATCTTTACTGTTCTGGAGACCACCGCCGGAGTCACAGCCCAGGAGGGCCCAAGTATCGTCACTGGTCAGGAGACCACTGCCGGAGTCACAGCCCAGGAGGGCCCAAGTATCGTCACTGGTTAGGAGACCACCGCCACCGCTGGAGTCACAGCCCAGGAGGGCCCAAGTATCGTCACTGGTCCAGAGACCACCGCCGGAGTCACAGCCCACGAGGGCCCAAGTATCGCCACTGGTCCGGAGACCACCGCCGGAGTCACAGCCCAGGAGGGCCTGAGTATCGTTACTGGTCAGGAGACCACCGCCGGAGTCACAGCCCAGGAGGGCCCAAGTATCGTCACTGGTCAGGAGACCACCGCCGGATTCACAGCCCAGGAGGGCCCAAGTATCGTCACTGGTCAGGAGACCACCGCCACCGCCGGAGTCACAGCCCAGGAGGGCCCAAGTATCGTCACTGGTCCAGAGACCACCGCCAGAGTCACAGCCCAGGAGGGGCCCGGATGCCACAGCCCCGCTGGGCAATGATGGAACGTCATGCCACCCACCAATGCCCATTGTAGAGAACGTCATGCCACACACCAATGCCCAGTGTAGAGATCGTCATGCCACACACCAATGCCCAGTGTAGAGATCGTCATGCCACACACCAATGTCCGTATCAGGACCGCCATGTCCAAGCACCGCTGAACAGGGCAAAGACCGCTATGGCAAAGCACCGCTGAACAGTCCATAGACCGCCATGCCAAAGCACCGCTGAACAGTCCATAGACCACCATGTCAAAGCACCGCTGAACAGTCCATAGACCGCCATGTCAAAGCACCGCTGAACAGTCCATAGACCGGCATGGCAAAGCACCGCTGAACAGGGCAAAGACCGCCATGGCAAAGCACCGCTGAACAGTCCATAGACCCCCATGTCAAAGCACCGCTGAACAGGGCAAAGACCGCCATGGAAAAGCACCGCTGAACAGTCCATAGACCGGCATGGCAAAGCACCGCTGAACAGGGCAAAGACCGCCATGGCAAAGCACCGCTGAACAGTCCATAGACCACCATGTCAAAGCACCGCTGAACAGGGCAAAGACCGCCATGGCAAAGCACAGCTGAACAGTCCATAGACCGCCATGGCAAAGCACCGCTGAACAGGGCAAAGACCGGCATGGCAAAGCACAGCTGAACAGGGCATGCACCGTGTAGGAATGAAGAGGCCGCCACATCAGGCATCCTTATCCCATGTGCAGCTGGGACAGTGACAGGACATGAACTTTCACGGGGAGACTCATCCAGTCTGGGCACCAGTCCCACCCAGTACCAGTAGAGAACTGCATCTACTTGAGAGACTGTGGCTTTGCACTCCCCAGGATGGCACAGTGGGAAAACCACCCAGTGTAGAGACTTGAGAGACTGTGGCTTTGCACTCCCCAGGATACATCAATTGGCATGGAGCCCCGTCGTGGATCTGGCTTCGCATTCATCTGGCTGAGGTGCCCCCCCTTCCCTTCCCTCTGAGGTGCCTGTAGTGTTTCTATCTGATGCCCCGGCAGTGTTCTCTCCGATTTTGGTCAGGTATCTATTGTGGGCCTCGCCCATGCATTTTTGGACTGTTGGTGCACGGACATTGTTGTGTACATATCTGCACTACTTCCCGGATTGTATGTGTAAATGAGAGTGATTTTGAGATATATATATGTATATTTTTGTATGACATGTATATTGGCACATTACAATGTTTGCCCGAATTTCGCTTTGTCTTTGCATTCGTCCGGGGGGATTGTGGGTTGTTACTGTGATTTTTGTGACTGCATTGGTGTGTATGTTGTAATATGCGAGGGTGGGGGTGTTTGGTGGGTGTCCCCCTAACTTTTGCCTCCCCCGTGTCGTAGGTGCAGTACTCACAGGTATCTTCTGCGCCTACGTAGCTGTTGGTCATAGAGGAGCAGAAAGACAAGGGCAGGTAGGATTTGTAATTCGGGCTCCATGGTGTCCTCGTTCCTCGTGGGATGTGTTGAGGTGAGGTGTTTTCCCATAGCAAAAGCTGTTTCCGCCGTGTTTTTATCCACGGTGAATCCGCCCTGGAAAAGGTGGCGGATTGGCGGGTTGTGATAGTGTGGGCGGTACATTGTCTCCCGCCTGTCTGTTGGCGGTAACCGCCGCGCTGCTTGTCTGTACCACCCTGGCGGGCGGTGTGTTAAAGTGGCTGTCTTAGTTGACGGTTACCGCCAGGGTCATAATTCCCTTTTTTTGTCCGCCGGCCTGTTTGCGGTATTACCGCAGTTTTAACACCGTCCACCAGGGTTGTAATGACCACCTAAGTGTTTGGCAGATATCTCCATGTGCATAGATGTACTGTGTGGAATGTCCCTTCGCTTCTCAGCTGTCCTTCTCCCCTATAGCCTCCATCTCCTGTACACTCTCCATTCTTCCCCTCACCCTCCACAGGTGGCCAATTCTAGCTGTGCTCCTGAAAAGTAGCCACTTCCCTAGGTCTTGCTGTCACTTCCATCATATTGTGTTTGCCCAGGCTATCCCATTGTCATTCGGCATATGACAATGAGCCAACTGGCTTCGTGAACTCAATCAGATTGACTGTGCATATCATCCCTCAGGCTGTAGCAGCATGTTGGGTTGTATACTAGCAGCTAAGCCAACCCAAGCAAGGAGCACAGTTTATCCACAGTATTAAAAAGATCATCTCACAAATTGGGATGGCCATAGGCCCACCAGTCAACCATAGATTACCAGCTTTTCCTTCTTGAGTCTAGCCCCTTCCTTGGGCCTCGCAACACTGGAGTCTTGCAGGGTGGACTACTGTCCACTGTCAATTTACAGGACACTTTGCACACACAGAACTATTGTAAGACCTTTGTTGGGTATTGGGGGACTATTAGTCAACAGCACACATTTTTTTGGTGTTTCATTCTGTAACAACTTGATTTAAATCACCCCTTTTTAAAATACATTGCTAGGCTGGCTGGATAAGGTGCTAATTGAATATGATTAATGCAACATACTGTATTTAAGTTCCAACACCTTTATCACCTCCTGGAATCAACTTTGACTGCTCGCTATTACCACCTTTGGACAGATAAGTTTCTACAAGGAATAACTCTTATTCAAATGAAATGAAAGGGTCACCTCTGAAACAGCAGTCGTAAGCAATGGTATCCTCCACAGATGCTGTCAATTATTCACCTACCGCATCAACCCAAAGAAAAGGTTACTTTTGCTTTTTTCCATTTACAGAAAAATATTGTGGGATAATCAGAAAAAAGTAGCAAAGAGATGTCAGAAGATGCAAAGAAGATTTGAGCCTGCTGAAGGTTTTTTGAGCGGAGAAGCAAAAACACTTTTTAATTTTTTACAATAGTATGAACACATAATGAGACAAGCAAGTTATTGCAAAGGGAGTTCAGGTCAAGATCTATGATCTCTAGGTCTCTGGTCAGGACACGTGCAGGAAAGGGTCCCGCTGGCGGAGAGATTCACTATAAAGGTCAAGCGGAGTAATAGAGTACTCAGTGACCAGGTTGAAAATCAGCAGACACATTGAGGATAGTTCAAGATCACAACCCTTTGTAAAGGATGACATAAACATCTCAAAACAAATAATTTGTGTTTACATGGAAAAAAAAGTGATAGGGAATTGCAAACTTCGGCAGAAGGCTCAGCTGACTTACTAGCACACACTGGTTCAACATTTTTACCTCTTCTCCAGCCTCTTACTTTTGTGCTGATTCTGCGCACTTCCATCCACCACTCTCTCTCTCTTCCTACAAGCTACACTTTTCACCTCTTGTTGTGCCCAGTCTACTGCCTACTCTTGCTGGTTCAGCTCCCTCTTATACCACTTCACCCCTGAATTATCTCCTCTTTGCTTCTCATCTCTAACCAAGCATCTTATCTTCTCTCTTGAATCTGCCACTCTTACATTTATCTTCCCCTCAATGCTCTACTCCTTTCCTCTCACCTTTCCACCCAGCCTCTCACCTTCTCTTCCCTAAACTTTTCTCCCTTTTCTCCAGCCTCTTCTTGCTGGTTGCTGGTTACATCCACATCTTCCCTCCATATGCTGCTCTTTAATGCTCATCTCCCATCAACCTCTTACCTTATATCAGCTGTTCTCTTCCTTTATCATGCATCTCTCCCCTTCCACTGAAGTGTGGTCAGTTTTATGTATCCTTTGCGCATTAGCTTCAGGCTTTAGGCCTTTGTGCACTTTGCCCTGGATGTATTTTATTCCTTTGCTTGCAGCTTAGAGCCTCTGTGCACTTTGCTCTAAATGCTTTTTATTCGGCTTCGTACTGTTATTTTTCAAATAACCAGTTCTACGTTCTTGTTTTATTTTTTATAGCACACTGTTTAGCCTACTTCAGCACTGGAGTTCTCAATAACACATCCCTGTTCACTCTGTGCTTCAGTCAAGGATACAGTCTGGTACATTGCCGATAGACATGGTAGGAGTTTAGTCTTTGGCGTTCTTGCGTAGGGACATTTTGTGATCACGCTTACATGTTAGTTATAAAAACACTTCCTTGTCCCAATACATGGAAGAGGGAGATTCCGACCAGGGAACCACAACTAGACGCTGACTGCCTCGTTGCAGATGCTGAACCAGATCACAGGCCTTTGCTCAGGTATGAGGGTTGATGTCTTACCAGGGAATCTGAAAGGCAAGTTAGAAGCTTAACATGCTGTGCTCGAAATAGAACTAGCTGAGAGAGAGTAGAAATTGTTAACACCATGATAGCGTTATTCTTATGTTTCACTCTCCTCGTGACTATTTCAATCCTACTGTGTTGTATGGTTCTGGTTATTGCGGCTCACGTCTTAATATCTAAAATGCAGTTGTTTTATTAAAACAATATATAAAACGTAAACTGCCTTTGTCATTTGTATATGATATCATACTGTAAATGAGAGAGCTGGTTTGGATCTGAGTGACCACGACTTCCCTGAGAAGTTCCAAAGATGTCATGCGCTCGGCTGCCCAATCATCCCTTCCCCTTGGGAGAGATGAGGTACTGCTAGTTAGCCGGAGAAAACTGGATTTAGGGTGACAGAGGTCCTTCCAAGTGGGTCAGACTCAGTCCCCCACACCGTGAACGATCCTGCTACCTAGAAATCCAGTAGTCTTATTTAGGATAATGAGAGCCCACGTGACATGGCGCTGCCAACGATTGGTCTGGCTCTAATTTTCGGGTCCGGCTGACTCTCTCGGTCTCATATATATATTGACTCCTCGGTTCCGTTAACGGAGACGTCCGTGGCGCTGAGGATTTCCGCCACCCCGAGATAGGTACCTCCTATTGCTTAGTGGTTGATTGTTCAAGCTTGAACTTTGAAAGGAAAACCCCACTATTGGTGTGCCTTCTCTGCTCTAGTGCTGTTTTTATAATGGCGAATCCTCAAGTAGTGAACATAGCGCTTAATATGCGCCAACCGCTCACAGGACATCTAATAGCACATGGTCTGACGAACCAGGGGGGTCCGGTCACGTTTGTGGTGGACGCCCATGCATCTTATAGAACAGAGCTTTTCTATTCTTGGGTCGTATTTCCTGCAGTTGATGGGGGTACAAACACTTTTCATGAATACACTATTGCGAATGTCCCTGGACAATACAGGGCATATGCATACTTAGAGATACCTTTATCTTATCAAGAACACAGTAATTGGCTTGATGGCGCCCTCCCACACACAGTAGCACAAGTTAGGTTAGGTCCACTGAGTAATGATGGTCCTACCTGGCCTTTATTGGCTACATACACACCATATCCTGCGGTCGCTAACTTGACGGTGGCTGAAGTTCGTTGTTTATATATAGACTTAGCAACTACATATAGAAGACTGGTTCAATTTGTAATGCAGACTTTAAATACTAACGCGGCGCGTGCTGCTCCGGCGCACCCACATGCGGTGGTTCCGGGTATTAATCCGGCCACTGTACACTCAGTTATGGGTAAAGTCCCGGCAAAACGAGAGGAAACTCCATTTTGGCTGGCACAAAAAAGTTATACGCTGGAGGCAGTATTTCCCCATACGGGACCTCAGGATAAACATAGAATATTGACGACGTGTTTGCCGTATGGAATGGTTCCTACTGTGGACCATTGTAATTCCTGGGGCACGGTGTTTGCCGCGCTCTACACTACAGCACATGGTACACCAACATTGGCTAATCTACCGGAAGTGCTAAAACAAATTCAAGATGAATATGGGGCTGCCCCAGCCTTAGATTTAGGGATGCAGCTGATGGGCAATTTTGCCGCAGTTTCTTCTATTATTTTGAGTAATCTCAAGGGAGAGGCAGTGGCGCTAGCAGTGCGTATGCGTCTTCGAGACGTCCCGCAACTTAATCAGGAGCGGGAACTGCCGAGAATAATAGCAGAAACATATTCGAGTATCGGTCGTGATAGCTTTGGGGCTAGACCGCAAAAACCCCAGTTACAGGGTAAGAATAGTAAAGATACTACTAAACAGCAGCAACCTGAGGGTACTAAAAAGCGGTGGGAGAAAAAACAGCAGACACCTAAAAAAGATAGGGGACAATCTCCGCAACCGGAGACCCCGCATAATAGGTATAATCTCAGGAATAGGGATAATTTGAAGACGCCTGATAGGTGTCAATATACTGATAGACGCCAATCTCGTTCCTTTCAGGACTCCTCGGAAAAGAGAAATGAGAGAGGTGGGTGGTCAGAGCGGAGAACAGAGTACGTGAAACCGAGACAGGAGTCACAACGCTCGACTGAGGTCTCTGTCAAACAAGAAGAGAAACCGATCCAACTAAAGCAGCAATTTAAAAAGAAGAAAGTGGCGGCGGTCTCAGTTAGACATGCCACTCAAGAAGAGAGTTCTCTTGAAGAACAAGACATGGGCGTTAGCACTGTTAGACAGCGTGGCAGAGGTCACAATAGTTCGCCGGAGCCTTCTAGAGCATCTGGAGGTGAAAGCAACTGATGACTTCATACAAGTCGAAACAGCAGCTATGCGTGTCTCTGATCCCGATAGAGTTTATACAGTAACTTTACAAATAGAAGGGGTCGTTGAGCGCACTATAAACACCATCTTTTGGGACCGTGTGGGCAAATTGTATGACGTTCTGCTGGCCGAACAGGATTGGCCACCTGACTTTGTTCGTGACTGTCCAGTTGGGGAGGAGGTTATTACAGCTTCATTCTCACCACTTGTTCCGGGAGAATTAGCAGAGTCCTATAGTAAAACATGGGCTCTAGCACAGGCTCCCGCCCTATATAGAAATAATGTGGGGTGAGATAGAAATTCACCTTATCATGTAATTATGATAAAGGACAAACCTCAGCTGCAACCGCAATATCCTATAAAATTTGAAGCAAGGGCATCAGTAAGGAAAATACTTACACAATTGGAGTACCAGGGAGTAATTGAATCCTGTGTCTCGCCGATGAATAATCCCTAATTTCCAGTAGCTAACCGGACCATTCTTATAGGATAGTGGTGGATTACAGACATTTAAATGGACATAAACGCACATATGCAATACAAAATTCACACAGCGCAGCGCTCATGAATAATATTGTGTGTAAGAAATACAAAACAACATTAGATATCTCGAATGGATTCTTCTGCCAAAATATAGCGCCCGAAAGTAGGGACTATACGAGCTTTAGTGCGTTTGGCTCTCAGAAAAGTTTTGTCGTCTGCCTCAGGGGTATAAGAATAGCCCAGGACTATTTTCGGGTCATGTAACTGAAATTCTGCACGAGTTGGACCCTGAAGCTTTATCATATGTTGATGATATATATCTGACGGATGATGAGTTACTGCAACATTTAAGGCGCATTGTTGTGGGATTTGCTGAAATTGGCTACAAATTTAATTTTCAAAAATCAAAAATTGCCTTCCTCAGCGTCATTTTCCTGGGATATGAGTTGTCGAATGAGGGCAAGAGCTTAGCGCCACACTTTTTGGAGAAATGTGCTCAGTTGCAACCTCCTAATACGGTTCGGAAACTCCAGTCGTTATTGGGGTTTCTAAATTTTGGCAGAACTTACATTCCTGATTACACTACAAGTATAAAACCATTATACTAGTTGATTCGCCCGAATTTTTTGAGTAGATTTTGGACGAATGAGCATACACATATTCTTCGAGATTTGCAAACTGATCTCTTAGCAGTAAAGCATTTACACACACGGGACAATAAAACGCATCTGGTCATCAGGGTTATACCTGGTGCCGTTGGATTTACATATGTCACCTTTAATGAGGGTGAGACAGTCCTGATAGCATACAAGTCCCACTTGTATTCGGCTGCAGAACAACGTTTTGCACAAACTGAGAAAATTCTCACTGCTGTACAAATGGCTGTTATTAAAGAAAGACCTCTTGCCCAGGGCCAACGCATCATTGTCGTTTCCCCGATTCCAGCCTTAGAGGCTGTTACAAAAGCGAGTGTTCCTAATTCGAAAGCTTTACACCCGCGATGGATACAATGGGCAACGTCTTTGACAGCCACTGATGTAGATTACATATTTGACCCTAAACTGCAGACTCAAGAATTTCTTCAATATGAAATGGAGTACCCCGTTCCCGCTAGCACATTGCCTATTGACCAATATCAGGTGGTCATGTATACCGATGGCTCTGCACAACCAGCGGTTGGGACTAAACAACAGTGTTCTGCTGCATGTGCGGTGGTACTACACACCAACAGGGGAACCCTATAACTCTACCTTGCCCAGGGTAAATATATCATCAACAAAGCAAAAGATGGCAGGTAGAGACCAATTAAATCCTAAATTGTAACAACAGAGCTGTATTCTGTTATTTTTGAGTTTATTTCTTACTCAGTTTTAATTTAAACCAACTTGTTAAATAGCAAAAAAGGATCTAGGATGATGTCAAATACACAAAAATATATAACTTCACAATACATACACAATGAACCTAATCACAGATACAACAAAAAAACTTCAAGACAAATAATATTAAAAACAATGTAAGGAACAATGCCCTATATATTTAAATGGTGGTCACTGTTATATAACTCCACATGTGATCCACTTCTCAATGCTAAGGGACTGGGCTTTTATGTGCACTAACTTATCAGAATGTTGTGCATTTCTTTCACACAATTATGATATAGTGCATTTCAACTTATTACAATATCTTCCATTGATTAACAAGCCCAAAACACTTGCAATACAAAACGTCAACGCGTTTCGGCCTATCAATTTAAGGCCTCATCAGGACTGAAGAAGGGCAAATGTAATTCTTAATTTAAAACGTCAAAACGGGGAACCAGACTCGTATATATCATCTTCGATTAACTTAAGCGATGGGCTCTGCTATTTAAAAGTGCTCATCAGGAATCATCTCCTGTGTTTTACACGTAAAGTCTAAGGCTCGCGCTACAGCGCGTGCATTTGGAATCGCGTCTTCCTTGTTGTGCTTGTAACTAAGCGACGTCACGCATGTGCGGTGGTGAGCGGCTATATGGAGGGGGAAGTGTTCTGCCCACATACTTATACACAGACCTTGGGAGATTGTACGGCACAATTGGCTGAGCTGAAAGCTCTATTGTTAGCCTAGGAACACGCGGATCCGGCGATATTTACATTGCTGGTTTGTGACTCCTATTACTGTGTTCAGTCTTTCAATGAATATTTGCACTACTGGAGGTTGAATGGGTTCAGAGATTCCAAAGGTAACACCATTAAACACAAATTGCTGTGGGGGAAGGTTGCGGATCTGAAAGAAATGCTTCCTAAAGTCCATGTTGTGTATACACTTGGACACCAGCGCGTTGGAATACACGTTGCTGGGAATACTTTGGCTGATGAAGCCGCAAAATCGGCAGTGGCAGTTGCCACTGTGGCCGCAGTAACTCGTTCGAGTTCCAAACCAGACACAGAGATTTTGGCTGCCATAAAAGCTACAGCTGATGGCATGCCATTTCCTAAAGGATTCCCTTCTAAATATAGTTACTGTATGGGTGGTATGCTAAACGCTGTAGTTAAAATCCCAGGCGTTGGTGTACGTGAAATGCCCAATAAAATTGAGCGACCTCGATTAATTACTGCAGCACATGAGGGGGCAGCTTCTGCCCATGAAGGCGTGGCTGCCACCATTTCACTCTTGCAGGCTTGTTACTGGTGGCCTGTTCTCTATAAGGAGACAAAGCAGTATGTCCTTTGTTGTGATGTCTGCCAACAAATTAAAGTTTCCACGGCTAGACGCCCACAGCAGACGCCCCTTCTCATATCAAATAAACCTTTACAGTGTGTGTACTTGGATCATTGTGGTCCGCTGACGCCAGATAGTGCATACAAATATATATTGGTTGCTGTAGATTCGTGCTCCAGATTTGTGTGGGTCTGGCCACAGCGCTCGGCTGACGCTCAAACTGTTATTAAAGATTTGCGCATCTTTGTCGATACATATGCAGTTGCGGCTTTTCATTCGGACCAGGGCCCTGCTTTTGCCTCTAAGGCATTCAGGGACACCATGGCTTCGTTGGGGGTCCAGCTCCAGTTCTTGCCTCCATTTCATCCAGAGGGAAATTCTGTCGTGGAGCGTTTAAATCGCGATTTAAAGCAGTCCTTAACGGCCAGAGTTATAGGTACGGGCCGTAGTTGGCTAGCCCACCTGTACGGAGTATAGAGAGCACTTAATAACTTGCCTAGAAGGTCCCTGGGGGGTCGTACTTCATATGAGTGCCTGTTTGGAACACGAATGTATGTTCCTGATCTAGATGGTCCTGGTGTGGAGATGGCAGACACGCCCTTTGACATAAATGATCGTGTCACTGTTTTGCAGGATTTACAACAATTCCGTGAAGATAACTCTTCTGCAAGTGCTGCCTCCACAGGAATTAAGGATGAACCAGTAACGCCTACTGGTTGGATTCCCAGGATTGGGGATCTTGTGCGTGAAAAGGTTGCAGTGAAAAAAGAATTTGGTCCTTCTTATCGGGTGCCTGTCCCTGTGATAGGGATCAGCGGTACAAGAACTGTAATTTTACCACCGTTGCAAGGGGCCAAAGGAAATCGCTTTGTTTCCATTGATAATGTCAAGTTAAAACATGTGGCCGGTTCTGCACAGCAGACCAAGAGGGACACCCAGTAGTTCCAGAATCCCTCTCACTACTGGGGAAGAAGTTCCGCTAAAGGTGATCTGCACCGACGCTATTTCCTCTCCGAGCTTGGGGAGGGTGGAAGCTGATCTTGCGATTGTTCCACAGATGGCGAATAATTTTGAATCTTTTGATCAAGTTGCTGTACGTTCTGCTGATATTGCTGAAAATGTGGTTTATAGTGTGCCAAGGCGAGAGCCACCATCTGCTTCTTTGTTTACGATTGCACCTTTTGCGATAACTGCCTCTGGCTGCTTCAACACCACTGATGATACCGTGTCGGACTCCTCGTCCTCTTTACCATCAGCCCTGGGTCCACGTAAGCTGCTGTGTTGGCTTAAACACACATATTTTGTTGTTCCTTGGAACTATCTGTGGCTTTTTATGACTGTTATGACTCTTTTCTTGTGGCTGGGGTTTGTAGTTACTTTTTTTTTGGTAATACATGGTCATTTTCTTCCTGAACGATCTGACATGGAGCACGTGGAGATGGTGTTGAAACCACATTTTTCGTCTCATATGGTTCGAAGAGACTTGTCCTTTGTGAACATATCTGCAGTGCCGATTCCGGATGGGATTGTGTGGGATAGAGTGATGTTTGATATATATGGTCCCACTGAAATAATTCAAATACTGTATGTTCTCAAATTATCAATGAATGATATTGTTATACCAGGCATTGTATCTGAAGATTGGGATGTAAAGACAGTGGATTCTATGTTGACGGAATTGCAATATTATACTGTCTATGAAAATGAAGATGCTTACCTATTTAGAGATAATTATGGTGACATGTTTTGCTACAATTATTATGGACACCACTTTATCCATAAAGCTAGTAGCCCCAAATCGATATTTGAATATATGCAATGGGAACATTGCCCGACTCCTCCACAGGGGAGCTCTAAAATGTATTCTGATAAATTTGCATATTTTTCAGAGCATAATCAACAGAGTGCTAAGTCTTACTATTTTAAAGTTACTCCACATGCTAATAAGCAAATGTTATTGACTGATACTAAATTACTGTATTCAAATTTGTTTGTATCCAAACTTTCGGTTGAGGGGTATGAATACTGGTCCAAAACTGTTGATTTGAAAAGTGTCTGGGGAACGAAAAATTGGCAAATGCGGGGCAGGGACACATTGTTTAGGGCGTGTATTATTCCTGTCCAAATGATTTTCCTAAATGACACTGTACAACAGACTAGTTGTTTGGGCTTAGCAACGATTAGAGATTTTAATTTGCCTAGCATACCTGTCCCTTCCAAATTGAACAATTGGCAGTACAATATTAATGCCACGTTTAATGAGCTTACAGACTGGGTCCAGAATGGTACGCTTAACACTTCATTGATACGTCCGGGCGGGTGGTTATTGTGGCCCATAGACACTAATGGGTGTCATCAGCGTTTTGTCACCTCTTCGGGGGGGGTTCAGGACTAGTAGGGCAGACCCGTGCTACATATCGCCAGAACATGCTGATATCATTACTACATACAGCGTGGGGAAACTTTGTCAACAATGGTTGAAGTCATCCACGCTGGATGCAGTTAAGACACATCTCACGTTACTGTCTAATGATACTGACTTGCAAGATTTTTTGTCAGGACCAAGAATGCCGCGGAAGAAACGTTGTTTGTATGAAGTATATAATGAGATTTGGAAGCTTTCACAACAAGAGGCAGCGGCCCGGTTGAGGCAAATTGATCAGGAAAATTTGATACAGGGTTTGTCTGTTGTGGATAATGGGATGCATACCCTTTCAGATCGTGTATACACGATTGACAACATTGTTTCCTCTGCTATAGACATTATTAAATCTGATATGTCTTCTTTATATCATGGGCAGAGTCAAACGCGGTCAGTCATGCAGTTCGGTTGGGCTCTATAGACCTTGAAGGCGGGTCGCGTTCTGTGGCAGCACATTCGTGCCAGGGAGATATTTATTTCCTTTAATTTGACTCGTCAACAACAGCTGATGGCTAAGAAGGAAGCGACATATGTTATGTTGAATATTGAAAAGTTGGAGAAATTGCCTTTTACTGTGGCTGAGATTCCGTCAGCTGAGTGGCTGATTCACGGGGTTATTAATTTGCCTATCTCCACTCTGCAATTTACTTCTTGTTTAAAGCACATTCCGGTGGGTAGATATGAACAGTTGGGAGACAGTTACATACACGAGGTGTGGGAGTTTCCCTTTCTATACAGATGTATTAATGGTCTGAGGAAGGTTTTTCCTAGCGGTAGCGAATGCGAAACTTCTGCCAGCCATTCAATGGTTTGTAAACAGCTGTCTCTGCACGGGGCGTGTAATGCCTCGATTGCTAACTTAGCTTGTTATCTTAAGGGAGTTCCAGTCACGGTAATTACAAACACTTTCCAGGTGCTTTCAAACAGCAGTTACGTCCTTCTTAACAGTGAACCCTGTTGTGGCATGCGTGCTGGAATAGTTCACGTAGTCATTGTCACCAAGGCCGTTACGTGCTGCGGGAATGTGTTTTTCCCCCCACTCAAATTAGGGAGATAGCGGACATCTGGCCTCATATTGCTACTTCCAAGGTGAATTTCGACAAGTTGAGTCGACGGAAAGCTCTATTGTTTCAAAAGCATGTGGCCCTTACATCTGCTAGCGAGACCTACGCACTTCAGGTGGCGAGGTCATCCGCGGAAATACAGTCCCTTTTGAATACTAACTTTCCGAGTCACTTTGGTGAACTTGTGGGACGTATATTTAATGCGTCCAGCACTGCTGGAATTGCACATTTTTTCAAAGCCGTTGGTGTTGGTTTTGCTCATACCTTCTCTTCCATATTCGGTTTAATACCTTCGGCTATTCACCCTATTTTCGGAAGCATTTTTGGGGGATTCACGATTACTTTGGCTTTGTTGGCTGGGGTTTTGCTGTTGCTGCTGTTCTTCCGCAATGGCTGTCCCACTGCGACGAGATCCCATATTAGCACTCCCGTCAGCGCAGCTGTGTCGTGAACGCATGATGCAGCATTTTGGAGCAACACTCCTGGAACAGTTGGGGTGTGACTGGTCTCTGTCATTCCGACCAGTTTTGGATTGTGTGCAACCCGTGTTTCAGTACCTTTGGTGCTCGTTTGAACATGCACTGGCTCTCTGTCTCTCATTGCAGCGCCCCCCAGTGGTCGATACTGATCTGTTGATGTTCCCGATTAGGGCTCATTCCCAGACTTGTGCACTGCGGTTGCGTTTGCTTCGTGAGGCAGTTTATGGAGGAAGATGGTATTGTCTCATTCATAGGCCCTGCACGGGTGCCGCCCTGGATAGTTCTGTGGCTTTGGAACACACCTGCTCCATGATAATTTTTGGCGTGGATTTTCCAATGTTGACATCTGTCGAAGTGGAGGATCTCCTGCTTTCCGTGGCTTCTGTCTAAGAATTGGATTTTTTTAAATTAAATTGACATTATATCGAATTTGGCTTTACCGTCACATGCTTCCCAATTTAAAATTAGTTTTCTGCTATGCTGTCCTCTGACCTTGTCGAAATATATTTGATGTGTTTTTTGTATCTGGGGCATATTTTTATATTATTAGAACCACTTGCTACCGACAAGGGGAGGGTGTAATGTGGTCAGTTTTATGTATCCTTTGCGCATTAGCTTCAGGCTAGAGCCTCTGTGCACTTTGCTCTAAATGCTTTTTATTCGGCTTCGTACTGTTATTTTTCAAATAACCAGTTCTACGGTCTTGTTTTATTTTTTATATCACACTGTTTAGCCTACTTCGGCACTGGAGTTCTAAATAACACATTCCTGTTCACTCTGTGCTTCAGTCAAGGATACAGTCTGGTACATTGCCGATAGACGTGGTAGGAGTTTAGTCTTTGGCGTTCTTGCGTAGAGACATTTTGTGATCACGCTGACATGTTAGTTATAAAAACACTTCCTTGTCCCAATACATGGAAGAGGGAGATTCCGACCAGGGAACCACAACTAGACGCTGACTGCCTCGTTGCAGATGCTGAACCAGATCACAGGCCTTTGCTCAGATATGAGGATTGATGTCTTCCCAGGGAATCTGAAAGGCAAGTTAGAAGCTTAACATGCTGTGCTCGAAATAGAACTAGCTGAGAGAGAGTAGAAATTGTTAACACCATGATAGCGTTATTCTTATGTTTCACTCTCCTCGTGACTATTTCAATCCTACTGTGTTGTATGGTTCTGGTTATTTCAGCTCACGCCTTAATATCTAAAATGCAGTCGTTTTATAAAAACAATATATAAAACTTAAACTGCCTTTGTCATTTGTATATGATATCATACTGTAAATGAGAGAGCTGGTTCGGATCTGAGTGACCACGACTTCCCTGAGAAGTTCCAAAGATGTCATGCGCTCGGCTGCCCAATCATCCCTTCCCCTTGGGAGAGATGAGGCACTGCTAATTAGCCGGAGCAAAACCGGATTTAGGGTGACAGAGGTCCTTCCAAGTGGGTCAGACTCAGTCCCCCACACCGTGAACGATCCTGCTACCTAGAAATCCAGTAGTCTCATTTAGGATAATGAGAGCCCACGCGACACCACCCTCACACTCTCTGAACGTTTTTTAACATTTTTGCACAGATTCTCCTAACATGACTCTCTTTTGCATGCTATTCTGGGATGGCAACCCACTGAAAACTGGAGTCAGAGGCCTGGCCCTGCTCAGCTCAAGGCCCTATTGGAACCTTGTGCCCACCATGTATCAAGGGGAGCTAGGCTTCAATCCCAGCCTCGGCTCAGCATAATGTGAATCCAAGCAAATCTCTGTGCTGAAAAGAAATGTACTGTAGTCTGTGTCTGTTTTCAAGCTCTTTTTTGGTCAAAGTTTGTGCTGTATAAAACTGCCAAAAATACAATGTGAACCCTGCCTTTCACCTAGGCTTTAGTCTCATCCTTCAAGAATTAAAATGAAGCATTAAACCTTATTGCTAGAAAGAGATGGCCATGTACTAGCTGATTTGCACAGTAGGAAAGTGGAAAATGTAAGATCTGTTCTGGCTTCCCTTCTTGACCAAACTGTGTGATCCTCGGCAAATGCTTTATTTCACCATCCTCCATTTTGTTCATGATCACACATCCGAGCACATTCAGATATGTGCAGTCAGTCTGCGTGCTGTACAACACCTCTTGTGTTAGATGTAATAAACTATAATTTTGCTCCATGTCTAATAAGAACCCTGACTTGCCTCTTAGTCAGGGCCACAGGATTATTTGATTTTGCAGTTGCTGCTTTTTCCAGATTTGCCCCACAAGCCATCTGCTGCATAATCTGCAGCTTTTAACAAAACAATTATTTTGTTTCTTGTTCAAACGAATTAACCATTACTAAAAATGCAGCAACTCTCGTTGCTGCACAGTGGACTCCCATCACAAAAATTACCTGGTCTTCTTTCTGTTGCTTCTTGCTGTATTTGTATATGAATGAGGTTATAATATCACAAAATGTGTTGCAGGGCTCACTTCAAGCCTAAGGGCGCTCCTAGAGGCGCTCCAAGTACCCATCTAATCGCTGTTTTCATGTCTCTGCAGGAATTAGATTTCTGAAGCCCTTTTAGTACATGGCTGCAACGCCCAGGGGAGGGGGCCCCCTCTCTTGGGCATCACAGTGCTGCACTACTGTTGCTTCCTGGGTCTCCTAACACTGACACTTTTTGAAAAACGGTGTAGGGCCACTCACTTGTGAGCAGAAGCGGGGCCCTGCCCATACCTAGCTCCTGTCCTGTGGACAGACCCCTCCTCTGCAAGTTTCTTTCTGTTTTCCATTAATCCAGTCCAAACCAAGTTCTTGTTTCGCATACCAAGCCTGGGAGAAGTTCTGCTTGCCCTTAAATATCATAATAATAACTGATTTAAGGCAGTATCTTATCCCCGGAGAGTACATCATCACCATGGCCATAATCGGGGATATTACTGGAGGGTAGTTGAGAAGCTCCTCTGCACCAGTACCTGGGACAGGTGATCTTCAATATTGGGTGATGGCTGGGTTGCTATCCAGTTTCTCATATCGTTTTTAAGTTGTAGCTTGGATCAGAAATGGCAACGAGTTAAAAGTGATTGTAACTGAGGACTGTATAATTTTTTCACTTTGTTTCCATGATGGATAAAATGAAATGGAGACACTTTGCTTCAATCACTGTATAGGGCTCCAAGGCATCATAGACCAGCCTGAGTGCCTCTGTCTGCACTACTAGCACTGTCCGTGCCAGAATTAACAATAGCCCCTCCACATCCTTATAGCCTTATAGACCTTTTCAAAGGTCTCTACCAGCTGTTAAAGGCCCTGAACCTGAGTTATATGCCCGAGCTGCATGGGAGGGCCTATAATGAGGGAGAGGGCCTTTAACAGCCAGCATAGCCCGAGGCAGAACGGCCATAAGAATATTCAAACATTCTACCCACTGAGGGTAGAGTGTTCTAAATTAAAAATGGACATTAGAAAGACAATCATTGGAGTGTTGGAGCAGAAGGCTTATACCAGCCATTATAAGCCATGTCATTGTCTTCAAAGGAGCTCCCAACATACCAATGTTCTAATATAGCCTTAGAACCCGCCGTAGCGGGCTCTACCGGCTAATAAAGGCCCACTCCCGCGTTAAATGCCCGAGCCGAAGGCGGGTTCGAAGGCTATTAGAACATTCTGCCACTCAGGGCAGAATGTTCTATTAAAAAAAAACAAATTGCTCACGGAGCCCGAGGGGATTAAGATCCCCTCGGGCTCCGTGAGGCTTTGTTCACAGCTGTTGCTGTGAACAAAGCGAACATTGGAATGTTGGCGCTGCGGGCTTTTACCGGCCAGTAAAAGCCCGCAGCACTCCATTGTTTTCAATAGAGCTGCCAACTTCCAATGTTCTAATATTGGTTTCAAGACTTCTGCAGCATACCAGCCATCCAGGTATTTGTGTTCCATGTGTAAATGGTGCTTGGGTGCTTCCTAAAGAACCCTCTGAACTGAGGCATTATTACATTTTCTGGGAACATCTAGATTTGATCCTAAAGTTGCCTTGACTATTGAGCTTTTCGCTGCAAATCCTGCATATATCCTTCTGTTCAGGTTCCTGTTTAAAATTCAAATGATAAATTATTTAATTTTCCTAATGAAAATAGATTTTTCTAATTATGCCTTTGGAACAAATCAAGATCTGATTTTGTTGTAGGGTTTAGATTACCAGATTCTGAGATTCAACCCCACCATGTGCTCCATCTAGTGACGTTCAGTGAAATAGACAAATCTCACAATTGTGAGGAACAAGAGGCCACCTCACCCTGATTCAGGGTTAAATATCATTAAGCCCATTGGATGCGTGCAGAAACTAACTAGGTAGAATCCTGAAATTATACTTGCGACAGCTTTTTACAACTTGTCTCTTCATTTTTTATATGTTATGTAAATTCAAGTAGTAATAAAAGTTTCTTGGAAATCAATAACTAAAGCACTTTAGTCACACTTGTCACATCCCTTTGATTTGAGCACGTCCTGGCTACTTGTCGTTTATTAACTAATCCATGTTCAGTATGTGCTCTATGACGATATTACACAAGTTGAAGGAAATATCTTGACTCAACTGGGTCAGAGAGCAATCTGTCTTTCCTAATACTGACTGACTTTAAAAACGACACTGAGGGGGTTATTCCAACTTTGGAGGAGGTGTTAATCCGTCCCAAAAGTGACGGAAAAGTGACGGATTTACCACCAGCCGTATTACGAGTCCATTATATCCTATGGAACTCGTAATACGGCTGGTGGTATATCCGTCACTTTAGGAACGGATTAACACCTCCTCCAAAGTTGGAATAACCCCCTGAGTGTTTGTATTCTGTTTTGAGCACACTTGGCCGTTCATGGATGGTATGAGAAATGCAGATGCAAATTGCTCACCCACACAGTGCACAGATTGGATGGTGTGTAATTTGCACCATGTTCCATATTTAACACTCCAGCATGATGAATAAAAAACACAGCAGCCCATTCCAAGGCATGCTGCTATGCGTACATATGCACTAATTGTGCTTGCAATGTGCAGTTTTCACCTCCCATACATGGCAGGAGCAAATACCCTTGATTTGCACCCACATTGTGTTCCTAAAATGGTATTACCAGTTTCGTTGTGATCAGGGCCACATTCTGCAACCATGAAACAGACCTTATGTAGGCTCAAAACACAAAAAGCAGTTTTACTATAGCTTTACAATACTATAGCCTTAGAGCCCACCTTAGTGGAATATTCTGGCCATTAAATGCCCGCTCCACCATTAATGGCCCAAGCTGAAGGCGAGGGCCTTTAACAAGGGGGAGACACATTTATTGCGGTATAGGCCAGCTATGAAGGGCTATAAGGCTATTAGAACATTCTGCCACTAGAGGGCAGAGGTGGTCATTCTGACCCTGGCGGTCTTTGACCGCCAGGGCGGAGGACCGCGGGAGCACCGCCGACAGGCCGGCGGTGCTCCAATGGGGATTCCGACCGCGGCGGTAAAGCCGCGGTCGGACCGGCACCACTGGCGGGGTCCCGCCAGTGTACCGCCGCCCCATTGAATCCTCCGCGGCGGCGCAGCTTGCTGCACCGCCGCGGGGATTCCGACCCCCCCTACCGCCATCCAGATCCCGGCGGTCGGACCGCCGGGATCCGGATGGCGGTAGGGGGGGTCGCGGGGCCCCTGGGGGCCCCTGCAGTGCCCATGCCACTGGCATGGGCATTGCAGGGGCCCCCGTAAGAGGGCCCCTACATGTATTTCACTGTCTGCTGCGCAGACAGTGAAATACGCGACGGGTGCAACTGCACCCGTCGCACAGCTTCCACTCCGCCGGCTCGATTCCGAGCCGGCTTCATCGTGGAAGCCTCTTTCCCGCTGGGCTGGCGGGCGGTCTGAAGGCGACCGCCCGCCAGCCCAGCGGGAAAGTCAGAATTACCGCCGCGGTCTTTCGACCGCGGAACGGTAATCTGACGGCGGGACTTTGGCGGGCGGCCTCCGCCGCCCGCCAAGGTCAGAATGAGGGCCAGAATGTTCTAATAAATAAAACAAAATCCTCATGGAGCACGAGGGGATTTAAATCCCCTCGGGCTCCGTGAGGTCTTAAAGAACATTGGGATGTTGACGCTCCGAGCTTTTTCCAGGCAGTAAAAGCCCAGAGCACACCATTGTCTCCAATGGAGCTCCCAACATTCCAATGTTCTAATATAGCCTTAGAACCCGCCGTAGCAGGCTCTACCGGCTATTAAAGGCGCGTTCCCGCATTAAAGGCGAGGGCCTTTAACAAGGGAGAGGGCCTTTAATTAGAACTTTCTGCCGCTCGGGGGGTAGAATGTTCTATTAAACAAAACAAATTCCTCACGAAGCCCGAGGGGATTAAAATCCCCTCGGGATCCGTGAGGCTTTGTTCACAGCTCTTGCTGTGAACAAAGAGAACATTGGAATGTTGGCTCTGGGCTTTTACCAGCCAGTAAAAGCCCGGAGCACTCCATTGTCTGCAATGGAGATCCGAACATTCCAATGTTCTACTATAGCCTCAGAACCCGCCGTAGCGGGCTCTACTGGCTATTAAAGGCCCGCTCCCGCGTTTCGGCGCGGGCCTTTAACAAGGGAGAGGGCCTTTAATAGCCGGTAGAGCCCGGTACAGCGGGTTCTAAGGCTATTAGAACATTCTGCCACTCAGGGCAGAATGTTCTATTAAATAAAACAAATTCCTCACGGAGCCCAAGGTGATTAAAATCCCCTCGGGCTCCGTGAGGCTTTGTTCACAGCTCTTGCTGTGAACAACGAGAACATTGGAATGTTGGCGCTGCGGGCTTTTACTGGCCAGTAAAAGCCCGGAGCACTCCATTGTTTTCAATGGAGCAGCCAACATTCCAATGTTCTAATATAGCCTTAGAACCCGCCGTAGCGGGCTCTACTGGCTATTAAAGGCCTGCTCCCGCGCGGCTCGGGCATTTAACAAGGGAAAGGGCCTTTAATAGCCGGTAGAGCCCGCTACGGCGGGTTCTAAGGCTATTAGAACATTCTGCCACTCAGGGCAGAATGTTCTATTAAAAAAAAAAAAATGTTCACGGAGCCCGAGGGGATTACCATCCCCTTGCTTTGTTCACAGCTGTTGCTGTGAACAAAGCAAACATTGGAATGTTGGCGCTGCGGGCTTTTACCGGACAGTAAAAGCCTGCAGCACTCCATTGTTTTCAATGGAGCAGCCAACATTCCAATGTTCTAATCTTATTCAGAAAGCACAATAGCAATCATTGCTGTTAGGAGCTATCAGGACCGTCTGTACCATGGAGACAGTCTTGACCCAACTTCTCGGTTCGAGCCTGCTAGTGGTAGGGGCAAGCCCTTGTGGTAGCCAAAATGCTGCTTACGCAAGGACGCGCCTGCCAACGAGTGCCCACAACAATGAGTCCCAAGGAGGAAAAAGCCAGGCAGCAAATAATCTCCTAAAAGATGACACAGTAAAGGCTTGATTGGAGCTGGGAGACATACAATGGAGGCAAAAAACTGAGGCTGGACCCAAGGGAAAAAACCTGAACTAAAACCCAGAGAGCGAGGAACATGATGAAGGCCCCTCCTTATCTAGGTGAGGAACAGGAAGCTATCCCAAGTCTCTTGCTGCTGCTATCTTATGTTGGGTTCCTGCAACTCAGTGCCTTCTGGGAGCAGAAAACACCATATTGCAGCTCGGGTTGCAACACAGATTGCTCCACCTCCACAAAGAGGGGAGCCTGTTTGGAAGCCATCACTAGCTGACAGGATGCCGTCGCATACTTCCTTTGTTGCAGCCGCTACGCTTGCTGCTGTGCCATGTAGGCTCTATCCTGGTCAGAATCACTCCCTCTCACATTACAAATGTTAATCTGCTCGGACAGGAAATCCGGGGCGAGTGCTGTGTCATGTCAGTAGACTTTCTGTTTCTAGGCAGTGCACTTTAGAAACCGTTGTCACATTCAACTTGGTCTTTGCTTGGCCCCTACCTTATCAGGGTTTGTGTTGATAATGTAAAAAAGCCTACAGTGTGAAACATCGCTGTAACACCAGAGATCCTTCTGGCTTTCTGTACCATGTACAATCCAGTGGAGGCAGAGCACTAGAAACATGGCATAGTGTGACCTGTAGCTCAGTGACGTGCATACACTAGAAGACCCATGTTAGAAAAAGACACATGCCTCACGCCGCAAATCATCATATTTCAAGTTAGCCCACTCCCCATACTAAGTACTCAGATCAGCAGGATGGAAGCCTAAAGTGTTGTGACTTCCTCCTACGTTCATTATGTGCTCTATTTGATGTTGGTCAGCCTAAAGGATGAGTCTGATAAAAATTCTGGTATGTCATGGTGTGTGAATGCATGTTCTAACAGTTACTTCAGTTGGTTGTGGAGGCTCAGCATAATGCTGCCTTGCTGCTGGGGGAGCTTTCTACAAGAGGCTAATTAATTTCATTACCTATTAAAGAAGCTTCCTTCTTGTACTACTTGAGTATGACATTTATTGGAACATTACACTGACAACAACCTTCAAGACGTGATTGGCGCAGAGGAGGAAAGAAAGAAGTAATGAAGAAAACATATAGATGAGTAAGTTCAAATCCATTGCACAGTGCTTCACGAAAATTGCCAAAGAGCACTTGATTGCCTTCAGAGGTGCCTCAAGTAAACCATTCTGCCTAAAAATAATAGCAGACTTGTGAAGGCGAATACCTGGGATATCTGCGGAAGAAGACTGGCTTCGAACATTACCAGGCAATCTGCCTGAATAGTGAAGTAACAGGGTCAGAGTCCAGTGGGAAAGAAATCTACTTGTGACAGAGGTTTCTAGAACTTGAGAGGGAGGCCTTGTTGAAGATATGTTACTATTTGATGAATGAATGAATCAATCAATCAGGTTCTTGTAGAGTGCGGATAGTCACCCGTGAGAGTCTCAAGGCGCTGAGGGGAGGACACTTCAGTCAAAGAGCCAGGTCTTTAGGTCCTTCTTAAATTGAGGCAGTGAGGGTGATTGCCTGAGGTGCAGTGGAAGAGCATTCCAGGTCTGAGCAGCAAGGTAAGAGAAGGATCTTCCTCCAGTTGAGTTCTTGCGGGTCCTTGGGGCTGTGGTGAGGGCTTGATGGGCATGTAGAAGGACAGGTGATGGTTGAGGTATACGGGTCCGATGTTGTGGAGGGCCTTGTAGGCGTGCGTGATGTGGCTGTGGTGAGAGATGTCCAGGATGAGTTTGGGTGAGGCATTTTGGATTCTCTGCAGTTTCTTTTGGAATTTTTGGGTTGTGCCCGCTTAGAGTGTGTTGCCGTAGTCTAACTTGCTGCTGAGGAGCACCTGAGTGACTGTTCTCCTGGAATCGGTGGGGATCCATTTGAAAATCATTCTGAGCAGGTGGAGCATGTGGAAATAGGAGAATGAGACGGTGTTGATTTAGTGGTTCATTGAGAGCGAGGAGTTGAGAATGATGCCGAGGTTGCGTGCATGGTTGGTGGGTGTCGGGGCAGGTGTTCTGAGCACTGAGGGCCTACCAGGTTTCTTCCCAGGTGGAGGGGTGAAACCTAGGATGAGGATTTCAGTTTTGTCGGAGTTGAGTTTGAGACAGCTGTCCTTCACCCAGGAGGCAACTGCCTTCATTCCATTCTGGAAGTTGATTTGAGCAGTTGTAGGCTCGTCAGTGATAGACAACCTCAATCTTTCTTAAGAAAGCATGTTTCAAATTAATCACCAACATCAAAAAGGAAAAGTCACTGCTGCTATTTAAACTTGCTACAGTTATCTAACACAATCTGACGTCCTACTGCAAGTTTATATCAGAGTTTCTGAAGGTAAGAAGAAGGTAAGGAGTAGGCTGAGCTTTATGGACGCCTGGGTATGTGTAAGCCAGGTGTGCAGACATTTGGAAGTGCTTGGAGGCTACACAGACATTTTGGCAACTATACTGGCTATCGCAAGTGAGTGTTTCAATTGTTCTTCTGGACATTTGTGGTTTGCCATTGGTCAATACCTTGGTAAATGATGTTGTGCATATGTGGCACTGAGGCACAAGTGTAGTGCACATCTACCGTTTGACTGTTTAGAAAGATGACAAAGGGTGAGTGCTTTGGAGTTCAAGTAAGAGGGACACCGAGTAAATTACTCTATGGAGTCGCTTTACATGTATGGCTTTTCTAGGTGTAAATAACTCTTGTGTGCCGTTAACAGGAGCGGATAGATTTGAAAGTATTGCCGCTAATAGAAGATGTAAATTTTTATGTCTCAGCTCCAGACGGTGCACATGCACTGTCTCAAACCAAGACATGCTGTATCTACATTATGGGCTTCAGCCCGCCCATAAGCTTGCCATTGGCTGGCTCCATCGTTGCTTTCCCATTGCTTCTCACCATTTGTCCATACATTGTTTTGATCATGCCTTTTCCTGTCTTTTCCCCTTCCTCAAGAGGAGGGACCAAGTACATTATTCCTCCACTATCCCTCATGTTATGCCAAAAATAGGAACTTTTTTTCCTTTGTTTCCAAGCCCTCCTCAGGAGCGCTGGTGTTTTCATACACACATTGACTCGAACAAACGTGTGCTAGGTTTTCACACTGATGACATTAAATAATAAGCATTATACGAATATTAAATGTAACAAAGTGTCTTACATTTTAAGACTTGCAGTGTTTACTGTTTTTCTCCGCTTTGTCCCACTCGCCATACATACCTCGCACATATGAATGCCTGCGAAACCTACTGCTTGAGATACCCTCCTCCAAGTTCTATCGACGGTCATTAATAATCTTGGGCTCTCTCGGACCTCTTTCTAATGGCCATTGGGCTTCTTTTCTCATCGATGCCTGGAGTGCTGCATGCTGCTGTGTGCACGAGAAAGCTGCTTGCAAAGAGGTAGTCAACTGAAGCTCGATGTGCAGACCCCACCACCTGTAAATGTCGTCCTTATGGGCCCAGTTTTGAATCTTTATATCACTATTTTAATTTTTATACCCGTCTTTACCCCAGTTTAATTACATGTCCATCTCCTTGTTTCTGGTATATTTTGCAACATCAAGTGAAGACCCGCGGTATTTACATAGCAGGTGCTGCTGCGCGCCCCAGGCCAGAGTGGCCTGGTTGGCGCTCACACTCAAATGCTTTATTAATAATGATTAGTGTGACTTGACTGATCTAAGTAAAAGACTTATTTGTTTATACATGAAGATGTGAGCTGTGACTTTTTGAATAGAGCTCCTCAGCCCTGGCTGTGACCGCAGCGCTATGTGTACGTCATTCACAGCCTCTCATCTCCTAAGACTTGCTGAAATCATTATCATGCCCCTGCATTGCTAGCTACAGCAGCCGGGGTCTAAGTCAGCTGAGTCTGTAACTTGTGAATATAGGTAAGCTGAGGCAGCTGAGATTCATGTTCAGGGGCCTCTCACATCCTATTACTCCACCTGGGTGACCTGTTTTCCCACATGGCGCAGAGCGGCCTGGAGTTCAGTGATGCCCCTCTCAAAGTACGATCAGGTTACAAGGGCACTAGGTGCTTCTGTTTCTGGTGCTTTTCAGCAGTTTTAAGAACTTAGAGATTCACATTGCTCAGATGGGTGTAATAGCTGATATTTATATGCTTCCCTCATCTTCATTGCTCGATTTTGCTTGTGAGAAAGTGTCACTCATAGTCGCTGTAATGTCACTCATAATTACATTGAAATTATGAAAAAGTCACACATAGTAATCTGAAATCTTGGCAGCTATGCACATGCCACATATATTTTTCTACAATGTTGGTATTTTCCCTCCAAATTTGGGACATACTCTAAGTTCACTGTGGGCTATCACCCGCATTTGTCTCCTCCATCCCTGGGGGCACTGTAGACGCTGGTAAATGCATATTTTTGTACACTGCTAGAATAGCTTGGAAATCAAAACTTGCTAATTGCGTGTGAATCACACTTTATTATATTTCAATTTCCTATTATTTTGCTGACCTTGCACTCCCAAATAATCATGTGATTTTGTTTAAAAAATGTGTAATATTTATATTTTTCTTTTTGGTTTTCCTTTTCTTTATTTTTTTCATTAATACACACATTTTTCTTTGGTTAAACCCAGTAGTACAAGTGAGTAATCTTGTGCTTTTTCTCTTGATTCTTCTAAATGCCTAATGGAAACAAAATGTATTTTTATATGCTCTGTGCCAACATTGAGCGCATGTCAGGGGTAGTAAGCACATATTTAATAGCATACCCATAGATGTCTCTGACCCACTAGCATCCAATATTGGATTGAACACATGCATCTGGAAATAATATAAAACATTTCACAACATTGTATTAGAAACACATTGTTTCATACAGCATGGCTCTTTCTATACACCAGGCCCGGACCCAGAGGTTTGTTCCAAACTGAGGCCCTCATTACGAGTTTGGCGGTCCGAGGACCATCACAATGGAGGAGGCGGTCACACTGCCACCGGCCTGATGGAGAAAACTGCCATATTATGCCATGGCGTTGTTCTTAACGGAACACAGCCAATACACCGCCAGTACAGCCAGTGCGGATGGACCACCGCGGCCTGCGGCAACCATCTCCAGTCCAACTAGGACCATGTTACCGCCGAGCATATTACGAGGTTGCACAGGATTTCTGGGCGGTCAGACTGCCACCAAAACCCTGGCAGAAACAAACAGTATAAAAGGAGACACTCACCTTCAGGAAGACAGACACGTCCGGAGCCGTCATGGAACCTGAACTTGAAGTCTTCCCACTGCTCCTGAGCGCCCTACGACTCCAGAACCAGCGACGGCGACCAAGACAACAACCATAAGTACAGCCACCTAGCACATACCAGAGGCAAAGGCATTAGTACACACACAACACACACATTTGGGATGGCTAGCGACGGCCACACACACGCAAACACCAGTACCAACACACATACACACACCAACAGCCACACACACACCACAGTCAACATACACATGCCATCCACACACTTGCGCACACACATCACCGCCAATGTCAAACACAAACATACACAACACCACATACTCACACAATGACATCACTACCGCAAACACACAAAGGCATTGGCAAGGAACAACACTGCACACCTCCACATGAAAACACATACTTACAGCAACACGTAACAACCACACACAACCATTCTTTACCAAAACACTGCCACACAATGTGCCAGATGTCACACCACGTCCACACAACACACAACGCACATGACAAATCCATCACCATTCACACGCACTCACACACAACAACCACACAGTGACATACAACACCATCACAACTCATCACTCCAAGTATAATGCACAAGGAAACCACACAACACATGCTGCAACTCAATCACATCACATACACAAAACACACAGAAACCAAATTGCACCAACACAACAGATCCATCACGAAGGAAAGGCAGGGCAAGTGTGTCTCCATCGAGCCCAACAGGTGGTTGGCCCATAGATATTAGGCATTAATGTACAAAACCAAATAATATGTACCCATTGGGCCAACTGGCCAGTCCAGACAGTTAAAGTGCTACCAGGCACATATGGCACTTGTGATTGCCCCAACTTGACTCCTGACTGCAAAGTGGCCTCCACATAGTAGGGGCATCAAGGGGGCAGGCAAGCACCTCAGGGATGATGGTGTGGTGGTTGAGGAGGGGGTTGCGTTTGGGAGGGGGGTCCATGGGTTTGCTCTTTGGTTTGGTGGGGTTTGGGTTTTGCTTTTGTTGGAGGCTCTTTAGGTTTATCCTTGGGAGGGGGGGCTTGGGTTTGGGGGGATTGATTTTTTGGCTGAGGGAAGGGCATGGGCAACACCAGGGGGGGGTCTAGAGAGGATTGGGAGGTGGAAGGGCTGGCCTCGGGGAGGGACACAGTGCGCTTTGGGGAATCACGGGCTGGGAGAGTGGTAGGGAAGAGGGAAAACCCATAAAGGAATCTTTTCTTAGGGACACAACGGCGGTCAAGGGAAAAGCGTTTGGGAGTGGAGGGAGAGGGAGTGGTTGTGAGGTATGTACTTGTAGGTGTCTTGGGTGCAGGTGTGTGGGTGGAAGGCATGTGTGTGCTGGGTGTCTGTTGGGTGTGTGAGTGGGCGTCTAGGTATTTTGGGAGGAGGTGAAGGGAGATGCCATGGTGGGTGGGTGACTGTCTGTTGGGGTGGGGCCTGCAGGTAAGGTTGTAGGTAGTTGTGGTGAGTGTGCATGTGGTGAATGTGATGGATGGATGTGGATCTGGAAGTGTGATGACTGTGGGTATGATGGGACTTGTGGCCGGATCAGGGAGTGTTGGTGTTGTGCCAGTAGGTTTCAACCATGGCACCATGAATGCCTTCCATGAACGCATTGCTTGCTGTACCTGAGCTGCCAGTCCCTCGCGATGGTTGACTGACCCACAGAGATGGACCTCAGGAGGTCAATAGCCTCCTCACTGAGGGCAGCAGGGCTGACTGGGGCAGGAACACAGGTGCCTGCAGCGAAAGAGATGCCCACCCTCCTGGGTGAGCAGGCATGGGCAACTGGGTGGGGAGCAACAGGGAGGGTGGTGCTGGTATGGAGGTGGCAGACAAGGGTGGTGCTGGGCTGTTCCCAGATGGGTCCGCCACTGCCAGGAAGTGTCCATTGGAGGACAAATCCGAAAATGATGCAGATGGTCCCATCTCCCCTGTGGCACTCCCCTTGTCTCTGTCCCACTGGTCCCCTCGGCTCCGCAGGTGTCAGCCTCCTGGATCTCATGGGCTGCTGCTTTCCCACTCGCCGGTACCCCTTCTCCTTTGCCTGATGATGCTGATGCACACAAAGACAGAGGGGGAGAGGGAGGGAGGGTTAGAGAGAGAAAGATTGGGTGGAAAAAGATTAATACCTACCTACCATTAACACAGATCAACAAGTACATCTCTCCAGTTACATTATGGCATGCCATGGTGTTCAGTATTTAGGGAAAGATGTGGAAGACATTGTAACGTGAAGGGTTAATTAGCTTGACCAGTGTAGATCAGCGTAATGCCTGTTGAAACCCCCTCCCAAACATCATGGAAAAGTTCATGATATTATTTTCACGCTTGTTTGTGTAGAAGACTCCGTCTCAACCTTGAGAACGAGAGTACAGGGAGAAGATGGAATGTAAACAAAGGCTGGAGCAGAGCAGCCAAGTACTGATAACATTAGCTAGAAAATGCCAGAATGAGATAGAATCCAAGCTTCGAGTTATTTAAGCACTAAACTGTGTGTGAGGGATTTGGAAGCTTGCAGATGGAATTGTGGAAGCTGCCATGGCCCAGCGCTGCCTCCCTGTTTGCTCGTGGTGCTTGAGGGAGAGAGAGGTCCAAGCAGGCGGTAGAGGGCTCCCCAGCATGTCGTGGATTAAGTTAAGTTTCCACACAGGGATAAAACACCTTTGTTTCTCTGCTCTATTATTATGACTGATTATTTATGCCTGCACTGTGTTTATAACCTGAAGCATTCAGCTCGTTTTTATTTTGCTTTCTAAACCTATTAGTGTGAACTGCTGCAATAATTGAAACATGCATTTTGGTGTGCAGTAAATCAAAGCTTATCAGAAGTATTTAGTTTGTTTATATATTGCCTCCTGAACATCGTAGTGAGAGCTGCTGCAGTAATTGAAACATGCATTTTGGTGTGCAGTAACTCAAAGCTTATCTGAAGTATTCCTGAATATCGTAGTGCAATGCATTTTAGTATACAGTTAATCAAAACATATTGGTCAATTAATTATTTGCCTATATAAATAGATGCTTTTCATTGCTATTCTTATTCTACTATTGTTAATGTGCTAAATGCTTACATTTTACCTGCAATTCTAGTAAAGCTAAATTGTATTTATAATTGGCGTGTGGTCCTTCATTGAGCGTCCTTATTGACTTATACCGAACAGGTGTAAACCAGACACCTGGATAAGACATTTGGTACCAGAAGTGGGGTATAAGTCAATAATGCCTCTTTGGGGACGTAAGAAAAGTGAGGCAGAGAGCGGAAGGCAGCATGGGGCAGAAGCCAGATCAATTCCCGGGTGGTTAGCAACTGACCTGTTCTCTGGTGTGGCAGGACTCCTGAACTGGTGGGCAGTGCCAGTGGTTAGATGAGAAAGTGACTCCTCTCTTAGTGGAAGATGCGGTTGAGAGTGTGAAGCTAAGAGGGGCAAAGCTGGAGCTGAAAGCAGCAGGGCAAGTGGGATGGCTTTACCTGTCTGCACTCCGTACGGTATACAGGAAAACATTAACACACAATGCAGAGATAATAAAACTGCGGGATGAGGTTGCAGCCTTGCAGGAAAGGCAGTTACTTATCAAAGAGACCATAGAAAGTGCAGTGGCTCGGGGTGATCAAATGGAGGCAAGGTGCACCGCATTAGCAGTACGAGTAGCAAACCTGAAGAGTAGGCAGAAGCCTAAAATGCCCTCAACTGTGCAATTGAGGGCACTGATACGCAAACAGAAGAGTAGGCAGAAGCCTAAAATGCCCTCAACTTTGCAAGTGAGGGCACTGATACACAAACAGAAGAGTAGGCAGAAGCCTAAAATGCCCTCAACTGTGCAAGTGAGGGCACTGATACGCAAACAGAAGAGTAGGCAGAAGCCTAAAATACCCTTAACTGTGCAAGTGAGGGCATTGGTACACAAAGAAAAATTGGGATCCACATACTTGGGAGGATGAGGTGGAAGTATGTGTAACAGAATTAGGTGGAGTTGAGTTGAAAGTGGAGAAGGACGTGTAGGTGAAATTGAAGGTGAAAAGGGAGCGGATGGCGGGCAAGTACAGAATTCTTGTTTGGTAAGAGATTATACGCAGAGTGAGTTGTTGCAGAGAACCCGTATGTTAAGGCAGATGCCTGCAGAGCCTTTGTTTAAATGGTTGGTGAGGTTGTGGGACACTGGAGCAGAAGATGCATTACAGAATCCTTTTACGTTAGGTCCCATCACAGAAGGAGACCCGTTTGAGCTGGAAATGATAGTACAGGATGATGTAGTGATGTGGAGCCTATGGCAGAGGCAGAAAAAAAAGAGGGTGCCACAAGATTGGGCCTTAGTGGAAATAGAACGCATAACTGATGATCTGCCGGTCACTTTAAAAACATGGGTCCCCTTACTAGGTTGGACAAGAGAAGGAGGGGTTGGCAATAAAGTAGGCAGAGCGCAGGAGTTTGCCTTCGTGAAGTGGAAATGGTATCTGCAGCAGAGGGCAAAAACCGGGCCAGCAGGAGTATCGAAGTTACAAGAAGATATGCTGGGGGCAGTGGACTTACAAGCAATGGTCCCCTCACCAGAGCCATCTGAGATAGAGTCCTCACCATTTAAAACAGCCCGCCTTTTGAACAACTCACCGAAGAAGAACGGCAAAATGTCTGGTTCACAGATGGTACCGCCCGGTACTATCAAGGAAAAAGACAAAGGCAAACAGTCGCATTCCAGCCTGCTACAGAAACGCTGTTGCTGCGAGGAGGAAATAATGGATCAAGTCAGCTTGCGGAACTGCAGGGGGTAGCAGCAGTAATCGAGCAGCCCCCCATCGGAGAGAAAACGTTTGTGTACACTGACAGCTGGGCCACCTATCAAGGACTAGTAAGATGGGCCCCGACTTGGCGCAAGGACGGATGGAAAATCGAAGGCACCCCCATTTGGGGAGGTGAGCAGCTATGGGAAGAGATGTGGGAGAAAAGGCACAAATGTCAAATCTATGTGGGACATGTGGACGCCCATTGCCCTTCAGACACCTCTCTTGCATCTCTATTCAACAACACTGCAGATCAGATGGCCAAAACACGAACAGTAATCATCAATGAGGAGGCTGAAGCTGCTCTAGCAAACTGGGCTCATGCAACATCAGGACATCTAGGAGAGAATGGCACTTATGCATGGGCACAGCAACGACAGATTCCAGTCACTAAAGAACAGGTCCAACAAGCAGTACAAGAGTGCCCCACATGCAACCAGATAAAACAAATGCCCCTGCAAAAGAAGCCTAGCGGCCACATCAGAAGAGGATCTGCAGCCGCTACAGTGTGGCAATTGGACTATATTGGGCCGCTACCAAAGGAAGGAGGAAAAAGCTACGTATTGACCATGGTGGACACAAACTCTGGCCTTATGTTGGGTATGCCCTGTAAGTCTGCAGACCAAAAGTCCACTTTGCGAGGGCTAAACTACCTGATAAAACATTATGGGGCACATGATGAGATCCAAACAGATAGGGGCACACACTTTTCAGGGAAAACAGTGCAGGGCTGGGTGCAGGAACAGGGAATTCGGTGGATTGTGCACCTTAGTTATTATCCACAAGCTGTAGGCATGATTCAGAGATATAACTGATTGTTGAAAGAACAGCTAAAAAAGTTATCAGCACATGATAGACTTGCTCAAGTGATTTGTGAACAAGCGTACACCCCTCACATTGAAGAAAGATCTGCCCCCCCGATAACACCCAGAGAGGTGAGGGAGGATTTGGAAGCACAGGAAGAAAAGAATGGGTGAACCATCCAGAAAAAAGCCAGAGGCAGGAGAGCTATTGAGTCAAGGGGTGGGGAGTATGTATATTATACTTTTAAAGAACTCAAATGTACCTGTATTTGTACTTGCAGTGAGACTTACCCCACGGTCGTAAATGATGACGTGGTTCATGATTATAACCGGAAAAAGTGTATGAGTCCAACCGAATATAGTCCGTAATGTCACTTGTGCACCTCAAGCAGCTAACATAACTGATGACCAGGGAAATGTTTTACTTTGCAACGTGGAGGTACCTGGAGGCAAGTGGATGGCTGCCAAAGCTGTGACCTGGAAGGTAACTGGACAGCATATCCGACATGCCAATGGACTGAACAAGGTGGAGAGGACGCCAGCAACAGTACAGGCTTTGAGTTACATGCTAAACATGATATGTAAATATTGTGATACCAGGACACATGGTGGTTGTTACATTGAACAATAGAATACCAGCCTTCATGTTTTACATAACCGAAAGACGCATGGTTAACAACTTAAGCAACGTTTCTATAATGCGATATAGAACAGGATGTAAGCAAGTTCTGCATGCAAGGATAATTACTGTAATCGTATTGTGTTACAGATAAATGTTGTCAAGGGGAATGTCTCAAAGTATGATCTATTATGTGCACCATGGACACCACAGTTATGGCCCTTGCCAAAGTTACGCAATATGAGAGATCTAGGGTCCTTGATAGCTGGAGCCACCGGAATCGGGATAGGGGCCCTGAATTCTTTTGATGTTGAAGCCATTAGGAATAAGCTATCTTCTACAGGATATAGTACAGGAGAGGCCATAAAAGTAATTTCTCAATGGAGGCCTACACACTCACAAGAAGTATGGAAAGTCCTGCGTGGGTTGTATCGTGATTGGCAATGGCATAATTTCACTTATGAACAATTTGGAAAAGGCTTTCAAAGCACCCAAACAATGTCCAAAGGAATTCAGTGCATACTATGGCAAAGTGTTGTTAATCAACAGTATGTAGACTTCAAAGCGGAATGGGGACAGCTTCAAGGTGAATATTGGAGACAACAATTGCATTTGCCTGAGGAAATATGGGTAAAGCCTATACAATTCCATTGTGAGGGAGAGATGTGTTATGCTCATTTTGATATAGCTAGAAGTAATCTTCCTCCTGAAATATGGTGCCCCTTTATATTGCTCCCTGTAGTAATAGGTGAAGAATGGTGTATACCTCAAACTGACAAAAAATGGATTGATCAAACAAATCACACCGTAGATCCCACTAGATGTGCAGATTGGTCTAAGGGGTGGGTACGTACCCACACTGGACGGGCGCTAGACCCATGCCTTCACCCAATACCAGGAGAATGCGAATGGTTACCTTATACTATTAATGGCACAGACTTATATCAGATAGGAACAGAGAGTATATGTTACGTTACTAATCATCCCTTACTTATTAACGGATTTATACAAACCACCGGAGAACAAGTAATGTGTACGCGCAATGTTATCAGCATTATTGACATAAGCACTCACATCTTGTACCGACCAAGTTCACCATAACCACATTACAGACGCAAATGCGTGTGCAGTTAGAGTGGAACATCTCGCTTGTTGTTAAGCTACCCAGATAAGAGGCAATCAAGCACTACGCACAAGTTACCTTTGCTAAATTTGATATGGCAGCTAAATACACCCAGGATATAGCCATACTGATGACCATAAACACTAAACAGCTTATGCACACGGCTTCATGCATCCAGCAAATAACTGAGCACCATTGGTATGACATCTTCTTAGGCTGGGCACTAGGAGCTATAAAGACGCTAACTATAGTGTTACAACAGCTAATTTGGTTATTGATTGTTTGTGTTACGCTAATGACTATACTATGTAGACTATATGTATGTATTGATTGTTTGTGTTACGCTAATGACTATACTATGTAGACTATATGTATGCACAAAGCAGTTTTCATACTAAAGATGCAAGCGCTTAGAATAATGTTGACCAGTATTAGTAGTAACCTAGCTAGCGGAATGTCAAAGCAAATGATATCCGTTTCAACATGCATCACGCTCATCTAAGGAGTGGAGTGTTCAGTATTTAGGGAAAGATGCGGAAGACATTGTAACGCGAAGGGTTAATTAGCTTGAGCAGTGTAGATGAGCGTAATGCCTGTTGAAACCCCCTCCCAAACATTGTGGAAAAGTTAATGATATTATTTTCACGCTTGTTTGTGTAGAAGACTCCGTCTCAACCTTGAGAACGAGAGTACAGGGAGAAGATGTTATGTAAACAAAGGCTGGAGCAGAGCAGAGCAGCCAAGTACTGATAACATTAGCTAGAAAATTCCAGAATGAGATAGAATCCAAGCTTCGAGTTATTTAAGCACTGAACTGTGTGTGAGGGATTTGGAAGCTCGCAGATGGAATTGTGGAAGCTGCCATGGCCCAGCGCTGCCTCCCTGTTTGCTCGTGGTGCTTGAGGGGGAGAGAGGTCCAAGCAGGCGGTAGAGGGCTCCCCAGCATGTTGTGGATTAAGTTAAGTTTCCACACAGGGATAAAACACCTTTGTTTCTCTGCTCTATTATTATGACTGATTATTTATGCCTGCACTGTGTTTATAACCTGAAGCATTCAGCTCGTTTTTATTTTGCTTTCTAAACCTATTAGTGTGAACTGCTGCAATAATTGAAACATGCATTTTGGTGTGCAGTAAATCAAAGCTTATCAGAAGTATTTAGTTCGTTTATATATTGCCTCCTGAACATCGTAGTGAGAGCAGCTGCAGTAATTGAAACATGCATTTTGGTGTGCAGTAAATCAAAGTTTATCTGAAGTATTCCTGAATATCGTAGTGCAATGCATTTTAGTATACAGTTAATCAAAACATATCTGTCAAATAATTATTTGCCTATATATATATAAATAGATGCTTTTCATTGCTATTCTTATTCTACTATTGTTAATGTGCTAAATGCTTACATTTTACCTGCAATTCTAGTAAAGCTAAATTGTATTTATAATTGGCGTGTGGTCCTTCATTGAGCGTCCTTATTGACTTATACCGAACAGGTGTCAACCAGACACCTGGATAAGACACATGGCATTACAATGACAGTGCATTTCAGAAAGTAAAAATGGTGAATTGCAAGATGCAATGCTCATAAACCTGCTATTGTGGGAACATTTTGATTTAGTGAACTGGTCAAGGCTGAAACACTGCATAGCAGCATTGTGATTGCCAGGGCGATGTCATGCATGACAAACAAACAACAGGGTTAGACTCCAGACCTCCCAGGGGACTTACCACATCTACTACCATACCATAATTGGAAAGGCTAGACCACATAATGATATCTGCTGCAATAGATTCTGCAGTGCTATTTACCCACATAGAGTCACATGTAGCAGAATGCCATGGTTTTTCCCTACACATATCCTGCACTCTTAGGCCAACATATGTCAGCATGGTAAGGTAGCATGTCCAAAATACTGTCCCATTGAGGCCATCCATGTACAAGACCCATGATGCCCTTCCCACAATCAGTCCATGACAGCTATTGGGCAAGATAGAGATAGCCTCAGTCATAGTGGGAGACACATACTGATCTGATAGCACTTACACCTCAGGTACATTGATGCAGATGGAAGAAGCTCGTGTGAGAAAATGCGTAGGATGTCCACACTCACCCAAGCATCGAAATTGTAACTTGGATATAAACTGATAGCATTTTATTGCCACACATAAATGATTTAGAGCCTGGCAGGGTGACTATTATTGATGTGCATTTACCACTGATCACATGCACATCTGTCCACAAGCAAGCCCCCCCGTCCCAAACAGGGCCTATCATGTGGCTGCTGTGCTGTCCTCAAACGCCCATCTACCTCAGGGTAGGCCACCGCAAAGATGCGGGCCATTAGGGGGGTCAGGGTCTAACGTGCACCCCTCCCTTGTCCGGGCCTAGCATCTCAGGTCCCCCCACTGCTTTCTGCAGTGGGTGCTCCCCCGGCTATGGACCCCCAGGGTCCACGCTTGCTTTGCGATGGCATATTATAGTCCTTTTTTGGATGAGCGCTGGCTTGCAAGGGTGACACAGACAGAAGGAAAAAGTCATGTAGAGAATCAACACATCAGCAGCAGTGGACTACTCACATCATGCGCATCACATGCCCACACTAATGCGTCTTCATGGCAGAAACGCATGTACTACATGGCCCCTGCATGCATCCACTTCCCGTGCGGCATGGAAACTCCTTGCAGACTCACACATCCCTATTACACAGAACAATAGAAATGTGCTCACCTGCTCGTCTGGTGCCCCTTACAGCTGTCCATATACGGGTAGGACCCGTCCACAAGCTTCTCCAGCTCCTCCTGGGTAAAGGCTGGGGCCCTATCACCTGCATGGTATGATGACAGTACACAGCAGCTCACATAGTGGAGGTCTTGCTTTCATGAGTGTCAGGAGTCAAGTGAGCTAGGCGGCAGAAATTGCAGTTACAGCCGCCGCATACATGACCGTCACCGCCGGTGGTGATCATCATTGGCTCCAGTCCCCCATAGGCAGCAATGTGATCCAATGAGGAGTTGCACGACGGCTGAAACCGCCATGAAGACATACGCCTGTAGAATTAGATCACTTCCATCTGTCCAGTGCACGCAGGACAGGCAGCTGCCATTTTAGGCACATTTAATGGTTTGTAACGAAAAAAGTGCACCATGCTAGACATATGTACTGAATGCAGTGTAAGCCTATGTACAGACATCATGGCTGGGCCCATGAATATGATTATCATGCCACAGTGGTGTACGATGGGTGGGTGTCAAATCAAGTGCGTGACCAGTGGCTTGGTACCTCATAGGCGGTGCAACCATATGAGACAGTGGCATTTGTAGGTATGTGGGACATCCTGGACAAATTTGCTTTTACATGGACCATTGGACATGTGATGTGTGTGACATGCTGTTGTCCAGGCCCAGTAACGGGCAGCTAGGATGGTTTACATGGGCCCTCTACATGGCCATAATGATATGTGGCAACTATTTGGGCCTCACACAAGTGTATGTTGTGTGTAACAAGGATCTTGTTAGCAAGCATATGTTGAGTGGTCAACAAGTTGTACATTTTCTCCTCGCTATTCTAGATACCCGGTATTGGGGAGAATGAGATATGCACCAATGTACCACCTCCTTGTGGACCTTTCAACCCTGGAGGAGCAACACATCATCCTGACCTATGGTCTAAATCATCATGCCATAATGGAACTATGTACCCAGTTGGAGCCAGATCTATTGCTTGCTATACGTAATCCCTATGTCATCCCTCCCACAGTACAGGTCTTATCTGTGCTACACTTCATTGCCTCTGGCTCTTTACATATTACAGTTGGTTTGGCATCAGGGGTGTCACAGCCCATATTCAGTCTTGTGTTGACAGATGTACTTTCTGCTTTACTAAAACACATGGACAGATTCATCAGGTTCCCACAACGTGTGGATTTGCCTACTGTTAAGCCTGGCTTCTATCATATTGGATGCATCCCTCATGTATTTGGGGCTATAGATGGCACCCACATTGCTTTGGTCCCTCCAAGGGCCAATGAACAAGTCTATAGGAACAGGAAAAACTACTAATCTGTCAATGCACATGTGGTGTGTCTCGCGGACCAGTACATCTCCCAAGTGACGGACAAGTATCCAAAATCTGTGCATGACTACTTCAATCTGAGGAACAGCAATGTCCCACACATGATGGCACAACTACAGAGAGAGAGAGCTTGGCTCATTGGTATTTTTGCAATTGGATGTGTGTCACTGTAATGTCAATTGCCATCCAATCCAGCCCTTTGCCTCTACAGGTATTGTGACAGGTCCTACCTTTGTGCATACAGATGACTCTTGCTATCCTAACCTTCCCTGGCTGCTGGCACCAGTGAGGTACCCTACCACGATTGGGGAACACTATTTCAATGAGGCCCACGGCAGGATGAGGCGTGTTATAGAAAGAACATTTGGGCTTCTGAAGGCCAGATTCAGGTGCCTCCACATCCCTGGAGGTGCCGTCCTCTACATTACCCTAAAGGTATGCTAGACCATAGTTGCCTGCTGCATGCTATATAATCTGGCCCTGAGACATCAGATTCCATTACTGGCTAATGAGGAGGAGGCTGCTGGACCAGTGGCTGATGATGCGGACATGGAAAGTGATAAGGAGGCTGATGAGGAAAGTGCAGCTGAATCTAGGATTGAGCTCATCAATCATTACTTCCAGCAACATACAGGTATGTTGTATGTGTATTGTCAGGTGTTTTGTTTCCAGATTGCCTTATGACAGTACTCCTCATGGTCAGGTACATCATTGGAGATGTTCAGTGTACCTATTCCTCAGTGTGACTTGTGATGGGAGACAGATAGCCCATCAGGAGCTGTGTTACTGATGAAATCTCACTGATGTGTGATGAATGCAGATTGGTAAGTTGACAATGCCTACGTACAGTCATGAGGTGTGTCACTTGTCCTGCAGGCACCTGTGCAGATGTTTTCCCAACTAAAGATTATGTAGTGTGTCTCACTCCCTATCAAAATTGTTGGCTGTGGCATTCATGGACATTGTCCTTTCCCAACAGTAGTAAGTGTAGCTATTTACCAATTTCAGCTGTGATCTACTGATTAATAGTCATGTGATTCCTGGTCTTGTGGGAGTGACATTGTTTTCTGTTGTCCCCTGTGTTATTGCAAATCCACACTGTGCCTGACTACAATGTCCTGCATATGTGTTCTGGCTCCCACCATGCCTACTATCCTGATGTGAGTCCCTGTCTTGGTCTGTTTGCAGGTTGGATTTGTGGATCTAACTTGTATGTGGCTGGGCTAGTGACTCCCTTGTAAATGGAATTTGGACCCTGTCTAGTATAGGGTGTCACCTGCAGGGAATGGCTCCCTCTGCTGTCCATGTGATATTTTTTTGGTGAAGGGGAATTACCACACAGTACATTTTGCTAGGATTGACATTCGTAAATGTGACAACAAAGACGCGAAGACAGTTCTTGGCCCTCATTACAACCCTGGCGGTCTTGGACCGCCAGGGTTGTTGTGGCGGATTTCACCACCAGCAGGCTGGTGGTGAAATCCCTAGTATTACGACCGTGGCGAAAGCGCCGCGGCCGCACCGCTGGGACCAGCGGTTTACCGCCACGTTAGTCCTGGCGGTTTCAATCCCCCAGGGCAGCGCTGCTTGCAGTGCTGCCCAAGGGATTACGAGTCCCCCTACCACCAGCCTTTTCCTGGCGGTTTGAACTGCCAGGAAAAGGCTGGTGGTACGGGGAGTCGAGAGCCCGTGGGGGCCCCTGCACTGCCCAAGCCACTGGCATGGGCAGTGCAGGGGCCCCCTGACACGGGCCCGTGCAGCTTTTCACTATCTGCTATGCAGACAGCGCGACAGGTGCAACTGCACCCGTCGCACAGCCGCAACACCGCCTGCTCCATTTGGAGCCGGCTCCTGTGTTGCGGCCGATATCCCTGCTGGGCCGGCGGGCGGAAACCAGGTTTCCGCCCGCCGGCCCAGCGGGGATCTCCTGATGGCCGCAGCTGGAGTAATGAAGGCCCTTGTGTTCTATGGTGTTTATTGTGTACCAAGTGTGGAAGAGTTGATGAGTGGGGTCATGGATGGAGTATTCATCAGAGTAGGTGGCCTAGCTGTAGCCAGTACAGGTCCAGTATACAAGAAAATGGAGTGTGAAAATGGAGTAATGACACTGAACAGCCAACAGGGTGTCACAAGGGAGAATTTTCAGAAGAGGGTCACTTCCTGCCAGTGGGTTTGGTCTTGGAATCTGCTCCTGCAGGATTTCTTGATGGATGACCACATTTCTGGGGGGGTGGGGTGGTCCTCAGTTGCAGAGGGTGGGGTGCCAGTGGCCTGCAGTTCCCTGGCAGGGCATCCATTCAACTAGCTGAGGCTGATTTTGTTGGCCCAGTTGGTATCTGGCTAGTGGAAGGGACCTGCTGGTGGGTTGTGAGCTCCTTGAGCACCTCTGCAATGGAGGCCATGGTGGTGTTGTGGGCCTGCCACTGCTGCATAGCCTCCTGGTGGTATTGCCTTGGTCCAGAATGGTGAGTATTTGGCCCATCTTGCCCTGGGATTTCTGGTATGCTTCCTGGACCTGGGAGATGGTTTTGTGGCCTCCCCTGGCCCACAGGTACCCTCCCATGGCCCTTGACCCCCTGTGCCTGTGCCTCTGGCACCTTGTGCCCACTCCCAGTTACCCCAGGACCATCATTGTCTTGGGTGTGAGGGGTCGACTCAGGTCCCTGTACTGTGGGGCACTCTGTTTATTGACCAGTCCTTGGGACACAGGTTTGGGGAGCAGGGTTTGGCTGAGATGTAGATGCCAGAGGTTGGGGGTGGGGGTGGATGGGCCTTCATCTTGGGGAGGGATATCTGTCTCTGGCATCATCTCCATGGTGGCAGTTGCATGGGTGGCCTGGTATTCGATTTGTCCAATGTGGTGCTGTGTTCTGGTGGAGGTGTGTTTTTGACCGCAGCTGTTCACACCGCCAATTGTTTTCTGCATGCAATGACCGCTGTGCTGATTTGTGGGTCGTAATATGGAGGGTGGTATTTGTTTAGTGTGGCGGTGCTGCTGGTGGGACCGCCTCCATCTCACCCTCAATCATCCTGGCAGTGTTGAATTTCTGTCTGGGTTTGGGCAGAATACTTGGTTGACTCTTAATATGGTGGCCTGGATATCGCCAACACTGGTGGTCTTTTGGTACCTGCAACCACGGCGGTCTTGCTGAAAGATCACCAAACTCGTAATGAGGGCCTCAATGTATTTCTTTCGCACAAAGCCAGAAAGTCAACATGTCTTGGCAATCTAAGAGCTATTAGAGTTTGCAATGTTAATGCATTTGTGTATTTTAATAAAAATAGCCCCAGAGCCATGCACTAATGCATTTACATTGCCAATGCCTATAGCTCTCAGATTGCTGAGACCTATTGGCTTTGCCAATGCTTGTTTGTCCATAGGCTAGGCTGGGCACAAGACCTTTTTTTTTTTTTTTTGCTGTGTGGTCCGGTAGATTTCTAGCGCATTGCCATATATTTTTTACTTCTGAATACATTAAAGGAGAGGCATTAAAAATTTCAGATTCACCTCCTCAGAACACAATATTTTGTGAAGACGCTCTTCGTCCATATGTAAGTCTGTATTGAAGGTGATCTTCTTGATGGCTCAAAATCTCAGAATTTATCCTGTTTGACTGTTAGTGGCTGCCATTTTGTTGCAAATTGGAATAGAATAAATACATTACCTACGAAATATACCAGCAGTATTTTATTTTAGAGCAAAAGCAAAATTGTATGGTGGTCAGAAATTTTTTGGATATTATTGAAAAACTATTTGAAAATCAAAAAAGAAAGAATATCTATTCAAGTAATTAAAGACAAAGACGGTAATGTATATATGTATAATGCCATACTTGGTGTTTTGCAAATTTCTGTAACAAATTATAATCCTCTGCATTTAGTTTATTCGGTCAACATTTTGATCAGTTTGTGTTTGGGATACAAAAAAATGTTTCAACGGGCCTGTGATTTCTCTATTCTTGAGGATGATGTTTCCAAACGTGAAATTTTAAGCTACATTTTCGAAGTTAAAAAGAGTAACTACTGAGGCCGGGATGGTTTTCCAACTTTATACGCAGTTCACTAGTTTGCTTGTTCTCAAACATTTTAATCTATACTACTATTTTATTACCGAAAATAATTCTAGAGTTTCAGAGACAACAGTTTGTGTTATTTCAAAAGATGGTAGAAATTACTTTGTGTAAAATATATAGCTCAGACTCTTGAGTTAACAAATTGTGGGGTGTTTAGTGTATTAATAGCTATGAGGGTGGAAACATTTCTCCCTAAACTATTGTTCAGGAAAAAGATGGATTTGTTAAAGGTAGGCTACCTTGAGCTATCATCAGGACATTTTTTTAAATAATGAATAAAACTTTTCCACTCCAATTGCATCCAAAGCTCTGGATGCTGAGTTCGTTTTCGATTGTATTGAATGTAATTATATATTTCAAGTATTAAAAACAATTCACCTAGAGCATCTGCTTCTAGTTAATGGAGATATAAAGCTCAGTTTCTCATTAACCAGATAAAGAAGACAGGATCACCCTCTTTCACCGATTTTGTTTATTCTGGCTTTGAAACTATTTATTTGAAAGATTATGCAAAATGAAGACATTAAAGGTTTTTATATTGGGGATACATTTTTGGATCATGCAGATGATATTCTCTTACATATCTCTGATGAGGGTGCTCATTTTTCTAAAATGTTGAGACATAAATTAAATGTTGACAAGTCAGACGTTTTGCCATTGAATAATCTTTCTCTTAATCATATGTCTCAGGATTTGTCACAGTGCTGAATCCTCAGGTAAAGTATCCTCCAGAATCATACTTTCCAGCAGTACCAACTCTAATATTTTCACTCACAAAGTGTAAGTACGGCTAGACGAAGGGATGTGTTAGAAGTACAGTACCGGAGGGAAAGAGATCTAGAACAAAGATGAGGCACAGGATTGAACCTAGGATTTAATCAATTATCCTATGCAATTTGACATTTACGCATTACCACCACTTTATCTTTACCTGAGAAATAATTATCCAGGATGAAATTAAATTGACTGGACTCAGGCTCATATTTATACTTTTTTAGTGCTGCATTTGCGTCATTTTTTTTACTCAAAAGTGGAGCAAACTTACAAAATGCAATTGTATTTTGTAAATTTGCACCCTTTTTGCATCAAAAAGCGTCGTAAAGGCAGTGCTAAAAAACTATGGGCCTTAGTGTTCTCTTTTTCTTGAAGATCGTGATATTCTATCATCAGTCCTCTCATTCCCTGATGCAACAATCAAGCTGCTAGTATGTCACAATCTTCACTTCACTGGTTAATACTTCACTCCTTGAAATAGAATACTGACATTTTCTAGAAGTTGTCATTGTCCATAATGATCGCTCACAATTCAAATACCTCCTGGAATTCAAATGCACCTTTCTATGAATTGCATATATATTCAAATACTTTTTGTATCAGTAGTGACATATCTTTGATGTTTATGATTTGTTATTTAACATTAGCCATTGTGTGTGTGTGTACAAACTCTTGTAAGCAATGGGCATCAGTGGGCACTCAAACATTACCTCAATTCTCTTTTTCCAACTTCCACTTTATTCTGTGTTTTATAGTTCTTTGTTCCAAAAGATATAGATGGCCAAAAGGCCCTACCAAATAAGGCGGTATTGTGCTTAGATTCACTAGAAGCAATAGTGTCTCAGTCTCTACACAGTGGCAGGTAAATTCCTCAAAATCACCAGCAGAGAAAACCTCTAGCCACTCCACTCCATATCCAGGATAGCTAATGAAGAGGACACTAGGAAATGACCGTCAAGATTCTGTCAGTTCTTTCTAGATCTCATTCAAACTGACTTGCTGCTGTGCCATTCATTCTGCCTACTAGCACCACCACCACTTGGGCCCAGAAAAGTGTGTACGATCACAGTGTTGTGAAATATGTCACTCCACAGCCGTTTACCATTAAGCTGTTTGAGAACATGGTTGACACTCACATGGGTGCCTTCAGCAAGAGCAAGATGGGTACTCCCTTGAGGGCGCCTAACAAGATTAAATGCTAATATTGATTATTATTAAAATTAAATATTTAGGTATTTGGCTATCTGATACAATAAAGGATACAGTTTATATTTATTTTGACTACATTAAAACTAAATTAGAATATTAAAATTAGCAATTAATTAATGATAATGTGCACCCCTTTCTTAGGGAGGAGAATGGTTTCAATTAAAATTGCATTATTTCAAATTGGCTGGAAGCTAGTTAATTGACTTAGGAAAAGGTGAGTGCTCCTAGTAGCCATGGTGCTACCCTGCTCTAATTAGTACATGTGAAAGGTAAAGAGGAAACCTGCTTTGGTATTCTTGTAGTTTCCGATTGAAGATGAAAATTAAAACACACATGAATAGCAAAAGCACCATACTTTCCATAACATCAGTGAAATGAAAGAGTCAAGCAAAAGTATGCAGACGTAGATCCAGCAGATGTTCCAGGGACAAACATAGTAGCAAGGGGGTTAATCAAGGATGAAATTAGTAACACGTGTGATGTGGCACAGTCATCACTTGGAAATGCCTCCATTTAATGATTCAAACAAAAACTTACATCACAGGAAATACTGTATTTCATCTTGGGCTGTGAAGTTCAGATAGTATGCTATGAATAGACCCTCATCCTGGAAAAGGCAAATTAAAAGCCTTGGCCACATCTCTTTCCAGAAACCATTGCATCCATTCGGTGCACAAAGATGCAGCCCAAATTTTACATCCTTTGTCCGTCTCTGAATTCACAGTCTTGCCTCTGCAATTCCGTTCTCTATGTGACCACAAGCATAAAGAAGCCAGTGCTATCTGGGAGTTACAGACACTTAAGCATGCACTGAGCGTGGCGACCAGCCAAAGTGCTGTCTAGGAGCACAAAGAGTACTCATTTTACTCATTGACACATATAAACTGTAGTAAGGTTTCGGCATAGCTCTCAGCACCGTCAGATTTCTCTGCACAGGTGTAGCAATAATATATACTATTTCCATGATACCAATGAACTTACCCAAATAATTTTAAAACAATTGAGAAATCTCTATCTAAATTGTTGTGGAACTTTAAGAAAGTTTGCATTTTTTTCAAAATTAAAACTTCCTTAAATAAAAGGAAGAGTTAACTTTTCAGACTTTATGCATTTTATATGGCTTTTCCTGTCCGTCAAGCTTGGTTTTACATGTTCATGATATGAAAATTCTAATATGGGTGTTTTTAGAAAAAAAAATTGTTCGACCATTCTTATTTCGCAAGTTCCTTCCTTTGTTTCATGAGCCTAAGAACCATTCTCTTCCTACTTTTTTTAGGCTTTTGTCACTATATCATTATGGTATAATACATATGTTAAGATTAATGGCAGAGTGATTTATTGATGCAAATGGCATTGTAGTGGTAATAACTTGACCAATCAAATATTTGATGGTGAATCTTGCTTACCATTTTCTCATTTAAAGAAAGTTCATAATTTACCAAGCTATGGTTTAAAACAGCATACAAAACAAACACCTAGCCTTAAAGAGATTGAACCAAGAATAAGATAGGTGATTTGTTTTTTCATTGTTTGAAATGCCCTAAAACATTTTTAGTTTATTCTATTTTACTATCAAAAAATAATACTATTAATCAAGTAATTTTAAAACATTGGAAACAGGATTTGAATGTTGAATGGTCAACAGTATGCTACTTCACATGTGGCAAACAACACCAACTTTGTTTTTCTGTAAAACTGTTTTTGACTAAAGTTTTGGTCCATAAAATTAACTCTTGTTTTGAAAGTAAATGCTGTCTTGTGGATAATACTGATCAACCACATATAAATTATGATTCTCATCCAGCTAACCAATTTTGGGTGTGAGTATAGAAATTTGTAAACAGTATTATGAACACAAATGGTCCTATTTAATTTCAAAATGTATTTTTGAGTAGCCTAGCTCTATAACAGGGTCAAACACATATGAAGGGTATATTAGTTGATATGCTCTTGGCAATAACGTTTTAGTAGATCACTTAAATCAGAAACATTCTACAAATATTTCTTTTAAAGCATTGTGGAATCCTAAATTTTTCAAACCCCAACATAATATATAAAAAAATTATTAATTTAGTCTCGATTTATTGAATATTTATCAAAACCCAGTTTAAGATTGTTATTAATTACGTTACCAGATGAAGCTTTAGACCACCTTAATTACTGCATTTCTTCAATGAATTAATTATTTTTTCATGATAAAATATATTTTGCTGATAACATAATTTGATTGTTTGTTAATATTGTTAAACTACATATTGAATTGAATACCATAGTGGAATAGAAGTTATTTTCATATGTCAAATTAGAAAATGTTTGTTAAATCAACTTGATGTTTTTATAACATTTATATATATGATGTTTACATAAGGCAAACAAAATAATTACTTCCGGCGTCATAACACAAATCACGTTGGAACATCTCAAAGCTGTGCCTTTTCATCAAATAATCACTCATGCTCCATGTATACCACAATATGCCAACTATTTACCCCAAATCCTGAAATGTTTCTAGGAGCAACCTCTGGCTTGGTCAATTGGTTGCTTTTTCTTTGCACACCAATCCAGTCCCAACTGCCGCTCCGACAAGTGGGGTCTGGGGACTTCCACTTGTGTATGATATCCCTTCTGGCAACTATTATAGCCACTCCCACCAGAATGCTATATCCTTGGGTCCCACTGAGGTCTTCTAATATTCCCAGAATTCCCATCCATGGGGATAGATCCACTGGTTGTCCAAACAGTAGACAGGATGAGGAATGCAAAAGACGATGGAGAGTGAGATAGGTTACATTAAGTAGTTCAACTCGATCAATGTAAGCAGAGTTAGCAGTCTCCTGAGGGACCATCAGAACATCTCTCCAATCATTGTCCTCAAGGCGTCCAACCCAACCCTCCCACTTCCGTTTAAAGGTCAGAAATCCCTCAGAGACATTAATAACAAAGGTACAATATATCTGAGATATTACTCCTTTACCCATTTGACCCACCAGAAGCTTGTCTTGAAGCAGGTTGAATTTGGGCAGTTCTATTATCCCAGCCAGACTACTAGTGAGGTTATGGAGAAACTGCAGATATTTGTGGAACTAGATTTGAGACAAGTGGAAATGAGTTTGCAGGATCTGAAATGTTCGGACGATTTCACCCTGCCAAACATCTCCTAGATTCCTTATGCCAATTTTGTCCTATCCAGCAAAGCCTTCCAGTTGGGGGGTATGATTTTGCAATTTCCACTGCCATAATGGAGTTTGCTGTGTCAACTTGTTGTCCCAACCACTGAAGTTTAGTGCCAAGTACCAGTTTATAAAGACCATCCTCGTAACCTCTCGAACCCAATGAGCAACTGGACTGCTGTGTAGCATACCCATCACATTAACTAAGGCCAGGGGTGTTCTGTTTGGTATGCTGGAACTTCCCAATCCCCACTCAACCAGTCATTGATAACCAGAGTTTTTGTAGTCCAATAGCACTGTTCGATGTCGGCCATCCACATCTCTCAGCTGTACACTGATTGTCAACGCTTATCTAAGGCTATACAGGGAGGGCAACATGCCCACAAAAAGGAGTGAATCATGAAGGCAAGTCTCCTAAACCAGTGGTTCAGGATCGTCAGAAGAAGTTTTGAAGGGTGTACAGGAAATGTGAAAGTATCATCATTTTAAAAAGTGTCATCCTACTAGGACTATGGAATGGGAGCTGCATCCATTTTTGGAAATTATTTTTTCATTTTAACTTCCATAGGGGAGAGATAGAGGCACAATGTCAGATTGTCTGGAAAGGTATATGCCCAGGTATTGAAAGTTCAGTCGTTTTATAGGGATAAAAGTTTGCCATCAGGTGACCTCACAATTTCCTTAGAATCTCTTCTCCCAGTAGGAGCTTGCTCCATTCACTCGGATGCCAGAGACTTCCTTGTATGAATCTAGGATTTGCAACCAGTGAGACCCCAAGAGTTGTGAATTGGCAGGAAAAGAAGTAAATCATCACTGTAAAGCGCCATTTTGTCTTCTGTGTCCCCATCCCAGCTCCAACCTCACACTTTAGCATCACATCTTATAAGCCTAGCTAGGGGTAATATAGCTAGAGTGAAGAGACATGGGGACAGGGAGCAACCTTGTCTAATCCATTTGTGGACAGGAAATGAACTAGAGACCACACCGTTTGTTTGCACTCGAGCAGAAGGTTCTATGAGTATACGAGCCTAATGTAGATCTTGAATTGTGGACCACAACCCATCCATTAGAGCACCCTTGTCAAGAAGGACCAATCCACGGAATAAAATGACTTCTTGAAGTTCAATAACAAGTTGCCACAGGGATCTCTCATGTGCTGGAGAAGGCTAGTGTCACATGCATATGTCATATACAGTGGTGGGTGCAGCCGGGCATAAAGCCACATTGATCCAGGTCAACAAGAGAGGTCAGGACCCACTAAAGTCTATTAGTGAGGACCTTTACAGGTATCTCAATTTAATTGTTAATAAGGGAAATAGGCTGGAAGGATACATACCAGTTTGCTTGTTGACCAGACATAAGGATAACTACGATGGTAGCCACATCAAGTTCCAGGGGAAAACCCTGTTTTGAGGCTGCCTCAGTGTAAAGCTCGAGCAGTTGAGGAGTGAGAATGTCACGGAATTTATGTTAGTATTCCATGGGGAAGCCATCAATCCTAGGTGTTTTGCTGGGTTTCATATCTTGCAGGGCACCTCTAGATCTTTTCTAAAAGAAGGTGAGAGCGATGGGAAAGATGTACCTACCACAATCAAGCCTTTCTGTTCTCTCCTGGACCATGTTTTTTGATCATAGACTGTCCTGTAATTCTCAGAAAAGACAGCTACGATTTCCAGAGATTTACAACTATGCTTGCCTGTAAGGTTGAGGATCCCGGGACAATCCTGGACACCATCACCCTGGTGGTCAGCCCCAAGAGTAGCTGTCCAGTTTTATCCTCCCATACACGTAGACTTGCGTCCTCGACTCCTTCCAGCATTGGCAGGTGTCTTCCAGAGAAATCTTCCGTAGTGAGAGTCAAGAATGGACAAATTGACAGCTGAGGGTGTTTGAAGGCTCCCTCAGCCACCGAATTTCCAGGCACAGGATTTGAATCTCAGAAGAAGCTACTTGGTGCAGCTTGTCTTTCTCTTTACACCTGATATAACCCTTGGCAATCTCCCTCATGGTGGCTTTGCCCACATCCCAGATTGTACCCACTGACGTCACAAAACCCTATTTTATGTCAAAGTATGACTGAAGTTTAGTAGACAATAACGCAGAACATTGGTTGTACATGGGGGACGGTGCATTAAGGTGACAAACGGGGTGTTTCATGTTTGCAGGATGGGGCTCTAATTGCCGGATTCAGCTGCCCACCGGGTCAAACAGCTATCCCCTGAAGGCCTTGCCACACCTGATGCAGAGACAATGAATTTATCCATCCTAATTTGGGTTTGGATATTTGATTCCTTGTCTTTTCTCATGGTGTGAGTCTTACGTGAATCACGGGAGGAGGATCCAGGCAATGAATGGTGAAGATGAAACACCGATTTGCCATTGCACATAGCCAGGTGACACCCAGGATGGAGTACAATTGGTTCCAGCAGGATCAGCCCACAAGGCCCGGTAAACCTGCGCTGTCCAGACTCACAGATAAGTTCCAATACAGATCCGACCAAGGCTGATCTGAACAAACCAAGGTCACCAGTTGTAGGTGTCAACTCCAAACCATAAGATCGCAAACATGCAGTGAAACAGTGGTGTCGCCACTCGGAGAGAAGACGGCCCCAAGAGCAGCAGTTCTGGTCTCCCAGGTCGACCTCGGGAGTGTGGAGCTCTAGCTGACCACACCAAGGGGCCATCAGTGTCAGAAATTTGGCGGAGGAGGTCTCTGAGCACTTGTCATGTTATCTTGTATTCTTCAATAAATCTTTTCAAAATTTAAAAAAGATAACAGGGGGTGGACAGTTGTTTCTCTAGTGTGTGCTGTGCATTACCTGCACATGTGATGTCCTTCCACCTACCCCCCAAGGTCATATGCTATACTAGGGAATAGCTATTCTTTGTGATTAATTTACTAATTACCTTTATAGTAATTGTTTAGGCTTGCTCTTTTTTAAATATTTAAATTCTGCAATAGTTTAAGCAAATTACCCGAAACAACAATTATCATCAGATTCAATTAGTTTACCTCCCTATGAACTGATACATTGAAATTATGACTTATTCAAGTATTTAAGTTCAGGAGACCCTTTTGCCTTAATCCTTATTCGTACTTAGAACCAATTAATAATTTCTTGGCGCAGCTTATTGTGAGAAATTAAGTCTTATTTCTTCACAGGGGCTGGATGGATCGTCCTGCTCACCTTTTGCAGTAGGCTGGGAGAATAAGGCAGGCAGGGAGGCACAGTGTGGGGTATTAAATTCTAGCTGGTGCCTGCCCCCGTGCTGATGATTGGCTGGTGCACACTTTGCCTGCTCATGCAACAGCCATGAAGCTAATCTGTTAACCCCTAGGGTGCCCCAGACGAGCTGGTCTCGCCCTCGGTGCCGAGGACAAGACCAGCTCGTCCTGCTATGGGCCCCCGGGGGGAGTGCTAGGCCGAGCACCCCATTCCCCTGCACAGAGATGGAATCGCTTCCCCTTCCATCCCCACCCCCACTGACCCCCCGTGGCACCTGATGACGTCAGCACGCTTTCGCACACTGACCTCATCAGAGGCCTTCCCCCTGGCGCTGAAAAAATGCAAAAGCATTTCTCCTCCGATCATATGGAGGGGGCAGAGAGGCATAAAAGGAGAGGAAAGGCCTTTCCTCTCCTTTCATGTCTCTCTGAGCATTTCTGCTTCCCGATCGCGATGCGATTGGGCAGCAGAAATGGCAACTAGACACCAGGGAATTTTCTTTTGTTATATGAAATAAGGGGAGCGGCCCTTTAGGCAAGGGTCGCTTCTCAGGGGGCAAATTATTTCTTGGCCAGGGGGCAGAAATCCACTAGACACCAGGGCTAATTTTATTTATTGGTTTTATTTGCAAATTATTATTAGGCCATTTCTTCCCCCCTGGAGGCAGATGGGCCTAAATTTATTAGGCCGATCTCCCCACTAGACACTAGGGATAATTTTTTTTGTGTTTATTTTTGTTTTATATTTGGGGAGCGACCCCTTAGCCAAGGGTCGCTCCCGGGGGGGGGGGAATTATTATTAGGCCATTGGGATCTCCCCTTGGGGGAGCAGAAACCACTAGACACCAGGGATTATTTATTTTTCTCGTACATGCGCATAAGCTTAGCGGCCCCTTGGGCAAGGGCCGCTCCCCAGGGGGGCAAATGATTTTTAGGCCATTTCTGACCCACCAGGGGTAGAACAGCCTAATGTTATTAGGCCGATCAGCCCCCAAGGGGGGCAGAAACCACAAGACACCAGGTTTTTTTTTTTTTTTTTACTAACGCATAAGGGGAGCGGCCCCTTTGGCAAGGGCCACTCCCGGGGGGGGGGAGAAATATTTTTAGGCCTTTTCTGCCCCCCCTGGAGGAAGATCGGCCTAATATAATTAGGTGGATCAGCCCCCGGGGGCGCAGAAACCTCTAGACACCAGGGATATATATATTTTTGTATGTACTTTATGTTTTTATGTATGGGGAGCGAACCCTTAGACAAGGGTAGCTCCCCTGGGGGGCAAATTGTATTTAGGCTATTTCTGCCCCCCTTGGGAGCAGATCGGCCTATTTCTGTTAGGGCAATCTGCCCCCAAAGACACCATGGATTGGTGTGTGTGTGTATGTGTGTATTTTGTTTGGGGGGGGCAGCCCCTTGGGCAAGGGTCGCTCTCCAGGGGGGGACATTACTGTTGGGCATAACTGTCCCCTTTGGGGGCAGATTGGCCTATTTTTGGAAGGCCCATCTGCCCCCAAAGGGGCAGAAAGCCCACCAGAGACTAGGGAAGATTTTTTTTTCAAAACGAGGTTGGGGGTATGGCCATACCCCCACCCCAAATAAATTGGGCCAAAGTTGTTCTGCCCACTAGTAGGCAGTTTAGGCAATTACCCCCGATCCACACCCAGGGGGACAGAAAGTCTACTAGATGCCAGGGAATAAAAAAAAAGAAAAGAAAACAGTGGGGTGGTGGTTACCAACCAGTATGGGCCTGGTTATGCCCCCACCCAAACTGAAGGGGATAACAGTCTTTCGGCTGGCAAGCAAGAGGACATTTGACTATTTTTGTTTTTTGTTTTACATTTGGGCCACGAGAGCTTGGTAACTCTCAAAAACGTCCCACTTGGAATGGTGAGGGCTGCACTTTTTTTTACTTTGGGACACTGCCATGTAGAAAAATCCACAAGACCTAGACACATCTGAAAACTAAACATCTAGTTGATTCCAGGGTGGTGTGCTTCACATGCACCCCGCACCATTTCCTTACCCACAATGCCCTGCAAACTTGCAACTTTGCTGGAAAGCACACATTTTTTCCACATTTCTATGATGGAACCTTCCGGAATCTGCAGGAATCCACAAAATTCCTACCACCCAGCATTGTCTCATCTATACCGATAAAATTTCTGCTGCACTTGTCAACCTAAAAATGTGTTTTTTCAAACTGTCCTTTTAGACCCACTTTGGTTTCACCTCAATTTCGACGTGTTTTTGGCTCTTCCCTGTCACAAACACTTGGCCCACCTACACAAGTGAGGAATCATTTTTACCGGGAGACTGAGGGGAACGCTGGGTGGAAGGAACTTTGTGGCTCCTCTCAGATTCCAGAACTTTCTGTCACCGAAATGTGAGGAAAAAGTGTTTTGTTAGCCAGATTTTGAGGTTTGCAAAGGATTCTGGGTAACAGAACCTGGTGAGAGCCCCACAAGTCACCCCATCTTGGATTCGCCTAGGTCTCTAGTTTAAAAAAATGCACAGGTTTGGTAGGTTTCCCTAGGTAACGGCTGAGCTAGAGGCCAAACTCCACAGGTAGGCACTTTGCAAAAAACACCTCTGTTTTCTTTCAGAAAATGTGCTGTGTCCACGTTGTGTTTTGGGGCATTTCGTGTCACGGGCACTAGGCCTACCCACACAAGTGAGGTACCATTTTTATCGGCAGACTTGGGGGAACGTTGAGTGGAAGAAAATTTGTGGCTCCTCTCAGATTCCAGAACTTTCTGTCACTGAAATGTGAGGAAAAAGTGTTTTTTTAGCTGAAATTTGAGGTTTGCAAAGGATTCTGGGTAACAGAACCTGGTGAGAGCCCCACAAGGCACCCCATCTTGGATTCCCCTAGGTCTCTAGTTTTGAAAAATGCACAGGTTTGGTAGGTTTCCCTATGTGCCGGCTGAGCTAGAGGCCAAAATCCACAGGTAGGCACTTTGCAAAAAGCACCTCTGTTTTCTGTGGAAAAATGTGCTGTGTCCACGTTGTGTTTTGGGGCATTTCCTGTCGCGAGCACTAGGCCTACCCACACAAGTGAGGTATCATTTTTATCGGGAGACTTAGGGGAACGCTTGGAGGAAGGAAATTTGTGGCTCCTCTCAGATTCCAGAACTTTCTGTCACAGAAATTTGAAGAAAAGTGTTTTTTTAGCCACATTTTGAGTGTTACAAAGGATTCTGGGTAACAGAACCTGGTGAGAGCTCCACAAGTCACCCCATCTTAGATTCCCCTAGGTCTCTAGTTTTCAAAAATGCACAGGTTTGGTAGGTTTCCCTAGGTGCCGGCTGAGCTAGAGGCCAAAATCCACAGGTAGGCACTTTGAAAAAAACACCTCTGTTTTCTGTGGAAAAATGTGATGTGTCCACTTTGTGTTTTGGGGCATTTCCTGTCGCGGGCACTAGGCCTACCTGCACAAGTGAGGTACCATTTTTATCGGGAGACTTGGAGGAACGCTGGGTGGAAGGAAATTTGCGACTAGAACTTTCCGTCACCAAAATGTGAGGAAAAAGTGTTTTTTTAGCCAAATGTTGAGGTTTGCAAAGGATTCTGGGTAACAGAACCTGGTGAGAGCCCCAGAAATCACCCCATCTTGGATTCCCCTAGGTCTCTAGTTTTAAAAAATGCACAGGTTTGGTAGGTTTCTCTAGGTGCTGGCTGAGCTAGAGGCCAAAATCCACGGGTAGGCACTTTGCAAAAAGCACCTCTGTTTTCTTTCAGAAAATGTGATGTGTCCACTTTGTGTTTTGGGGCATTTCCTGTCACGGGCGCTAGGCCTACTCACACAAGTGAGGTACCATTTTTATCGTGAGACTTGGGGGAACACTGGGTGGAAGGACATTTATGACTCCTCTCAGATTCCAGAACTTGCCGCACTGAAATGTGAGGAAAAAGTGTTTTTGTAGCCAAATGCTGAGGTTTGCAAAGGATTCTGGGTAATAGAACCTGGTGAGAGCCCCACAAGTCACCTCATCTTGGATTCCCCTAGATCTCTAGTTTTAAAAAGTGCACAGGTTTGGGAGGTTTCCCTAGGTGCCGGCTGAGCTAGAGGCCAAACTCCACAGGTAGGCACTTTGAAAAAAACACCTCTGTTTTCGTGGAAAAATGTGGTGTGTCCATGTTGTGTTTTGGGGCATTTTCTGTTGCGGGCACTCGGCCTACCTACACAAGTGAGGTATCATTTTGATCAGGAGACTTGAGGGAAGGCTGGGTGGAAGGAAATGTGTGGCTCCTCTCAGATTCCAGAACTTTCTGTCATCGAAGTGTGAGGAAAAAGTGATTTTAAAGCCAAAGTTTGAGGTGTGCAAAGGATTCTGGGTAACAAGTCACCCCGTCTTGGATTCCCCTAGGTCTCTAGTTTTAAAAAATGCACAGGTTTAGTAGGTTTCCCTAGGTGCCGGCTGAGCTAGAGGCCAAAATCCACAGGTAGGCACTTTGCAAAAAACACCTCTGTTTTCTTTGAGAAAATGTGATGTGTCCACTTTGTGTTTTGGGGCATTTCCTGTCGCGGGCACTAGGCCTATACACACAAGTGAGGTACCATTTTTATCGGGAGACTTGGGGAAACATAGAATAGCAAAACAAGTGTTATTGCCCCTTGTCTTTCTCTACATTTTTTCCTTCCAAACATGACAGTGTGTAAAAAAAGACGTCTATTTGAGAAATGCCCTGTAATTCACATGCTAGTATGAGCACCCCAGAATTCAGAGATGTGCAAATAACCACTGCTCCTCAACACCTTATCTTGTGCCCATTTTGGAAATTCAAAGGTTTTCTTTACACCTATTTTTCACTCTTTATATTTCACCAAATGAATTGCTGTATACCTGGTATAGAATGAAAACCCACTGCAAGGTGCAGCTCATTTATTGGCTCTGGGTACCTAGGGTTCTTGATGAACCTACAAGCCCCATATATCCCCGCATCCAGAAGAGTCCCGCAGACATAACGGTATATTGCTGTTTTTTTCACCTCAATTTCGATATTTTTTTATTTCAGTTGTTATTTTCTGTAGGAAACCCTTGTACACAAATTACCCATTGCTGAATTCAGAATTTTGTCTATGTTTCAGAAATGTTTGGGTTTCTGGGATCTAGCATTGGTTTCACACCCATTTCTGTCACTGACTGGAAGGAGGCTGAAAGCACAAAAAATCGTAAAAATGGGGTATGTCCAAGTAAAATGCCAAAATTGTATTGAAAAATTGGGTTTTCTGATTCAAGTCTGCTTGTTCCTGAAAGCTGGGAAGCTGGTGATTTTAGCACTGCAAACCCTTTGTTGATGCCAATTTCAGGGAAAAAACCACAAGCCATCTTCTGCAGCCATTTTTTCCCATTTATTTTTAAAACACGAAGTTTTCACTGTATTTGGATAATTTCTTGGTCTCCTTCAGGGGAACCCACAAAGTCTGGGTACCTCTAGAATCCCTAGGATGTTGGAAAAAAAGAACGCAACTTTGGCATGGGTAGCTTATGTGGACAGAAAGTTATGAGGGCCTAAGCGCGCCCTGCCCCAAATAGCCAAAAAAAGGCCTGGCACCTAAGGGGGAAAAGGCCTGGCAGCGAAGGGGTTAAAGGATCTGAGAAGCCCGGGGCCTGAGGAGAGGGAAACACACTGCACTAGGCAGCAGGTTGAGGCAGGGAGATACACAATGATTTAGTCAGCGCACAAGGGTGTGGTGGCAGGCAAAAGTAAGGGGTGTTGGTTAGCAAGAAGAGGGTATTAGATTTTGGCGAGAATATTGATAGTGATGGTACTTGAGTCCTAGTTGGTGGCCCCTTCACAAAGAGTTTGAATACATTGTGTACAGAGATGGGAGCCAAGGCAGAGGCAAGGGGCTTCGAACAGGCATGATAATAGAAGAATTGGATGAAGGGGAATTTTGGATGTGGGACAGGGCAAGTAGTTGAAGCAGCAGGGAGTCTTTAGTTGTGAGTTTGGATGAAAAGGGAAGGGGGTAAAGCGCAGTCTTTGTTACCCCTAAAAAGGGGAAGTACAGCAAGCAAAGAAGTTAGTGGGCCGTGTGTGACGCAGGGTGACCAAACGGGTGTAGAATCAAGGAGTTGGAGCTTGCAGAAGATTTAATCTCCAAAGTCAGTGTGTGGAAGCTGGGAGAGTCTAATACGGCTATGAGACCCTTGCGAGAAGGGAAAGTAGGGTCCTGGACGTCAGCCCGGATGCAGTGCTGGATGTGTTTGCCTCTATCCATCAATCTTATGCAACACACTACTTTGAAGCTCCTGAACCTGGTTGACTTCAGGAGCAAAAGAGAATGGAAAGTTGCTTCGAGTGTGGGTTCCTACAGGACAGGAGCCTCTTGTCTCATTGGGACGTGCTATGATAAAAACTTGTCTAGAGGCAAGAAGAACTGCATGCCCAATGGGGTAATAGGACTCTCACAAGACCTGGTGCCAGCCATCCTGAATGCCTAGAACATGAGCTCCTGGACGTTCATAGAACCCTTGCTAAGCAATCATGATACATATTTGCTGCAGCCGGGATTTGCTTTTGGAATCCTTGAAATATGAATCCTGTGAAGACGACAAAAAACATCTTTGAAATCAGAAAAATCTCTTGCATCACACTTGCAAAGGATATTGACTTGCACTGTTATCTCTGGAAGTTATATGTTAGGATTAAAAACTCTTTTGCACTTGTTTCTTTTCATAAGTAGTCATCGATTAGGATTACAAACTTTTTTGCACTTATTCCTTTTTAAAAGGAGTTATCCATTAGGATTGTGAATTTTACCTTGCACTAAGCTATTTCTACAAGAAGATTGTTGCCTGCTTTACAAACTGATCATCATTGCAAAGTTTCTATGAGAAGTCAGTGGAATCAAGATGGCAGCAAATTATTATGATTAGACAAGTATGAGTTGCAGATTTTGATAATTGCAAGTATTTACTAACTGAGTGTATAAATAAATAATATATTAATGAATGTGTTTCAAATTACAATTACATACTTGGTCTATTGGATGCAAGCAAGACCATGTGAGATCATTTTAGAACATTAAATGTAGTTCTTTTTAGTAAACAGCATATAGAAAGATAAAAAGTTGATTGCACCTGCTGTATCAACTTTGATTGCTTGTCACTTAAGAAGAAACGTCGAGTTTTACTTTAGTATAGAAACCTGGAAAACCAGAGAATTTCACCAGTTATATCATATACAATATCAGGAGTTCACTTGCAATGTCAACAACATAGCCTTACTAAAAGACTCCTATTATATTTAGATAACAGTCCGTCAATGCACCTTGAACTCAGCTGCACAACCAGGCATTGTGAGGATATCCACGGTCTCTTCTTCTCTTTCCTGTCCCATTTACATTTCCTGGGTGTACTGCTAACCTACACAATAGTATTGTAAAGTTAGCTATGCTCCTTTTGGACCCAGACTGCAAGTTTAGTGCATCTTGTTAGCATCCAACTTGACAGGACCATGATCCAGAATGGTCTTAGCCAAGAGGATTGGATTGTAAACATCTGACTTTGTTTTTCAATGCTGGTGTGGGTGATTGTAAAATGCCAAGTATGTGAAGCATGGGAATGGGTGTATATGATAACGCATTGAAGTTTGATATATTATTGGAGTTTGTGGATATGTATGAGGATGGGGTGGAAGATGGTGTGATTTTTTGTGCCAGCATGGATGTGAGCAAGGGAAGGTAAATTGACAGATGATGGTGGGAAAAGAACTTGGTTAGGCAAAAAGGGACATGGGGTTATAACAGGGAGAGGGAGCCTGGTGTTTTGCAGCTTACTAGTGGGAGAAGGAAACCAATGCAGGCATAGCTCAGACAGGAGAATAATACCTGCTGAAAGAAGGCTGCCAACGGGGCACCTATATTGAGACCAAATATTGAAAATTAGGTTGGGGAACTTGAGAATTGTGAAAAATGGGAAGAAGACTTAAAAATTTGTGAATATGACAAAGAGACTTGACAATATTGAAGGGCGAGGAGTGTCCATTAGATGTTGGATGTGTTTTGGATAAAGGGATTGGAACACAGTGGCACTCCTTGGAAGAGTGGAACGAGAGGAAGGTGAAGCTGGGGATGGGAAAGGACAGGTGGGGGGGAAATGGATAGATAAGGTCACGGTTAAGAAAGAGTTTGAGGGCACACCCAATGGCAGTGAGGAAAGAGTGGATTTGGAAAGGGGAGTATTTTGATTTCCTAAAGCTGCTTCATACAGAAATGAGGGTGAAAGAAGGATCTAAAAAAAAGGGGCTTAAGTTACCAACGAGGCCTAACTTTTTCCATTTACATTGGCAACTGGACAGCACCATTTTGTATAACACATTTTATTTATTTTGCAAAGCATAAAGTGGAACCTACCTGTAAACACCCCATCCCATTGCATCCCCCTCAGTCAATCGTACCACACAGCAAATTCCTACACAAACCAGCCGCCCACTGCCCAAATCTGCACCTTAATAGAACATATTTTATTCTGAATCATTTGTATATCTGGGGTGCTCCAGCATTATACTCCTATAATCTGCCCACCTCTACAACACTTTATGATGTTTCTGGGGGGGACCCCCTGGCCTTTTATACTGCTATTTCCAATCCCATACAATGATCCATTTCCTTCTTCTAAACTGGCAGGAATGGGGAGGTCTCACACTGTCACTCTCGCGCTATATCACGCTTTACCCATTGTTAGGGCCAAAAATAGTAGGGATTGTTGATACCTGTTTATACCCAAGCCGTCCAGGAGATGAAGAAGTGTCAATTTAGGGCCCATCCGGATTGACCATGAGAGAACTTCTCACAGGCACTCCCCACTAGAAACTCTTCAACTTGTGGCAGCTCCAACCTGTGTGGATAAAGGTCCTCACATCCGTCTCCCATGCTGCTCGAAGGGCTATGAAGGTGTCTGGCTGGTTTATAATATGTTTTTGGTAGATCTTCGTGACTTTATGATCTCCCAGATCACCCAGAAGAAGTTTACCTTCCAAGGGATCAAATTCAGGGAGGTCTGTCAGTGCGGCAATATATGGGGTCAGAGCATGGTGAAGCTGAAGATATCTATGAAAGTGGCTGCGGTGCAGCTGATATTCCGACTGCAGGGCCTGGAATGATTCCAATACTCTGCCCTGCATAACATCTCCCAGGGTAGAAATCCAGATCATACCCTATTTACGAAAGCCCTCTTATGCTGCCACTTGGGTGAGTATGCAGCCCTCCCACAACGGTGTCCATTCCGGTAGCCTGCCCACCACCCCATCTGCTGGAGAGAGGAATGCCAGAGATTGAACACTACCATGGTCGCTGAGGGAAGAGAATCACTGTCGCTGTACCCTTATAAATAGGAGAGAACAGAGGTATCCCCTATTGCCCACTGCTTCAACACATACGTGGGGTCGTCCCAGAGACCATATCACCAATCAGTAATTACAAGGAGATGGGTGGCATATTAATATGATACAATGTATGCAACAGCAATTCCCACATAGTATGTGGACTGAGAACATTTGCTGAGGGCTATATGGGGAGTTCCACAACCCCAAAGAAACGTGGTGAGAATGGCGTAAGTCTTTGGAACCACTGATGTAGGACCTCATATGGAAAATTCTGAAGCTGACAAAGGAGCCGGGGCAGGGACCCATTTTAAAGATGGCAGACCGTCCGGTTAGACTGCAGGACTAACCAGACTTTGATGTTCTCCTGTATAGAAGTTAGGGCAGGATCTAGATTGCGCGACCATGCCAAGTTATGAACACGCCCAGATGCTTGAATCCAGACAAAAGCATTTTTAATATATGCTAGTGTTTAGTGTGAAGAGTTTCCAGAGAGAAGTATATCATCGTTTGAAAACATTGATGGCATGAAGAAAGCTCAGATTACATATGCGGGTATTGCTGACAATGATACAATGGGGCGTTCGGGCCAGATAAACTAAGCATGCTGAAGGGAATCGGGGAAAGTTTGATACTGTTCTATGGATGCAGTAGATAGCTTCAATGAGACCTGCACCAACTACTTATATAGTTAGTGTGCAACAGTTGTACCACCCTCTTAAGAATGGCCCACCCATAAAAGAAATGGACACAATGTTTAGAGGTTAGCTGCTTCAAGAAGGTGACATAACTCATCATTTTCTGTGTTACATGTACACCCTGAGGACTACCATTTGTAGGACTTGCAGTTTCAAGGGCAGATTTATGTTGTCCCATTTCCTGTTCAATGTTTGGAAAGTTTAGCACCTTCTTGCAAGAAGTTATCACATATGCAACTTGCTATTGGTTGATGGTCCATTATGAATGATTTCTTCTTTACAGGTCTGAAGGAGTGGTGAGAGCTGAAGAATGGCACTGGAAAATTGTCAGATCTTCTTGGGAGACTTAGGGATTTCTCTTGATCTTGAAAAGTAGGTCTGGCAACAGTGTTGACTTTTTTGGGGACTGGCCTGGATTTGAGGTGAATGGAGGCAAGACTACTGTGGGAGAAGATTGTGGCAGTACGTCGGTTGACTGAGCACATGCTGATACATGGGAGAGTGGAGATGAGGTCTAAAAAGTGTTGTTGTTTCATTTTGGATTTACTCGTTGAGTGGCAAATGCTAGTAGGTGGCTCTGCAGGAGACTGTGGATGGCAGTCACATAGTGACCCCATCTTAGAGTGAGACTGTTGGCAGGTGTGAAGGCAGATGCACATGTGTGAGTGCGTTTCTGATGAGTTTCACACTGTGGAATTTTAACCATGAGGCAGAATGAAGAATAGAAATCTTTTCAGACACAGCTAGTAGGTGAGGTTTTGGCATGGGCAGTGTTGGGCAAAGCGGTGGCCAGAGGCCTGGTTGAAAGAGAGAAGAAAGATTGCAGTTTTGGAGTTGTTTCCATGTGCAGTTGGTGATGTCCTTTAGGAACAGTAGGTTGACCTTTAACGTTGACCATGCAACAGTAGTGGATATTGTGAATAGACAGTCTGGAGAGACATCAGGGCTTTGTGGTTGTTGTGGTTCTTTGTACATGGTTGTTTGCATTTATAATATTGTTTTTGCACATGTCATATTCCTGGAATTAATGTTGGTATTGAGGATGCGTTTTCTCGTTTGCAGTAGAGGAGGTTCAGTGATTTGGAACTGGGAGGGAATGCGTGTAAGACGGAGATGCTTTGGAGCTCTGAGAGATAGATTGATAGGGTTAGAGCAGCCGATCGAGAAGTCTTTGGCACTTTCTGCCAAACATTGTTATAAGCAAACATAATTTATTGACAGCAATGAAAAGAGGATAACAGCGAGCCAGGGACAGTTTAAGATGAAATAGGAAGAGGTGGTAGCATTTGCTCTGTCAATAATGGACAAGGCTTGGCCACAAATAACAATTGCAGGTAATATTGTGAGGATAGCATTTTATGGTGAGGAACTTTGGAGCTATTAGATGGGAGGTGGGTGAGTTAGAATGGAGGATATTGATACTATGGGGGTCATTGCGACCCTGGCGGTCTGAGACCGCCAGGGCTAAAGTGGCGTCTGTACCGCCAACAGGCTGGCGGTACGGAGACCTGTATTTCGACCGCGGCCGTAGCGGTGTGGTCGCACCGCTGGGGCCGACGGTTTCCCGACGTTTTAGCCCCGGCGGTGATAATCCGCCAGGGCAGCGCTGCAAGCAGCGCTGCCCTGGGGATTATGACTTCCCTACCGCCAGCCTGTTTCTGGCGGTTTACACCGCCAGGAAGAGGCTGGTGGTAAGGGGAGTCCTGGGGTACCTGGGGGCCCCGTGCAGCTTTTCACTGTCTGCATAGCAGACAGTGAAAAGCGCAACGGGTGCAACTGCACCCGTCGCACGGCCGCAACACCGCCGGCTCCATTAGGAGCCGCCTCCTATGTTGCGGCCGCATCCCCGCTGGGCCGGCGGGCGTAAACTAGGTTTGCTTCCGCCGGCCCAGCGGGGATGTTGTAATGGGCACCGCTGGAGTGCGGCCGCATTGGCACCCGTTTGGCGGTTACAGCTTCGCCGCCCGCCAATGTTGTAATGACCCCCTATGTGCCAAAGAATGTATGGAGCAACTGGGAGTAAAGAGGCCGTTGGCCACTGCTGATATTTTATTGGGTCTTTGCAGAGAGTGTTTCTGTCCTGAGGAGGAAGCTCTTTATGCTTCGGGCATGTCTCTGCTGTATCTTGGGAATTCTCAGACTTCAGATTTATTGGGGTTAAAAGGGGGAGTGGTCTTTTGAGAAGGGGTGTTGTTGGTAAATGGGTGACTATTGATATTTGGCTGAGAAAATCAAAAACAGTTCAGAGGGGAAATGGGAGGGTTGTTTGATTGTGTGGTAGTAAGGTTGGAATAGCCTGTCCAGTTTCTTGGTGGTGTTGCTTCTCGGGTGTATGTTTAGAGCGTGATGTACAGGTTTACGTACATGCAGAGAATACCTAAGTATCACTTTTTATGGTTGTTCAGGTCAGTGGATAAGGTGGGTTTGCCTGAAAGGGATTTCGCTATGCATTGCTTTAGGATAGGAGCAGCGAAAGAGGCAGATAGGCATTGGCTGACATAGTGGCACATAAAATGATTGGGAAGATGGAAGTCTTATTGTTTTAAGAGATAATTTGATATTTTCACTGCCGTTTTTGTCACTACTTCGTTTTCATCTTTTGGGCCTAGTCTGGCCAAAGAGTTTATTAATTTGTGGATTTACTGCCATTCTTTTGTGAAATGGGCTGTCAGGCATGCAAATCAATTCTCCTTTGGTGGAGTAGGAGGGAGAATGTTCTAACGTCATCTCCTTCTGATATTAAGAGACTTGTTTAGGGGCAGAGGATACTTTGATGTTTTGTTGATCACTGTGGGGAAGATCGTGTCTAAATGAAGGATAGTCTTGTCTTAACAGAAATGAAACAAGACACCGAAGAGCTGAAATGGTGGTGGGAAGGTCCAACAGTTATTTAGACAGAGTTGATTCCCTGTAGGATTTGGCCCGAGGTAATGAATCCCAATGCCATCAACAAGACCTACAGGAAAATAGAGACGATTAACTATTTTAGAGTGGAGACTAATAGAGAGGTTTAGACATGGTGAACCCTTTTTTGAGGAGTACAGGTTTTTCTGTCATTGATGGGCATGGAGCTGTATCATTTGCGGTAGAGGGAGAGGCTCGCTTCAATGTTACGGAAAAGGGTTAACCTCTAGTTTTGTGGGGGTAAAGCTTATCTTAGGGGTGTGGTGAAAAAAACTCTAATGAGCTTTTTCTGAGTGGTAGGTGTTTGGGAAGCACTAGGCTAGAATGATTGTTAATTTTTGCTGCTGATCAGGTGGACGAGCTTAATGGGGTTGGCGGGTAAAAGGGGTTGGGACAGGGAGCTTGGCAGTGCAGTTTTGTTTTGGAGTAGTGGAAAGGAGGTTCAAGATATAAGTTAAAGTAAAAGATTCATTGTTTGGGGTTGAGGATGGTTTTGATAAGACATAGGCCCTCATTATGGCATTTGTGGTAAGTACCGCTGCCATGCTGACTGCCACCAAAATACCACCGTGGCAGCAGATTACTACTACCCATATTATGACACACACATAGCAATCCATCACTATACAGCTACACACACAAGTCTGCCAGCCCAAAGGTCAGTAATAAACTGGCGGTAGCAAAACCCACACCGTTATGCCAACAGAACTACACCTACAGCAATATGACCCACGAATCACCACGACGGACATTCAGTGGTGCTAAACCATTGGCCGGACATACGGCCGCGCTGAAAATACACGCACATACAAAACAATACTAAATTGGACAATTTGAATAACACACATCTGACGCCCATACACACACCACACCCACACCACTATAAAACACACACCCACATTACCCACAACCCTTTACGACTAAAAACAATTGCTACATAGGAGATAGCAAGACCACAGACAAGCCGCACACCACCATCACCTATACACCATCCACGCACCTTACATCACACACCACAACACATCACCCCACACACCCTCACCCACACCACTCATGCTACACCCATGGCACCACAACACCCCTGGCTCTCAGAGAAGGAGCTAAGGGTCATGGTGGAGGAAATCATCTGGGTAAAGCCACAGCTATTCGGATCACAGGTGCAGCAGACATCCATTGCAAGGAAGATGGAGCTATGGCGGAGAATCGTGGGCCGGGTCAACGCCGTGGGACAGCACCCCAGAACAAGGGATGACATCAGGAAGAAGTGGAACGACCTAAGGGGAAAGGTGCCTTCCATAGCATCAATACACCAACTAGATGTACAGAGGACTGGTGGTGGACCCCCACCTCCTCCCCCGCAACTAACAACATGGGATAAGCAAGTCGTGACAATCATGCATCCTGAGGGCCTGGCAGGAGTAGGAGGAGGTCTGGACTCTGGTAAGTCAAATCTCTATAACTATCACCCCCCCTACCTGCATGCCATCACAAACCCCACCCTTACCCTCATTCCCATCACTCCCCCACCTCACACACACCCCACTATCACAACCAACCCCTCCCAATACCAAGCCCTGCATGTAACACCAATGCACAGACCCCCATTACAGACCTGCATGGACACCCATCACTAAAGCATGCATACTAGAGAGAATCACCTAGCCCTCCAAAAAACTACTCACACAAGGCAAAGCTGGCAGGGCAATAACAACCATACAGGGCAACACACCCATTTACAAGATGTCACATGCAGAAACAATAACACTGCGTTTACATCCCCACATGTCCCACACCCAACGTCACTGGAGAGGAGGTGCCAGCAACATCCAGTCCCCCCACAGAAGAGGCCCACAGTGATGACAGCAGCTCTGGACGCCTGGATCTGGATGACCAACCTGGCCCATCAGGGACCTCTGGACAGTTGGTTACCCAGGCACAGTCCCATACCACCAAAGAGCCTCCCCCCCTCAGGAAACACCAGCACAGTACCCACCCAGCAGGCCCATACCTCTATCCCCAGGACACGTCAATCAGCAGTGTGTCCACCACTACAGGGACCCCAGGCCACCCCACAAACACAGGACGATCAGGGACCTGGGGTCAGTGGCAGTGGGCACACGGTTCAGGGGACAGAGGCACAGGACAACAGGGAAGCTGGGAGGACTGCTGTGCACCAGGGGGAGGACAGGCCCAGGGAACCGACTCTCCAGGAGGCATTCACCAAGATCCTAGGAGCATACCACCATTCCCAGGAGACGATGGGCCAGATACTGGACAAGTTGCAGGAGACCCAGCGGCTGCAGGAGGGACAGTACCTTGGGATCAGGGAGGACTTGAAGGACATCAACACCACCCTGGTCACCACTGCAGGGGTGCTGGCAGACATGGCCAACACCATGAGGGAGGCAGTGACACACCAGCGGGCCCCTGATACTAGCCAAACCGATGAACAGCATTTCACATCCACTGCCGCTAGTGGACAGGAGGCCCCACCACAGGACCAAAAGGCCACCAGCACCCATCCCGCTGCAGAAGGAGAACCACCCCGCAAACAGTCCCTGCGATCCAGGCAGAAGCCAGAGGCTATTGCCAAGACCCCCGCCAGGAAATAAGACTCTCCTGATTGTCACCCTTTGTCCCACCCTGTCACCCTGCCCACCTTGAACTGCCATTGCTCCACTTCCTATACCCCTTGGACAATGCACCTGTGATCCACATAGGCCCTCATTACAACCCTCGGTCGGTGATAAAGCGGCGGTAATACCGCCAACAGACCGGCGGTAAAAAAATTGAATTATGACCACGGCGGAAACTGCCAACACAGGCAGCCACTTTAACACTCCGACCGCCACGGCGGTCGCAACAAGCACCGCGGTGGTAACTGCCAACAGCCAGGCAGAAGACAATGTACCGCCCACCGTATTACAACAAGCCAATTCGCCAGCTTTTCCGGGGCGGTACCAACGCCATCAAAAGCACGGCGGAAACAGTACGCAGAAGGGAAATGACTCAACTCTGGACACTCAAGGAAGAACCACGACACCATGGAGTCCGAACTGCAGGTGTTCCCTATGCTGGTATACCTCCTCCGACACCAGGAAAATCAGTGCTGCCGCCGCCGACCATGGTGGGTACCGCACCTAGCACACAAGGGAAGGGGGGAGGAAAAAGAGAGTGAAACACACACACGCAACACCCCCACCCTCACCCCCAACACCATACACAAAAACAGATGCAACAACATTACATATCCACCCCGTAACCGTCAGGAATAACGCAAGGACAAAAGGAAGTGAGTAAAGTCAGTGTAATGATATACATTTCGAGAAATACGTCCCCAAAGCACAAAACAATATCTACAATATATAAAATGGAGGGACACTGCCCAGTCCAAATTGTCCGTGACCCACAGGGCCATATCACATAGGCCAAGGCCCCACTTGACTCCTGCCTCAATGCGGAGAGAACACTGCTGGGGCATCAGGTCGAAAATACAGAGGCACCTCAGGGGGAAGGGGGGACACCTCCGCTGGAAGATGGTACAACGCCACTGCTCCTGGAGGGGGCCACATGCTCATCACTCTGTCCTGGGGAGTGCAAAGCCTCAGTCTCTCTAGTGAGTGGTATGCCCACTGCTTGGGTCTGGGGAGTGCAAAGCCACAGTCTCTCAAGTGGGTGGTTTGCCTACTGCTTGGTCCTGAGGAGCGCAAAGCCACAGTCTCTCAAGTGGGTGGTTTGCCCACTGCTTGGTCTTGGGGAGTGCAAAGCCACAGTCTCTCTAGAGGGTGGTTTGTCCACTGCTTGGTCCTGGGGAGTGCAAAGGCGTAGTCTCTCAAGTGGATGCCTTCTTCCACTGGTTCTGGAGGCGGCTTTGTGCCCAGTGTGCTTCATCCTGGCAAGGAGGGGGTGAGTGGATGCCTTCTTCCACTGGTTCTGAAGGGGGCTTTGTGCCCAGTGTGCTTCATCCTGGCAGGAAGGGGGTGAGTGGATGCCTTTTTCCACTGGTTCTGGAGGGGGCTTTGTGCCCAGTGTGCTTCATCCTGGCAAGGAGGGGGTGAGTGGATGCCTTCTTCCACTGGTTCTGGAGGGGGTTTTGTGCCCTGTGATGCAGATCTTGGAGGGTGCAAGGTCACAGTCCCTTACCTGGGTGTCACATCTACAGTTGTTGCAGGGGCCAGGACTCACTACAGCCCATGGAGGCACAACTACACACTGCCCACTGGCGGTCACGGCTGCTTAGTGGTGGCAGTGGCGGTGCTGGCGGTGGTGCTGCCTGTGGGGGAGTAGGCTCCAGTCCTTCCCCCGCATCCTCGGACGGCTGCCCTCTGGGGCTGCTGCTGCTGGCAGTGGTGGTGGCAGTGGTTCTGGTGGCAGTGCTGGTGACGGTGCTGGTGCTGGCGGCGGTGCTGCCTGTGGTGGGGGGAGACTCCAGCCCTTACCCTGCAGCCTCGGACGGCTGCCCACTGTGGCTGCTGCTGCTGGCAGTGGTGTTGGCAGTGATGCTGGTGGCAGTGCTGGTGATGGTCCTGGTGGCGGTACTGGCGGTGGTGCTGCCAGTGGTGGGGGGAGTCTTCAGCCCTTCCAACGCAGCCTCGGACGGCGGCCCACTGGGGCTGCTGCTGCTGGCAGTGGTGGTGGCAGTGGTGATGATGGCGGTGCTGGTGACGGTGCTGGGGGAGGTGCTGGCGGCGGTCCTGGCAGCAGTGCTGTCTGTGGTGGGGGGAGGCTCCAGCCCTTCCCCCGCAGACTCGGACGGCTGGTGCTCCCTTTTTGCCCTTGGCAGCTGGCACACTGGCTGTGTGGACGGGTGTATTGTCGGAGCCTCTCACAACTGAAGTGGCTGCAGAAACAACAGTGGCCGTGGACTGGGTGGGTGAGGTGCTAGCCTGGGTCCTGACCACCCTGGCCCAAAGTGGAGGACAAGTGGGTGGAGCGGCAGGGAATAGGTCAAGGGTGGAGAGGAAAAGCTTTTTAGGGACACTGGGGCTGGAAAAGGGTGAAGGTTTGGGAGTGGAGGAAGAAGGAGTGGTGGTAGGAGGTGTTTGTCTGCTGTGTTTGGGTGCAGATGCATGGTCTGGGTGCTGTTGTGAGGTGGATGGCTGTTGGGTGTCTGAGTGCTTAAGTTTGTGTACTTTGGGAGGAGGGAGCACAGACACAGTGGGACAGGACACAGGGGATGTGTGCATGGATGTGGGGGTGGTGACTGCCAGTGAGGGGCATATAGTGATAGGCATGATGGTGATGGAGGCAGTGGGTGTGGATGTAGTACATGCAGGTGTGAGTGGAGATGCTACTGGGAGGGAGGCTGACAACAAGGAGGAGGGGGACACAGTGGAGGCAGTGGATGTTGGTGTGTCTGCATCTGGGTGGTTCTTGTGTGAGTGCCTGTGGGATGAAGTGTGGCGTTTGTGTTTACCTGAGCCACTTCTGTGTGTTGATTTGGGTGCATGCTGGTCTGAAGGTGTGCTTGGGATAGGCTGGGGTTGAGGGGAATGGGACTGGGTAGAGGACGTTGGAGGGGGAGGCTAGAGACAGGGCAATGGCTGCCATCAGGGAGTTGGCCAGAGCCTGGAATGATCACTGTTGGGCTGCCACGCCAGAGTGATTGCATTTGTTTGTTGCAAAAACCCTGCCAGACACTAGATGGCATTCAGTATGGTTGGCTGCCCAACAGAGATGGTTCGCAGGAGGTCAATAGCCTCCTCACTCAGGGCAGCAGGGCTGACTAGGGCAGGGCCTGAGGTGCCTGGGGCGAAGGAGATGCCCACACTCCAGGGTGAGCGGGCACGGGGAACACGCTGAGGGGCTGCTGGGAGGGCGGTGCTGGTACGGGGGGTGGTACTTGTAGTTGGGGTGGCCACAGAGGTGTCCGCCAGGGAGCTTCCATCGGAGGAGGTGTCCCTGTCAGATACTGTCCCCTCGAGTCGCCGCCATTGTGCTCCCCTCTCCCTCTGTACCACTGGTGCCCTCACCATTAGTAGATTTGGCCTCATGGGCCATGTGGGATGCAGCTCCCCCCGTCGCCTGTGCGTCTGCTTCTCCACCAGATGATGCTAATGCACACAAGGACAGGGTGGCAAAACAAAAAGGGGGGGAACAGACATGGGATACACTTGGTCAATGCCAGCAACAACACCACCGTTGGCGTACAAAACACACAGGGAACAGCCCTATGCACTAGGCCATGCACTACCAGTTACAATGCTAGTCCCCAGGCCATGGAGTACAATGCCTAACGCTAATAGCAGCACACCTGAAACCCACAGGACCCTGCCCAGTAGGAGATGCCCACTAGCATATTTGGGGTTGGAGTGCATCAGACCCTGCCCATCAGGGAACCTACCCTGCCATGTTCGTCCTGGCCTAGGGGCACCCACAGACCCACATCCCCCACCCAGATAACACCACAACACGCCCAATATGCAGAATCTGATACTGTACTCACCCCCTTGTGGCTGCTGTGATCCCTTCAAGCGCCCATCCAACTCTGGATAGGCCACCGCCAGGATGCGGAACATCAGGGGGGTCAGGTTACGACAGGCACCCCTTCCTCGTTGGGAGGCCATCCCCAGCTGGGCCTCCCCCGTCTTCCTTGCCCAGCAGCGCAGGTCCTCCCACCGTTTGCGACAGTGGGTGCTCCGCCTGTCAAAGACTCCCAGGGTCCACACTTCCTTGGCAATGGCACGCCAAATACCCTTTTTCTGATGGGCACTGACCTGCAGAAAAAGATGCATAGAAAAAGGTATGAGTCATATCATCTGGCCTGTTACACCCATGGCCCACCATATCCCTCCCATCCCCTTACGCAGACATTGACCACCAGACATGCAGGACTCTGCCCAGGACCCCTCAGCCACCCCCCCTTACATGAGGCTTACACACACAGCACTCCATGAATTCATGCCCCATGCATCGTGCTCACAGTGTACTCACCTGTTGGTCTGGAGGACCATGAAGTAGACGGTACTGGTGTAGGTCCCATCCACTAGTCTCTCCAACTCCTCCAAAGTAAAGGCAGGGGCCCTTTCCCCAGGCACTCGAGCCATGGTCGCTTCCAGACACAGGTCACAGCAGCACTTGACTTGCAGTGTACGTCCTCTCCTGTTGAAGGTCAGGTAGCAAGTGAGTAAACAGATAGAAAATGGCGGTCACTTTCGCATCGGTGTGTACCGTCACCACCAGCGTACATCACCATTGGCTACTGGAACCCATAGGGCCCAATGATAACCAATGAGGTGTTGCACAGCGGTTGTCGACCGCCTCACGCAATGGCGCAAAACAGCAGCGGACTTACCTCATTTCCACTTGTCCCTCCACACAGGTCAGGTGGCCGCGATTTCAGGGGGGAACAGGCCATGGCACCTAACTGCGTCACAGCACACATAGGCACCTTAACGGAACTACACATTCACATACTGTTTCTGTCACAACATGCAACGCATTTTACTCTGCGGATATGTATGAATATTATTATCTGATCACCGTTTTTCATCCTAGAGTTCAACCGCTGCAGATGAAGAGGAGATGGAGACATCCCCCATGTACAGACCCCTGGTGGACCTGGCAACAATGAAGGACAGGCACATTATCCTCACCTACAGACTTGATAGGGCCACAATCCAAGAGCTGTGTGCCCAATTGAAGCCAGACATGATCTCAGCTATCCGTCACCCCACTGGGATCCCCGCTCTTGTGCAAGTCCTATTAGTGCTCCATTTCTTGGCAAGTGGCTCCTTCGAAGCGACAGTGGCCATGGCAGCAGGGATGTCACAGCCTATGTTCACAAACGCGCTGACCAGAGTGTTGTCTGCCCTGATGAAACACATGCGCAGCTACATCGTTTTCCCCCAGGTGGAGGATTTGGCAACAGTAAAGGCTGACTTCTATGCACTGGGACATATCCCCAACATCATTGGTGCTATTGATGGTACACATATTGCCTTTGTCCCACCCCGGAGAAATCGAAAGAGCTTTCACTCTATGAATGTGCAGATAGTGTGCCTGGCGGACCAGTACATCTCTAATGTCAATGCTAAGTATCCTGGGTCAGCAGGGACTTACCGCCAATGTCATAATGAGGGCCATAGACTGGACTCTATCCTGGACATTCCTCCACCATCACCCCAGCCCATTGCACACCCCCCTCTGCTTATTGGCATTTAAATAAACACCATTTGAATGAATATAAGTATGGAGTCTGTCAAATGATTGCACTATGTATTTGTTTAACAAGCTTTAAACACTGCAATACAACTGTACAGTAAAGTATAGGAATGAAGTATAGGAATGACCTGTAGTTGGCTGCAGCCAACACACCAGGAGCGATAGTGGGGCACAAATATCTGAAAATAGATATGCCAAAGGGTACAGTAAGTGGCCATAGAAGTGGGAAAATCAGCCTGACAGTGACAATGTCAAACACAAAACTGTCAATGAAAAGTGAAGTTGCAGTGTCTTACCTGTGGGACATTGGAAGTATTGTCGTATTTGTGCACTTCTGTTGTCCTCATCCTCATCCTCCTCATCTTCACTGTCCACAGGGTCCACTGCTGCCACACGGCCATCTCCAGCCTCATCCTCCTGCAGAAAAGGCACCTGGTGACGTAAGGCAAGGTGGTGCAACACACAGCATGCCACTATGATCTGGCATACCTTCTTGGGTGAGTAGTACAGGGATCCACCTGTTAGATGGAGGCAATGAAACCTGGCCTTCAGGAGGCCGAATGTCCTCTCTATGGTTGTTCTTTTTCGCCCATGTGCCTTATTGTAACGTTCCTCTGCCCTTGTCCTGGCATTCCTCACACGGGTCAGTAGCCATGAGAGGTTAGGGTAACCAGAGTCACCTGCAAATATCGAGGGACAACTGTTAGACACACACTAACCTTTAGGGCCCACACCATACCCATATACCAACACTTACTGGTGGGAACCAGGGCTCACCTATTAGCCACACCCGGTGCCTCTGGAGCTGAGCAATCAATTATGGTATGCTGCTATTCCTCAGCAGAAAGGCATCATGCACAGACCTTGGATACTTTGCATTGACACAGGAGATGTACTGGTCTGCCAGGCACACTGTCTGCACATTCATGGAGTGAAAGCTCTTTCGATTTCTGAACACCTGTTCATTTCCTTGGGGGGACAAATGCAATATGTGTACAATCAATAGCCCCAATAATGTTGGGGATATGTCCCACTGCATAGAAATTAGCTTTCACTGTGGCCAAATCCTCCACCTGGGGGAAAACGATGTAGCTGTGCATGTGTTTAATCAAAGCAGACAACACCCTGGTCAGCACTATTGAGAACATTGGCTGAGGCATTCCTGCTGCCAAGCCGACTGCCACTTGGAAGGAGCCAGTTGCCAGGAAATAGAACACAGATAGGACTTGCACAAGAGGGGGGATCACGGTGGGTGGACGGATAGCAGATATCAGGTCAGGCTCCAATTGGGCACACAGCTCTGTGATTGTGGCCCTGTCCAGTCTATAGGTGAGGATAATGTGCCTGTCTTACATTGTTGCCAAGACCACCAGAGGCCTGTACGCAGGGGGATGTCTCCATCTCCTATTCATCCGCAGCGGTTGCAATCTAGGGGGCAAAACGGTGAGCAGCTGGTCAGTATTCCATATTTACAAACACTACACTGCATTGCATGTTGTGACTGTAACAGTATATTGTTGGATAGGCCCAAATGGTGCCTATGTGTACTGTGATGCAGTTAGGTGCCATGGCCTGCCCCCCACTGAAATGGCGTCAGCCTTTCCTGTATGGAGGGACATATGGAAATGAGGTAATTCTGCTGACATTGTGCCCCGTTGCGGGAGATGGTCGAGAACCGCCGTGCAACTCCTCATTGGATACCATTGGGCCCTATGTGTTACAGTGGTCAATGGTGATGTACGCCAGCGGTGACGGTACGCACCGCCGCAGACGTGACGGCCGTTTTCTATCTGTTCACTCACTTGCTACCTGACCTTCAACAGGAGAGGACCTACACTGCAAGTGCTGCTGTGACCTGTGTCTGGAACCAACCATGGCTCGTGTCACTGGGGAAAGGGCCCCTGCCTTCACCGCTGCAGAGTTAGAGAGACTGGTGGATGGGGTCCTACCCCAGTACTGAATGCTGTATGGGCCTCCAGACCAACAAGTGAGTACACTGTGAGCGAGATGTATGGGGCATGAATGCATGGAGTGCTGTGTGTGAGGGCCTCTTGTGGGGGGGGGTTGGTGGAAGGGCCCTGGGCAGCATGCTGCATGTATGGTGGGCAATGTCTGTGCATAAGGGGATATTAGGGCTGTGGTGGGCCATGAATGTAACAGGCAGGACGGTCTGACTTATACCTTTTCCTATGTGTATTTCTCTGCAGGTCAGCACGCATCAAAAAAAGGGTATATGGCGTGCCATCGCCAAGGACGTGCAGACCCTGGGGGTCTACAGCAGGCGGAGCACACACTGTCAGAAACGGTGGGAGGACCTGAGAAGATGGGCACGGAAGATGGCAGAGGCACAGCTGGGGGTGGCCTCCCAACGAGGAAGGGATGCCCGTCGAACCCTGACCCCTCTGATGGCCTGCATACTGGCAGTGGCCTATCTGGAGCTGGATGGGTGCTTAGGGGCATCACAGCAGCCACAAGAGTGTGAGTACAGTGCCCCAATATACTACTTACGCGTGGTGGGGTGGCATCCGGTGGGGGATGTGGGCTTGTGGGTGCCCCTAGGCCAGGCTGGACATTGCAGGGTAGGTCCCATGTTGGACAGGGTCTGAAGTAAACCTCCTCCAACCAAGGTAGTAGGCATCCACTACTGGACAGGGGTCTGTGGGTCTCAGGTATGCTGCAATTGGCGTTAGGTATCCCTGTCCATGGGATGGTGAATAGTATTGTGACTGTTAGCGCATTGCCCAGTGCATAGGGCTGTTCCCTGTGTGTGTGTTGTGTACCCAACAGTGGTGTTGTTACCGCCATTGACCAAGAGTATCCTTTGTCTCTCCCCCCCTTTTTGTTTTGTCACCCTGTCCTTATGTACATTAGCATCATCTGGTGGAGGAGCAGAGGCGACGGGGAGAGCTGCATCCCACAGGGCCCAGGAGGCCCAATCCACCGACAGTGAGGGCACCAGTGGGACGGAGGGCGAGGGGAGCACCACGGCGGAGACAGGAGGGGACAGTTCTGACAGTGAAACCTCCTCCGATGGAAGCTCCCTGGTGGTGACTGAAACCTCTGTACCCACCCCAACTACGGGTACAGCCGCCACCCCCGTAACAGCACCACCCTCCCAGCAGCCCCTCAGCATGTTTCCCATGCCCGATCACCCAGGAGGGTGGGTATCTCCTTCGCCCCAGGCACTTAAGGCCCTGCCCCAGTTAGCCCTGCTGCCCTGAGTGAGGAGGCTATTGACCTCCTGTGATCCATCTCTGTTGGGCAGTCACCCATTGTGAATGCCATCCAGGGGCTGGCAGCCCATTTGCAGCAAACAAATGCATTCCTGGAGGGCATTCACTCTGGCATGGCAGCCCAACAGAGATCAATCCAGGCTCTGGCCTCCTCCCTGATGGCAGCCATTGTCCCTGTTTCTAGCTTCCCCCCTCCAACTTCCTCTACCCAATCCCATTCCCCTCAACCCCAAGCTATCCCAAGTACACAGGCAGACCACAATGCACACAAGACAACACACAGGAGTGGTTCAGGCAAACACAAGCACCACACATCATCCCACAGGCACGCACACAAACACCATCCAGATGCAGACATACCAACATCCGCTGCCTTCACTGTGTCCCCTCCTCCTCCTCGTCCACCTCCCTCCCAGTTGCGTCTACATTCACACCTGCATGAACTACATCCTCATCCACTATCACCATCATGCATTCCACTACACACCCCTCACTGGCAGTCACCACCCCCACATTCGTAGCACATGTCCCCTGTGTCCTCTCCCACTGTGTCTGTGCCCTCTCCTCCCAAAGTACACAAATGCAAGCACTCAGACACCCAACAGCCATCCACCTCACAACAGCATCCATCCCATGTACCTGCACCCAAAATCAGCAGACAGACACCTCCTACAACCACTTCCTTTTCCTCCACTCCCAAACCTTCACCCTCTTCCCGCCCCAATGTCCCTAAGAAGCCTTTCCTCTCCACCGTTGACCTCACACCTGCCACCACCACCGCCCTGTCCTTCACATCGGGCCAGCTCAGCCACCCAGTCCACGGCCACAGTAGTGTCGACAGCCACTGCAGGTGGGAGAGGATCCCAGGCACCAGCCAGCAACACTGAAAAGGTGCCTGCACCACCAGCTGCGACAGGGAAGGGCAAGGAGGCACCACCACCAGCGACAGGGAAGGGCAAGGAGCAATCCCCGGCTGCTGACAGGGAGGGCAAGGGGCCTGCACCAGCAGGCAGGAAGGACAGGAGGCCTGGTGCTGGGACTCATTTGGAGCCCTCACCACCAACCATGGTGGTTCAGCCGTCCGGGGCTGCAAGGGAAGGGATGGAGCCTCCCCCCACCACATCAGCACCGCCACCAGCACCACTGCCAGCACCGCCACCAGCACCTCCACCAGCACCACTGCCAGCAGCAGCAGCCACAATGGGCAGTCGTCCGAGGCTGCAGGGGATGGGCTGGAGCCTCCCTCCACCACTGCCAGCACTACCACCAGCACCAATGCCAGCAGCAGCAGCCCCAGTGGGCAGCCGTCCGAGGCTGAAGGGGATGGGCTGGAGCCTCCCCCACCACTGCCAGACCCGACACCAGCACCACCACTGCTACTGCCACCACTGAGCAGCCGTCACCGCCGGCGGACAGTGTGTAGTCCTGCCTCCATGGGCTGTTCTGTGTCCTTGCCCCTGCAAATTCTGTGGGTCTGACACTCAGGTGATAGTTTGTGACGTTGCACTCCCCAAGATCTGCATCACAGGGCACAATGCCCCCTCCAGAATCAGTGGAAGAAGCCATCCACTCACCCCATCCTTCCCAGGATGAAGCACACTGGGCACAATGCCCCTTCCAGGACCAGTGGAGAAGCCATCCTCTCACCCAATCCTTCCCAGGTCAAAGCACACTGGGCACAATGCCCCCTCCACAACCAGTAGAAGTAGCAAACCACTTGAGAGACTGTGGCCTTGCACTCCCCAGGGCAGCGCACAGGGCATGTTTCCCCCTCCAGGACCAGTGGTGTTGTACCATCTTCCGGCTGAAGTGCCCCCCCCCATTCCCAGTCCCCCTGAGGTGCCTGTGTATTTTTGACCTGATGCCCCTGCAATGTTCTCTCCGTGTTGTTGCAGGAGTGAGGTAGGGCCTTGGCCTATGTGTTGTTGCCCTGTGGCCCACAGACACTGAGGACTGGGCAGTGTCCCTACATTTGTAAATATGTACATACGTTTGTATTTTGATGCACTTATTCATGTTATTTTATTGTATTACACTCACTTTCTTCAAATCATTTTGTCCTTGCATTATTCCTGAGGGGTACGGGGTGAATATGTAATGTTTGTGCATCTGGTTGTGTGTATGGTGTTGGGGTGGGGGTGTGTGTTTTGCGTGTGTGTGTCACTCTCTTTTTCCTCCCCCCTCCCTTGTGTGCTAGGTGGCAGTACTCACCATGGTCGTCTCCATCGGCGTTGATGTTCATAATGCAGCAGAAGGTAGATGAGCATAGGAAATATGTGCAGCTCGGGCTCCATGGCGTCGTGGTTGTTCCCTGAGTCTCCACAGGTGAGTCCTTTGACTTCTGTGCAGTGTTTCCGCCATGCTTTTGATGTTGTTGGTACCACCCTGGAAAAGGTGGTGGATAGGCCGGTCGTAATAGTGTGGGCACTGTCTTCCTCCTGGCTGTTGGCGGTTACCTCCGTGGTGCTTGTTGATTCTGCCGTGGCGGTCGTGTGTTAAAGTGGCTGTCTGAGCGGTTTCCGCCGTGGTCACAATTCCATTTTGGTTACCACCGGCCTGTTGGCGGTATTACTGCCGCTTTATCACTGACCGCCAGGGTTGTCATGAGGGCCATAGTCTCTGTTTACTGAGGTTGGAATTTGTCTTTATGGCTGTCGCCAAGATTTTGTACATTGTTATGCACACCTTTCTCATTAAAGGAGTCATTTTCGCATGCACCTGGTGTGGTCATTGGGTTTACACTATTTTGCCTGATGGAGCCTAAGGAAGGATAAGATTGGGTACTCTCCTGATGGGTGTTTTGAGCAGATGGTGCAGTTCAAAGGCACAGTGGAAGGGGATTGGCAGGGAGTCGTTTTAGGCAGGGCTTAGAGGAATCATCTGCTTGTGAGCTAAGGCATCTTTCTGCTTTAGCTGATAGCATGTTCGTCACTGTGCATCATTTAGGGAGTTAAAGGACTTTTCCAGTTACCCACTCTTGGAATTTGTGTTACTAGGGAATAATTGCTGTTGGGTTACTACCCTTGGGCTTAGTTAATTCTGTTTTTAGAATATAGATAGTGAAAGTTTTGGGGGCCTTTCTGGTGGATGTATAGGATAAGTTGGGGTTGTCATGTTTTTTCCTTTGTTGCTGTTGAGCAGGGTTTTGGCATGGGTTTAGAGAGCACTAGACTGGATGCTGGGTCTCGCTTCTGATCACGCAGGTCTTTTCAAGAAGGCATGGTCCTGAGGGTCTGTACATTGATGAATTTCTGTTGGAAAGATTGAGAATTTGTATGAATGAAGGGTGATAAAAATGAAGGGACACGGAAACGATATCGGTGGGGGGTTTGATGATGCAATGTTAGAATTAGAGATCGAACTAAAGGTTCATGGCTTTTTTATGAATGCTGAGGATTTTAGGTAGGCATATTCTCTGTTTAATGAGATTGTGTTCATTCTGTAAGGCAATGGCCAAGGTCTTATACATTGTTAAGCACGCTTGTCCCTTTAAAATTCCCTTTTCCACATTCACCTGGTGTGTTCCTTGGCTTTGAACCATCTCTTGTTGTCCCCTCATATGTATAATAATTATTTCTGCCAGAAGGAAGGGAGTGGCTCTGCAGCCCATGCTGCAAATTAATTATCCATGTATTATTGACGTGCATGAAAAAATCAGGCTGATCCTTTCACAAGAGGCGTCAGGCAAACTGAGCATATTACCATGCATTTGAAAAACCTAACTGCGAGTTTTGAAAAGACCGAGGCAAGAGAGAAAAAAAGTGTGACATTTCCACAAACGTCCATGATGAGGCATTTACGCCTTTGGAATACGGCGCATGAAGTGGCACAAGGCGGCAGAAAGATTTAAATTGCGTGGAAACGGAGGATACATCCCCCGTCACCACGTTCAGCGCCTCAGAGGTCAAGCCCAAGGCGCACATTATGCCTGAAAGCAAGAGGGGGAAAAAGGCTGGGGATGCCAGAGAGCCATTCTTTTGATTACGTTTTCACAGCTCTTTGCTGTCGTGGAGCGCCTTTCAGAGGCCACACAGATGACAGCTCACATTATAAGTAGCCGATGAAAGTGTGAGATGGTGTTAAATCACAAAGGCAGCCGGGCCTGTTCAGGCCCAACTATAGCTGATTTTCTTCTGGCATAATTGGCGCTATTTTTCAAGGGTACACAGCAGGTGTTGCATCAATGCGTTGGTAGAACTTGTTTATTTCTTGTGCAGCAATCAGTGATGGCCTTCAGGCAAACCCACAATCAATAGGAAAAAAACATAAATACATCTGATATGAGTCAGCTGGTAAAACGCCCGAAAAAGGTAGGAAGTTTGGCAGCAGTTCGACTCAGAAGACACAAGAGGCAAAGCCCACCTATGTATATTACTTTTTGTGGAGTGACAGGCCTCTACCTTCATACTGTGGCTCAGACATAAACAGTAATGAAGGTGATGGTGACGCGGGAATTTGTGTATGCAAATTAAGAATTATGGGCACGCTTTTGTAAAAAGATGTTAGGGCTAAATCACAAAAAAAAATGCAGGAGTAAATAAGGGAGGTACTCTTTTATATACCCTTGCTGCATTTGTGAATTGGTCTGAAATGTCAAACTCCCTATTAGTAAAAGTGCAAGGGGGCCCCAGAAATTTCTGTTTGTAGTACATATATATGAATATTCTGTGAATAGCCCCATTTTATTTCCACTTTAGATATTTTGGTGTATTACTCCACATTTTTTACTGGTATCTGTATTAAATGACGCACTTTCCACTTGAAGGTAGAAGGTAGTTTACTGGAGAACATGCGCACACAACTTGTCTCCACCAAGGTAGCTGCCAAATGCCACAATCTCCTATTATTCCAGAATCCCTGCTGTCACGAGGTCACCTAGGCTCAAGTATCCTAGATACCACATCTCCCTTCCCCAACTATCATTTTATTACATTTTACAATGCATGCATTAAAAAACAATATTGCTTATAAAAGAAATATAAATGTGATGACTCATTCCCTTGTGATATAGACAGGGAGAAAAGTACCACAAAGTTAAGAGTACAACAAGTGTAAGATATAGTTATCTATACATCAATAATTTACACTGAATTGCATTTAAAGCATTAACAACGTGGAGCTATGACATAAGGTATTCATCACCCCATAACAAAGTCATTTAACTTAATTGGCAGCACTACATTTCTACCCACATGAGTAGACCTTTTCCCATTTAGCTCATTGCCAATCACTCTAGGTTCAGTACTCAGACTTGATTCAAAATTGCTCAAACCACTGCTCACACTAGAAGTACCATTGTCACCATGACACCTGATATCATCATTGACAATATTAGGTGTTCCTACTACCCCTCTATCATTATCCCACAACCATACTTCAGCCTGGCAATCACCCTTACTGTTCTTGTTAGGTTGCCAGTTCAAAATGTTATTACATCGAGCCATCCTATTAAAGTGCCAAATCTTCTTATTGCTCAATGGAGCTGATCCTTTGTAGACTTCCTTAACTTGCAACGGTTCCGAAAGCTTGCTGCTCCCCGTCCTTACTCTATGCCCAAACTTCACTCTTACCCAATCTCCCGGCATTAAGTATACATCTTTTACACCATGCCTTTTATCGTAATTTTCGTCGTATGTTTTTTGCGTCTTAGGCAGGTTATTCCTTACTACGGAAAGAGACCACTTACTGCATAATTACATAATCATCCAAGCTCTATCTTTGGTAAACGGTTCTCTCCCTCTGAGAATCTTAAAGAGGCATTAACCTGTAATAGTAGGAGTAATCCTGTAAGCCCAAACTATTTTTCTTACCTCCTTCTCCCAATCTTGTCCGGCATTAATGGCCGCTTGTACTGTATCCATAAGTACACTACTGAAGCTCTCCACAATTCCATTTCCAGCAGTGTGGTAAACTGGAGTACGCTTCCCAATAATACCATTTCTATTTAAGACATTTTCAAACTTTGTCACTTAATATTGACTTAGGTATTCCTTCTCTCAAGAATAATTTCTCTAAAAAGAAAATTATAGCTTTGGCATAAAATGCATCTAATATTTCATACTCTGGCCATTTTGAATAATTGTCAATTGCTACAATGATAAACCTACTTACTCCCCAGTTATCCAAAATGGGCCCTAAAATATCTAAACTTAGATCTTCCCAAGGCATTTCTGGGTATCTCCTGTCCCCCAGTGAAGGACAAAGCATTTTCTGAGACTTATGTGAACTAGCACATGTTAAACAATTCCTCACAAATCTTTCAGCATTCATAATACAGCCCCAGCCACCAATAGGGAGACATTGGTGGTCATTACAACCTCGGCGGTATTTTTGCAAGACCGCTGAGGGACCGCTGTGCTGAAGACTGCCAGTACAGGCGGTTTTCCGCTCTGTGAATTATGACTACTGGCAGCCCTCCGTCCTTTTCCAGATGGAAAGCCGCCAGCAGCCATACTGGCGGTCGGCGGGGAAGTGGAGGTTGCTCCACTTCCACCACCCCGTCAACAGAACACCGCCCACCGTTCCGTTCCGTGATTCGGCGTGGCGGTGTTCTGTTGACGGGGTGCTGGCGGCAGAGCAGTCCCCATGGATCCCGTCCCCTCCCGAGGATCAACGGACCAGGTAAGTTGATCGTCCGTTAGGGGAGGGGGGTGTTGTGTGCGTGAATGGAGGTGTGTGTGTGAGTATGTAGAGGGGGTGTGTGAGTGCGTGTATGTCTGTATGTGGGTGTGCGTGCATGACTGTGTGTGGCTGTTGGCATGTTTGGTGATATGTGTGCGGGTATGTGTGTTGGTGGTGTATGCATGCGTGTACGGTGTGTGTCTGGGTTGCGATGTTGGGGGTAGGGGTGGGGAGGGGGGTCCTGCCCCCTTTGGGGGATGTTAGGGAGGTGGTGGATGTGGGGGAGGAAGCGGTGGTGGGGTGGGGGTGGGGGAGACCACTATCAATGCCAGGGAAGGAATTCCCTGGCACTGATAGTACTTACCGCCATGGATTTCATGGCGGTTCCCAACCCCATGAAATCCATGGCGATCAGCTGGGTCGTGATACCGCTGGCGGTCTTGTGACGGCCGCCGGGCTGGAGACCCAAGTCTCCAGCCCAGCTGTCGTCTCCGCCCTGGCAGTCAGATCGGAGAAGTGGCGGATGACCATGGCGGTAACTGCCATGGTCATAATTCCAAATTTTTACCGCCAGCCTGTTGGCGGTAAGACCGCCATTTCTCCGCCAACCGCAAGGGTCGTAATGAGGGCCTTTGTTTTCTTTTTAAGTTTGACAATCCCCAGATGACCTCATGATTGATTTCTAAAACCCTTAGTCTTAAACCTCTGGGAGGTAATACTCTGTCGTCTCAGTATATGACCTGTTTCACCGATGGATAATTCATCTTTTATTTCCCAAATTTTCCTGCATTCTTCCTGCAGACCTGCAGACTATTCTTGCTTGACCAACCATTAGTAATGTACGATTTCACCATCTCAAGATCTTTATCCTCCTTATAATACTTCTCCCAATCTTTATCAGATATTACCATGTATCCTTCATCAACTATAGCTACACTATATTCATCCCAAGAGTTACCAATGTTTCCAGATATAGGTGGTGGTGACCTGCTTAAGTAGTCAGCCACTTTATTCCAATTACCTGGCAAGTATTCTACATTTTAAGTATAATCTAATAATCTGAGTGTCATTCTCACTATGCGGAGTGTGGCTCTAATTATTCCTTTAGAAGTGAGCACCTTGACCAGTGGTTGATGATCTGTACATAAAATGAATCTAGTTCCCCACAAATACTGCCTGAATTTCTCCATGCCCCATACTGCTGCCAACATCTCCTTCTATATAACCAAGAACGTTTCCTCTTGCAGAGATAAAGAATGAGAGGCATACGCTATAGTATTTTCTTCACCCTTCTTAGTAATTTGGGTCAAGACAGCTCCCAAGCCCTTTCCTCTAGCATCAGTCGTTACTACACTACAAACACCAATTTCGAACCCTTGTAAGGGAATTGCTGTACATATATTCTGTTTAATGTTCACAAAATTGGACTGCAATTCATCATTCCATTTGAATTTTTGCTTGTTCTTTAATAACTGATTCAACCCATATGTTATTGTTGCAAAATTCCTAACAAACTTAGAGTAAAACTCTGCAAGTCCCAGGAAGGATCTAACTATGCCTTTTGATGTATGAGATGGTGCACTATCAACAGCTTCTACAATGCTTTTCGTAGATGAAATGCCTTTATTACCAACTTCATGTCCTAAATACATCACCGGTCTCAAGGCGAATTTGCTTTTTTTAAATTCAGCAGTAAGACCCTTGTCAGCCAGTTTACCAGTCTAGAGCCGTGTTCCTATTTATCACAACCCATTATCAATATATCATACTGAAAATAAATTACACCATCCACGCCTTTGAATAATTTGGCCATTAGGCATTGAAAGACCTTGCGATGGATGTCAATCTGAAAGGCATTCACACAAATCTGTAACAATCAAAAGGAGTAATGAAGGATGTTAAGAAGTTCTGCCAGATAGTAGTGGCATGCTGCATGTTGCACAACCTGGCTCTCAGACGCCATGTCCCTTTTCTGCAGGAGGAGGAAACTGGAGATACCCCTGTGGCAGCAGTTGACCCTGTGGACAGTGAGGATGAGGAGGCAGAGGATGAGGATGAGGACAACAGAACAATTGTAATGCGTCAGTATTTCCAATGACACACAGGTGAGACAGTTTAACTTTACATTTCAATGTCTTTGGATGTATTCTGTGTGGCATTGGCATGCTGGTATTTCCCACTTCTATGCCCACTTACTGTTGCCTCTGGCTATTCATTTTGCAGATGTTGGTGATTTGACAAATACTCTTGGTGTGATCACAACAGCCAGCTACAGGTCATTAATTCTATGCTCATTCTATGTACACTTCCTTTGCACTGATTGTACCTGTTTCAATCAATACTTATTTGAAATACATGACATACTCAAAATCGATTTTTATCAAAGGGTGTTTATTGAAGTGCTAACATATAGGGGAAAGTGCAATGGGAGGGGGTGATGATGGAGGAAAGTCCAGGTTATTGTTCCAGTCTGTTTGTAGCACAGGTGCATTGTCCAAGGGGACATAGGAAGGGGAGCAATGTCAGTTCAAGGTGGACAGGGTGACTGTGTGGGAAACAAGGGGGAAAATCAGGAGAGTCTAATTTCCTGGCAGGGGTCTTGGCAAGTGTCTCTGGCTTTGTTCTGGATCGCAGGGAACATTTGCGGGGTGGTTCACCTTCTGCAGGGGGAGGGGTGCTGGTGGCCTGTGGGTCCTGTGGCGGGGCCTCCTGGCCACTAGCGGCAGTGGAAGTGGAAGGCTGTTCAGATGACTGGCTAGTGGCAGGGGCCCGCTGGTGTGAGACTGCCTCCCTCATAATGTTGGCCATGTCTGCCAGCACCCCTGCTATGGAGATCAGGGTATTGTTGATGGCCTGCAAGTCCTCCCTGATCCCCTGGTACTGTCCCTCCTGCAGCTGCCTGTTCTCCTGCACGTTGTCCGGGATCTGGCCCTTCGTGTCCTGGGAATGTTGATAGGCTCCCAGGGTCTCAGAGAATGCCTCCTAGAGAGTCGGTTCCCTGGGCCTGTCCTCCCCCTGGCGCACAGCAGTCCTCCCAGTATCCCTGGTGGCCTGTGCCTCTGTCCCCTGAACCGTGTGCCCACTGCCACTGTCCCCAGGTCCCTGATTGTCTTGGGTGCGAGGTGTAGCCTGGGGTCTGTGTACAGGTGGGCATACTGCTGATTGACGTGTCCTGGGGATAGAGGTTTGGTGTCCTGGGGATAGAGGTTTGGGGATGCTGGGTGGGTGCTGTGGTGTTGGATACTGATGGGGGAGGCTCTGTGGTGGTCTGTGACTGGGCTTGGGTAACCAACTCTCCAGTGGTCCCTGATGGGCTAGGTAGATCATTCAGATCCTGAAGTACAGAGTTACTGACATCAATGTGGGCCTCTTCTGTTGGGGGAGTGGATAGTGCTAGCACCTCCTCTCTGGTGACATTGGCTGGGGTACCTGTGGGAATGTAAATGATGTGTTATGGTTAATGTGTATGACATATTGCACATCCCTGGCTTCCCCTCTATGGTTGGTGTTACCCTGCCATCTTTTACTTGTGTATGTTGGTGTATGGTGGGATTGTTAGTTCTCTCTGCTATGCATGCTTTAGAGATGAGTGTCCATGCAGGGCTGTGAGGGGTGTCCATGCATTGGTACAGCATGCAGGGCTTGGCATTGGGATTAGTGAGATGTGATGGTGAGGTGTATGGGATGTAGTGGAGTGATGGGAGTGAGAGTGAGGGTATGTGATGGCATGCAGGTATGGGGAGTGATAATTGTTGAAAGTTGACTTACCAGAGACCAGTCCTCCTCCGACTCTGGCCAGGCTCTCACAATACAGTATTGCCAAGACTTGTTCTTCCCCTTTGTGAGTGGTGGGGGAGGAGGTGGGGTTCCACTGCCAGTCCTCTGGATAGCGAGCTGGTGTCTTGCTGCTATAGAATGTACATTCCCCCGTAGGTCGTTACACCTCTTCCTGATGTTGTCCCTTGTTCTGGGGTGCTCTCCCACAGCGTTCACCCTGTCCACGATTCTCCGCCATAGTTCCATCTTCCTTGCAATGGATATCTGCTGCACCTGTGCTACAAATAGCCGTGGCTCTACCCTGGCAATTTCCTCCACCATGATCCTTAACTCCTCCTCTGTGAAACGGGGGTGCATTTGTGGTGCTATGGGTGTTATGTGGTGTGTATTGGTGAGGGTGTGTTGGGTAATGTGTTGGGGTGTATGAAGTGGGGTGCGTGAGGGATGTATGGGTGTATGTGGTGTGTGTATGTAGTTGTGTCTGTGGTCGTGGTGTCAGTCTAGTGCCAATGAATTGTAATTGTAAAGGCAATGGTGGTGTGTGTTTTATAGTGGTGTGGATGTGGTGTGTGTATGGGTGTCAGGTGTGTGTTGTTTGAATTGTCCAATGGAGTGTTGTTTTGTCTGTGGGTGTCCATTCTGAGCGCGGCGGTATGTACCGCCAATGGTTTACCACCATTGAATGTCCCCCATGGTGATTCGTGGGTCATAATGTGGTGGGCGTTGTTCTATTGGCGTAATGGTGTGGGTTTTGATACCGCCACTTTATCACTGACCTTTGGCCTGGCGGATTTGTGTATGTGGCTGTATTCTGTTGGATTGGTGTGTGTGTCATAATATGGTGAACGGATATCCGCCGCCGTGACGGTAAGTTGGCAGCCGTCAGCGTGGCGGTAAGCGGGATTTACCGCCAATGTCATAATGATGGCCTTAGTGTTAATTGCAGGACAATTTTTATCTCCAGCTATATGGCCCCTATTACCGCACCTAAAACATACTGTCACTTATATCTGACTTACTTTTCTCCCAATGTTTTCCATCTTGTGTTTTCCTGCCCCTTTTTTCATTATTTTTGTCACTTTCCTTAGTGGTTGCCCCACACAAGTAGTGAGTCTTGAGCCTGGGCAAGAAGAGAGGACCTCTGTGCACTTCAAAGACCTTGCTTTGAAGTCTCCCCCACTTCAAAGGCACATCTGGGTATAAGTACTAGACCACTGACATCACCAACTCAGTACACTTCTGGACCTGTGGACACCCTGCCGGGAAGCAGGACTGCTGTGCTTTTACAAGGGCTGCCACTTTGCTGAGCTCCTACTCTGCTGGACTGCTGCTTTGCTGAGCTGACCTGCTGCCTTCTAGTCAGGGAGTGAGAATGACAGGACCTACATCTCTACAACTCAGACCCCAGAGTGACTCCATGGGCCAGCTGATTGGTCTCCTGTTTTCTGAAGTCTCAGGGACACAAAAGGCTTCACCTCATCCTGCTCCAGGAACCTGGACTCTGCTTGCTGCAAGTCTTGCCCTGCCAAGTGTTGCCAATCCAGTCCTGGGCCCTTGGAAGTGGGTATAAAGTGCTGCTTCAATCAGAATCCATGCATCCTCATCGGAACCAGCGCATTTTCGTCATGTGAGGAGTGGATCTGGGACATCGCCCTCAGAACTGGTGCTTTGCCTTTGGAATTGATGCACCGCTAAGCGGAGCAGCACCATGCATCACATTCGCAACTAACGTGTCACACTTGGACGCAACGCCAGGAGGACGGATTGTCCCAAAGGAGACTCCCTGTGCCAGTCGATTTGGGTTCCCCGGCTTTGTGTGCGGCGGAGGGATGCAGAATCTCTTTTCGGTGAAGCCTTTCAATTTATAAGCATTGAAGCATATAGTGTATGTGTGTGTGTAATATGCACTTATTCTTGCAGTTATTTTCATGTTATTTTTCATGATATCACAGAGTGTTTATATTCTCACAGTTATTCTCATGTTATGTTCATGATATGTTAGTGTGGTCAGTTTTGCTATATGAGAACTTGCCCCATAAATAAACTTGATTATTCTACTTACTAAGGTGGGTGGGAGTGATTGTTTCACATTGTGCCCTAAACTATCCTGAAGTGCATAGTTTTGTTATTCTGAAGAGTGAAGCTTTTAAGTGTGGGTGGGAGTGATTGTTTCACATTGTGCCCTAAACTATCCTGAAGTGCATAGTTTTGTTATTCTGAAGAGTGAAGCTTTTAAGTGCTATTTTGCATTCTTTAAAAAATCATATCTCAACTTCTACCTTTCGTATTCTTGTTGTTTTTATTAATTTAAGTTCTATTTTTCTATCCTGATGGGCATAATCTTTGTGTTGTGATTCCACTATTTTACTGTCTGAAGTATTGTACAAATACTTTACACATTGCCTTTTAAGTTAAACCTGACTGCTCTGTGCCAAACTACCAGAGGGTGATCACAGGTTAGCCTAGGGTTTGTTTGTGTTTACCCTTACGAGGGTTGTGGTTCCTGCTTGGACAGGATGCATCCCTCTGTCAACCAGTAACCCAGTTTCTAATACACACTCTTGTATTGCCCAAGCAGTATCAAAGTTTTAAATCTGATTGGTTATTTTTTGCTGGATTTTTTTCTGCCAAAGTATAACTCTTTTTGCATTTATGTTTTTATATATAGCAGTTTTATACAGCACTCATGTACCCCAGAGAGCACGAGGGCCCCTGACAGAAAACTATTCTGAACTCAGATAAAATGAGAACGTTGGTCAATGTATTATGTAACATGGAAGGTAATGAATTACTTAATTATACAAAAGCAGTAACCATTAATCAATTTAGCAGGTAGGTTGTCTGAATGGATTAGTGAGAGTGGGACATGTAAAAGGAGGAAAAGGCAAGCTATTATGTGTTTTCTTAAAGACTGAAGGGTGACATTTCTCCTCATGTCAGTAAGCACAAATCCTCAGTGCTAATTGTGGCACCTTCAAAAAGAACGCTTTTGGGCAAATTAGGTTTTCAATCTTGGTACCTCAAGCAGCAAGGAGTTTTGACTTCTCAGTCTTTTTTAGTTGCCCATAATTGTGAGTTATTTAGACACATAAGAGGGTTGTTCTTGGTAAATTTGTTTATGTGACTTAACATACTTTGCATTTAATGCCTGCTGTGATATTTAACCAATGAAGATCATGGAGTACCAGAGTGATGAGATCACATTTTAAGTGTTGCTGCTGCATGAGGATTTGCCTTAATTATGGTGAGTGAGGACTGATGGGCATCTGCTATTATTAAATGTCAAGTCTGGAGATGATAGAAGCCTAGACTGCTGTTTTCAGGTGGTTAGGTGAGATAAGATGTAGAGCTATCTGATTGACGTGAAGATGAAAGCTATTGCATCATCCAAGGGAGTTTATTGCAGGGAAGGGTAATAGCAAGAAGCCTTCTGTTTTCAATTATTGGCCGACATGAAGGATCGGATTTACTTCTGTACCTAGGAGTGATGTGAGGGCACTCAGTTTTTATATGTTAAGCATTAGAAAAAAATCTAAGTATTCAATTTCTCAAAACAAAGATGCTAGATGTAATATGACTTTAATCATAGACTTGACATTTGCCTGCTGGTGTATAGGAATTTCCATATTTTCAAAGATCTACATCAATGACTTCATATATATGTTGAACGGAGCAGAAGCTAGGATCGACCCATGGGGAATACCACAAGGCTTTGCAAATGCAATGACCTCTACCAGTTTCACCACCAGTTTCACCACCTGATGTTGGTTGTTGAGGAAGGAGAAGAAAAAGATCAGGGCATGCCCATGTGGTGGTCTTCAGGTCAGCCTGCTATAGTTGATTATGCCAATAGCCACTGATAAACTTAGGAGTATAAATACACAGAAGTCTCCCATATAATCAAATGCACCGTGTGCCTTTTGATGACTTTTCTTACCCAAGTCCTGATTGAGATTTGTTTTTCTGAAAAGGAAGGAAGTAGCTTTGTTCCTGTTTTAGAGAGTCTGGAAAAGTGTCTTGGTATAGAAATGCTTTGATTAAAGCATCTCAGACAGGTTAAAAATATGAAAGTTATATTTTATGATGTTTGCTGGCAGTCAGCTCAAACAATATTTTGTGGATTTGAATTGTTTGATGATGGAGGATAATTCATCTTTTTTCATGGGTTGGGGGGAATCCCAAATGCTAATGGCATTAGGTGGCAACACTGACTTTTTATCAAACCAGCCTTAGTTCTCTCTCTAGGCGCATCATATTGAGCACGAGTTCCAGTTTTGGGAAAACACAGTATCAGAACTGTCATATTACCACCGCTGCCTGGCTGTAAAGAAAACTGCTTTGTTTCAATTGACAATGTCAGATTGCACTAAGAGTTTTGGAAAAATAGATTGAATTAAAGAGTGTGTGGGGAACACGAGATTGGCAGATACAGGGTAGGGAAGCTTTATTTAGAGAATACCGTATTCCTTTACAAATTATATTTTCAAAAGACACCATTCAACAGACAACTTACCTTGGGTTAGCAAAAATAAAAGAACTGAATGTGCCCAGTATCCTCACCTTTGCAAAATTTGATAATTGGTAAAATATTTTAAATGTCTCTGAAGAACAGCTCAAAAGTTGGGTTTAGAATGGTACCCTTAATTCATCACTTTCACGTCCCGACGGGTGGTTATTGTGGCCAGTGGACCCAAATGGTTATCATGCTTATTTTGTAAACTCTTCACGGGATTTTAGAGCGAGCTGACTGGACCCTCGTTACATCACCACACGGCACTCAGGTATTGTAACAACATACAATGTGGGAAAACAGTGCCAACAGTGGTTACACTCTTCCACATTAACCGCTGTAAAAGAACATCTTAGTTTCTTTTCAGAAGACGTAGATAAGATTTCTAGTTAGGTTCTAGAAAGCCACACTCAAAACGTTTCTTATATGCAATATATAATGAAATATGGAAGCTTTCGCAAATAGAAGCTACAACCCATTTAAGGCACATTGATAAGGACAACATGGAGAAGGCTCTAGCCATTGTCGATAATGGTATGAACGTATTATCCAACTGCATTTACACAATAAATAACATCATGTTATCTGCAATTGACAGCAGTCAAAATTACATGTCACTTTTACACCATGGACAGAGTCAACTTAGGTCCATTATACAGTTGGGTTGGACGTTGCAAGTTCTTAAAAGTGACCGCATGCCCTTGCAGCACGTTAACTCTAAAGAGTTATTTGCCGCATATAATATGACACAACAGCAACAGATAATGGCTAACTCAAAGGTGAGTTACAGCATGCTTAACATCGAAAAGTTAGAAAAGTTGCCTTTTACTGTGGCGGAAATTCCATTGTTGGTATGGTTAACACATGGAGTGATTAATCTGCCCATTTCAACATTTCAATTCACTTTCTGTTTAAAACACTTTCCTGTGGGAAGATTGAGCGGTTAGGAGACAGTTACATCCACAAGGTGTGAGAGTTACCTTTCGGTTACAGATGTTTTAACAGTGAGACAGCAGTCTGTCTCAGCAGAAGCAAATGTGGGACTTCTGTAACTCTTTCTATGGTTTGTAAACAGGTGTCCTTGCACAGCACATGCGTTACGGCTGCAGCATACTTGGCATGTTATCTGAAGGGAATCCCTTCTTTTTTGATTCGCCAAGTGTTTCAAATACTTTTGAATTTAAGTTTTTTAATGCTGAGTGATGAATGCTGTTGTGGTATGAAACCTGGAGTCACCTATGTGATTTCGGTTTCCCAAATTGTAACCTGATGCAACAATGTGTTATTCACCCCAGGCATGAGATAAAAGTGGCGGAATTGTGGCCTCACATTGCTACTTCAAATGTAAATTTTGACAAGCTGAGCAGACTGAAGGCTCTTTTGTTTCAAAAACATATGGCTCCTACATCATCCAGAGAAACCTTCAAACTCCAAGTAGGAAGGTCATCTGCAGAGATACACTCCCTATTAAATACCAACTTCCCCAAACATTTTGGAGAATTGGAGGGCAGGATTTTTAATGCATCTAATACTACTGGTATTTTGCACTTTTTAAAGGCTGTTGGTTATGGGTTTGTTAGCACTTTTCAGACCGTGTTTAGAGTTATATATTCAGCCATCCACTCACTTTTTTCGAGTGTCTTTTTGGTAAATTCCCAATCACATTGGCACTGATTGGCAGTTTTGCTATGTTGCTATTTTTGATGTGCAATGGCTGTCCCATCTCAATGAAGTGGGGTGATGGAGCTCCCACCAGCCGAACTGTGTTGTGAATGCATGATGCTGTATTTTGGAACATCACAGGAGGAACTTGAATTGAATTGGTGAATGTCATTCAGACTGGTTCTTGTGTGAAGACAATTTTCCATTGCTTGTGGTGCTTCTTCTAATGTGCACTGAAGGTGTGTCTTGCTGTACAGGTCATACCTTCTTTGGACACGGATCTGTTAATGTTCTCAATGAGGGCTCACTCAAGGAGATGCCCATAGATATTGAGGTTATTATGTGAAGCCTCCTCTGAGCTGCCCCTTGTTCATGTCATGGCTTCCTGTGCATCTACATATGACTACACAGAACGCTGCTTCCTCGGCCAGACCTGTGGCTGAGGCACCTGCACATGAGTGCTCAGTGGATCTTACCTCTAATGAGCTGGTCACCTTATCACCCGCCGAAGTAGGGTCCTTCCTGACTTCCATCTCTATTGATGACACCATTGATTTCCTGCAAGAACATGACTTTTGCTGAATTTCACCTTTGGTATTTGATTCAAATTCTAAATTGTCTTTTTCATTTGACCAGCCTAGACACCCGATTTGCTTGTAACTTTGACATTGTTACTTCGTTTTTGTATATTTTAGTGAGCTTCTTGTATAATAGTTTTAAAGTGTAGTTACTTTAGGTCTTGGACCCTGCACTCTTGTCTCGATACTGGGGAGGGTGTTGTGGGTTCATATTAGCACCTTGCTTGGCCACACTTCTTTACCTTAGGCCTACGGGCTATGCCCTTTCATCTGGTTACATGATTCATTTAACTTATTCTTTTTAATTCATTTTAGCATGGCTTGCTTTTAGCGGGTATTTTTTTTTTAAATCAGTTGCTATTCTGTGAAAGTGTTGTTGTTAGTTCCTATTACACGAAATTTCAGGCTGTGCTTCTGCTCAAGGCTGTGCCTGATAGTTTATTTAATATTGACACCATATGAGTGCAGAGCCAACCTTCCACACTTAGATGCATTAATACTTCAAACCTGTTCTAAGAACACAACACATTTTGTTATAAAAACATCACATGGGCCAAATAAGGTTAGAGAAGCCATTCCAGCCAGTGGAGCCATCCTATGCGCCACTTCATTGCCACTTTGCTGACCTCAGCCCTGTCTCCACAGCCAACTGAGTAGACAGCAGGCAGACCCCTGTTTTCAGGTATGGGGGTGGTAATTCCTTCCATGGACTAGTATGGGCAGAGAGGGCTATTGTCAACACCAGAGCAGTACGCGCTCTATTGGCGACACAAAAAATGCAAAAACCCAGCACTCTCAAAACAAAGTAATTTATGCATTGTGATGATATGTTGTGGTTTAACCTTTTGCATTGCAGAGTTCAATCCTGAAAACGTATTTTTAATATGCTTACAAATACTGTTCCTTTGCAATGTATTGCTGCAGGTTTTCAGAGTGTGTTAGGGTGTGGCCCCTTTCCAGGGCCTTCCAGAGACTTTCCCTGCAACATGCCTGGGTGTGGTTCTGGGCTGGGCCAAGACACTATAAAAGAGAGCCAGCCCAACTCCCAGTGCTCACTATTCAGAGGTCCCGGTGCAGAGCAGCAGCTTCTTCCTGAGCTCCTGTCCCGGCAGCCTAGTTGGATCTTCCAGTCTTCTGCGCTAATCCTTCATTGGTGATCATTGTTCCAGGCGGTAAGACGGTGGTTGGACTGTCCTGACACCGTTATTTAGAATTTTCATATTCTTGGTTTAAATTCTTAAATGAGTAACAGATTACTTGTGCGCTACCATTTCTTGACATTTATATGGTAGTTTACAAATAGGCAAGATGCGCGATTTATTTCATAAAGGTTTGACTTTGTTATTCATTGCGCTTTACCATTTCTTGACATTTACATGGTGGCTTAAGAATCGGCAAGACGCGCAATTCGTTTTATGGTGTTTAAACATTGTTGTCCATTGAGCGCTACTATTTCTTGACATTTGCATAATGTTTTACGAATTGGCAAGACGCACAACTCGTTTCATGAGCATTTAACTTTGTTGTTCATTGCGCGCTACCATTTCTTGACATTTACATTGTGGTTGTTTAAGAATCGGCAATAGAAGCGCGATTCGTTTCATTGTACTTTGATCTTGTTATTTATTGTGAGCTGTTATTCCTTGAAATTTACATTGTGTTTTACGAATCTGCAAGACACGCAATTCGATTAATGATGATTTGACTTTGATATTCATTGCGTGCTACCATTTCTTGGTATTTTACATGGTAACACTAGAATTGGCAAGACGCACGATTCTCTCCTCAAGTTTAATTCATGTTGTTTATTGTATGCCACTATTCTAAGATATTTATTATGTAATATTCGAGTTGACAAGTTATGTGATTTGTTTCCTGAATCCATATTGTGTTATTCATGGTGCACAATCCTTTTATGGTGATTACTATATATATATATATCTGCAATATGCGCAATTTGTGTTGAAACATTTTAAGAGTACACAGAAGGCCAGAGTTTCTAGATGCAATATTGTATGGTCCTAGTATACATTCTCAAAACAGGATTTATATGACTGGTTTAAAATCTAGTCAGAATGTTTTTTCTGATTCTCATGTAAAGGAAAGTACTTGAATAAGAAAGTTTTCATTTAATTCATCTTGATTCCCCTACAGGTATCCGGCCATCTTGAAACGTAGTCATTTTAAACTTAACTCTTAGATTGTTCATGTTTTCAGATTGACTAGGCTTAGAATCATAGTCTAGTATTGATTTCAGAAGATACAATTTTCATATTGGGTGTTCTAACCTTTTTCTTACTACAGGTCTCCTTCCCAGCTGTTCCCTTCCTAATCCTCTCTTCCCCTCTTGAACTCTCTCAGTCTCTGTAATTTATCTAGCAGAGTCTTGGAGCTGTTCAGTGGTGGACGTGTTGGGAACGTGCACAGACCCCGAGGATCTGGTGACTCTGACAGCTATCACTGCAGATCTCACCTAGATGCTAGGGGTGTTGGTAGGAATCCTTAGGCACATGTTTATTCCAATATGATTGGATTGTTTATCAGTTTTTCACTTATGGGAACAATTCTTACTGTGCTATGTTTCATCCTCCTAATAATCGCAGCTCAAATCTTTTATCATAGATTGCAGTCTTTTTAATAAATGCATTGAAAACTGTCCTGCATCTCTTTGTCTGCCTGCCAGACGAAATGGTTAGACTGACAGCCTCTAGCTAGTAAGGGAACTACTCAGTCACCCACACGTGGTGGTGCTGCCCCCCAGAAACCTGCAGTGTTGCCCCCATGGTAAGAGTCCTAGGACAGATTGTTCTTCAGATTGTGAAAATCAATAAAAATATAAAAAAATAAAAACATAGCTAAATGAATTTAAAACATGTATTTTTATCTTAGAACCAAAAAAAAAAAATATTACAGCACACTCACCAAATTAAATGTGCAGTTAATTGGGAAAAACCATTGTCAAGCAACAACCACAATCTCTGCTAGGGTAAAACACATGCATACCCCTAATCAACCTGTGAATGAACCTGTGCTTAACTCCTGTAGCTTGGCACAAAAGCAGTCAGGCTTAACTTAAAAGCAATGTGTAAAGTATTCATGCAGCACTTCAAACAGTAGTAAAGTGGAAAAACAACACAAGAAAAATCTCACACAATTTAGAAAAATAGAGTAAAATTTAATAAAATATTTGAGACCAAAACAATAAGTTAAATAAGTGAAATAAATAGTGCCTAGAAACACAAACCACCAGATGTGATTATCTGGTCATGTGAGACTAGGACAAAGTCACAAGTTCAGGCTGACTGAGATGGAGTGCGGGCCAGATACAGGGACCGAGTTCCTTAAATCCTGGTTGTGCCTTCTCCATGTATTTTATCTGTTATAGATCTAAAATAATATTATTCACAATAGTACCTATGACATTACAAATTATATATTTTGTGAGAACCCACTGCATGGTACAGTGGTGAGTTATAATTAATATAATGTGGTTGCCAAGTTGAATGCACAGTGTATGGCGGTATGCAGGTTATAGGAATTAAAATGTTTGAGTACTTTAACTTTGTAGCTAAAGAATAACTAAAGGTATACAAATTTAGCAGTGGTGCATACATTATAAATGTAATGTTTAACTGTAAATGAAGAATTTCTAATTTTTGTGTATTTTCAGTTATGATTGTATAGAAAGAATAAGTAAAGTTTTCCTAACTATAACAAAGGTTGAACCTTTGTTTTTTTCATTTTTTTTTTTTTTTTTCATTTTTAATAAAACTTTTTTTGAAATCGTAGAGTTTACTGTTGCGTGTGGATTGTCATTATGTAGACTGTGGTACAGTACAGTGGAGTAGAGTGTTGTAATGGTTACTGTCATAGAGTGGAGTAGAATGGAATGTGGTCCAATTGAGTGGTGTACAGTGGCGTACAGACAAATAGTGTACAGTGCAGTGACGAAGAGTGGAATGGCATTGAGTGTAGTGTAGTAGCGTATAATAGTTTACAGTGGAGTTGTGTATTGTGCAGTAGTGGAGAGTGGAATAGCGTATAGTGGAATGTCATACAGTGGAGTGGCATTCAATGGAGTGGTGTAGAGTGGAATAGCATAGAGTGTAGTGGCAAGAGTGGAGTTACGTACAGTGGAATAGGGTAGAGAGGAGTAGCGTAGAGGGGCCTTGTGTAGAGTGCAGTGGCATAGACAAGAGTGGCATGCAGTGGAGTGGCATATAGTGTAGTTGTGTACAGTGCCGCAGTGTACATTGGAGCATGTTAGCGTGGATTGGCGTACATTGGAGCACACACTGGAGTGGCACACAGTGGAGTTTTATAGAATGGAGCGGTGTCCCCTGGAGTGCTCTAGAGTTGACTGTCGTAGGGTGGAGTGAGGTACAGGTTGTGGTGGTGTGGTGTGGTGGTGTGGTGACTGGAGTGGTGTAGAGTGGAGTGGCATACGCTAGAAAGCCATGCGGTGGAATACTGTACACTGTAGTGTGGTAGAGGAGAGTGGTAGAGTCGACTGGGTTAGAGTGGTATAGCGTACAGTGGAGTGGCATACAATAGACCGGAGTAGAGTGGAGTTAGGTACAGTGTAGTGACGTACAGTGGAATAGCATAGACTGTAGTGGTGTAGAGTGAAGTGGCATACAGTGTAATAGCGTACTGTGGAGTGGCATGGAGTGGAGTGTTGAGTGGCGTTGTGTACAGTGGAATAGCATAGAGTGTGGTGGCATGGAGTGGAGTGGTGTAGAGTGGAATAACATTGAGTGTTACTGACATACACCATAGTGACATTGATTTGAATGTCACAGAAGGGGAATAGGATACAGCAGAGTGGGGTAGAATGGAGCATTATACAGTAGAATAGGGTAGCATGTAATAGGGTAGAGTGTAGTAGGATAGAGTGAATTGGCGTAGAGTGAAGTGGCATAGATTGGAGGGGTATGGAATGGAGTGATGTACAGTGTAATAGCGTAAGGTGGACTGTAATAGAGTGGAGTGGTGTACAGTGCAGTGGTGTAGACTACAATGACATAGAGTGGAGTGGTGTAGAGAGGAGTGGCATACAGTGGAGTGGTGAGAGTCGAGTGGCATACAGTGGAATAGCATATAGTGTATTGACATATAGAGCCAGATGTATAAAGCTCTTTTGCATTTCTTAACTGTCCAAATCAGTATTTCGGGCCATTAAGAAATGCAAAAAGTCCTTTTCTGATGTACAACGGCCTTTAGGAAATCGCAAATTGAGATTTCTACCCTGTAGAAATCGCAATTTGCGATCTCCAGAATTGGAAATTGCAAATAGGGATTACCTATTTACGATTCCCATTCTGTTGTACAATGCATTTCCTAGTACAATTACCATTGACTTGAAGTCAATATGCAATTTTATAAAATCACCCCAAAATGTTATTTTTAAAATATCAATAGAGCACACGCATGCCCCTTGGGCATGTGTGTGCTCTACATGTGCACCACTATTTTTGGGGTGCACCAAGGGGGGCTTTTGCCCATTGCCATCCTTGGTGTAGCTTTCCCAACTAACAATTTCCTAATAGGATATCACTATTTGGGAAATTCAAAATTGGCCCATTGACACAAATGCAATGGGATTCCTTTTTTGCGATTTCCTAATAGCGATTCCTACTTTGTAAGAATCGCTATTAGAAAATTGGTATCTCTGTACATAGCATTTTGTATTTCCTAAATAGCGATTTCTATGAAGTCGCTATTAAGGAAATGCAAAATTGCATTTTAGACATCTAGCCCATAGTGTAGTAACGTACAGTGGAGTGGTGTAGACTGGAGTGTCGTACAGTTGAGCAACATACAGTGGAATAGAGTACAGTGAAGTGGTGCACAGTGCAGTTGTGTGCACTGGAGTCTGTTAGAGTGGAGAAGCATACAGTGGAATAGCGTAGAGTAGATTGGCATACAGTGGAGCCACACAGCGTAAAGTGGCATAGAGTGGAGTGATGTAGAGTGGACTGGCATAGAGTGGAGTGAGGTATAGTGTAGTGGTGTACATTGGAATAACATGGATTAGAGTGGAGTATGCTGGAGTGGCATACAGAGTAGTACCCTACACCGGAGTGGGGTAGATGGGGGAGGCATAGAGTGGCGAGACGTGGACTTGAGAAGTGTGGAGTATAATAGCGTAGATTGGAGTGGCATAGAGTGGAGTAGCATAGAGTAGAGTGGCATAGAGTAGAGGATGGTACACTTTAGTGGCGAACAGTGGAATAGCGTAGACTGATGTGCGTTGAGTGGAGTGGCACACAGTGTAGTGGCATAAAGTGGAGTGTTGTAGAGTGGAATACAGTAGACTAGACTGGGGTACGGTGTAGGTGGGTAGCGTGTAATGGTGTACAGTGTAATGGTGTACAGTGTAATAGTGTACAGTGAAATAATGTAGAGAGGAATGTTGTAAAGTGAAATAGGATAGAGTGTAGTGGTGTAAAGTGGAGTACCGTAGACTGGAGTAGCATCCAGTGAAGTAGCGCACATTGGAGTTGTGTAGAGTGGAATAACATTGAGTGTTACTGGTATACAGTGTAGTGATTTAGAGTGGAGGGACACTAATGTGGAATACCGTACAGTAGAATAGAGTAGAATAGAGTGTCATACAGTGGAACAGGGTTGACTGCAGTAGGGTAGAGTGGGTTGGCATAGAGAGGAGTGGCATAGAGTGGAGTGGTGTGTAATGGAGTGATGTCAGTGTAATAGCATACAGTGGATTGTAGTAGAGTAGAGTGGTATTTTGTGGAATGGCATACAGTGAAGTGGTGTATACTAAAGTGGCATAGACGGGAGTGGAGTAGAGTGAAGTGGGGTAGAATAGAGTGGCGTAGAGTTGAGTGGCATACAGTGGAGTGATGAACAGTGGAATAGTTTAGAGTGGCGCACAGCAGAGTGGCATAGAGCAGAATAGTATAGAGTGGAGTGGCATACACTGGAGTTGACTACATTTGAATAATGCAGAGTGTATTGGCATATAGGGGGTCATTACAACCTCGGCGGTCTTTGTTGAAGACCGCTGAGGGACTGCTTTGCGGAAGACCGCCAGTGGTGGAGGTTTTTCCGCTCGGCCTATTATGACCGTTGGCAGCTCTCCGTCCTTTTACCGACGGAGAGCCGCCAACAGCCATACTGGCGGGAGGCGGGGAAGTGGAGGTTGCTCCACCTCCACCGCCACACCAACAGAACACCGCCCAGCAGATCACGTCCTGTGATTCGCCGTGGCGGTGTTCTGTTGGCGGTGTGGTGTCAGCGGAGCTGCCCCCATGGCTCCCGTCCCCTCCCGGAGGATCGTCAGACCTGGTAAGTCGATCGTCCGTGAGGGGAGGGGGGTGGAGGGGTGTTGTGTGTTGTGTGGGTGCATGGGGGTGTGCGTGTGTGTATGTAGAGGGGGTGTGTGAGTGTGTGTATGCTTGCGGGAGTGTTGTGTGTATGGGAATGAGTGCGTGTATGTCTGTGGGTATGACTGTATGGATGTGTGCGTGTATGTTTGAATGTGGGTGTGCGTGTCTGACTGTGTGTGTGGATGTAGGCATGTATGATGGCGTGTGTGCGTGTAAGTGTGTAGGTGGTGCCTGTGTGCGTGTCGTGTGGGTATGGGTGATGTGATGTTGGGTGTGGGGGTGGGGAGGGGGACCCTGCCACTTTTGGGGGGTGGCAGGGGTGGTGAGGAGTGTAGGGGAGGGAGTCGGGGTGGGGGGTGGATGAGACCCCTATCAGTGCCAGGGAAGGAATTCCCTGGCACTGATAGTGCTTACTGCCATTGATTTCATGGCGGTTCAAACCGCTGGAAATCCACGGCGGTAAGCCGGGTCCAAATACCGCCGACGGTCTAGTGACGCCCGCCGGGCTGGAGACCCATGTCTCCAGCCCAGCGGTCGTCTCCGCCCTGGCGGGCGGAACGGGAAACCGGCGGATGACCATGGCGGTAACCGCCATGGTCATAATTCCCCAAAGTAAGACCGCCAGCCTGTTGGCGGTCTTACCGCCGGTTTAACACCGACCGCCAGGGTTGTAATGACCCCCATAGTGTAGAGGCATACAGTGGAGTGGTGTTTACTGGAGTGTCATACAGTTGAGCAGCATACAGTGGAATAGCGTACTGTAAGGTGGTGTACAGTGCAGTGGTATACACTGGAATGTGTAAGAGTGGAGTAGCATACAGTGGAGTGGAAGAGAGTGGAGAGGCGTACACTGTAGTGGTGTAGAGTGGAGTGTTGTAGAGTGGAATACCATAGACTGGAGCAAGGTTCAGTGTAGATGCATAGGATGTAATGGTGTACAGCGTAATAGTGTACAGTGGAGTGGTGTAGAGAAGAGTGTTGTAGAGTGGAGTGGTATACAATGGAATAGCATAGAGTGTAGGGGTGTAGAGTGGAATAATGTAGATTAGAGTGACATATAGTGGTGTAGCATTCAGTGGAGTGGTGTGGAGTGAAATAACATTGAGTGTTACTGGCTTACAGTTTAGTGACGTAGACTGCAGAGGCATATAGTCAGGGCCACTGTAATTATGCAGCAGGACAGCACCAAATTTTGGTGTAGGGCTCACTAAGTTTTGCAGCAAGAAAGGACAAATTTTGCAGCCTAATGTGTTTTTTTAAATATTATTAATTAATTATTGTGTAATTTGTATACATTGTAATACCGTCTGGGCTTAGATTTCACCTCATAAGTACCAGTTTAACAACCAAAAACAGAAATGGAAAGAGACCAGTTAAAACTTGGTAATGGTCTTACACAGCGCATGAACACATCACATAGTTATTAATAAATTTTGAGTCGTTTGAGCTAGAAAACAGTTTTTGTGTTAAAATCTGTAGATTATGCAGCAGATGATAGATGATTTATTATGTGGCATCTGCGGCAAAACTATATTTATGCGAAAAAAGCCATGACTGCATAATTTCAGTAGCCTTGCACACAGTGGAGTAGCTTAGAGAGACATAGGGGGTCATTACAACCCTGGCAGACGGTGTTAAAGCTGCGGAAATACCGCAAACAGGCCGGCGGACAAAAAAAGGGAATTATGACCCTGGCGGAAACCGCCAACAAAGACAGCCACTTTAACACACCGCCCGCCACGGCGGTGCAAACTAGCAGCGCGGCGGTCACTGCCAACAGACAGGCGGAAGACAATGTACCGCCTACATTATTACAACCCGCCAATCCGCCACATTTTCCGGGGCGGATTCTCCGTGGATAAAAACACGGCGGAAACAGCTTTTGCTATGGGAAAACGCTCACCTGAACACATCCCACGAGGAACAAGGACTCCATGGAGCCGGAACTCCAAATACTCCCTGCCCTTGTGTTTCAACAGCTACGTAGGCGCCGAAGACAACGGTGAGTACTGCACCTACGACATGGGGGGGGGAGGCGAAAGTTAGGGGGACACCCACCAAACACCCCCACCCTCTTATATTACAACATACACACCAATGCATTCACAAAAATCATAGTAACAACCCACAATCCCCACGGAAGAATGAAAAGACAATGCGAAATTCGGTCAAACATTGTAATGTGGCAATATACATGTCATACAAAAATATACAAATATATATTTGAAAATCAGTCATAATTATATACAATACGAGAAGTAGTGCAGATATGTAAATAACAATGTCCGTGCACCAACAGTCCAAAAATGCATGGGCGAGGCCCACAAAGGATACCTGACCACAATCGGAGAGAACACTGCTGGGGCATCAGATAGAAATACTACAGGCACCTCAGGGGGAAGGGAAGAGGGGGCACCTCAGCCGGATGACTGCAAAGCCAGATCCACGACGGGGCTCCATGCCCATTGATGTATCCTGGGGAGTGCAAAGCCACAGTCTCTCAAGTCTCTACAGTGGGTGGCTTGCCCACTGTACCATCCTGGGGAGTGCAAAGCCACAGTCTCTCAAGTCTCTACAGTGGGTGGGTTGCCCACTGTACCATCCTGGGGAGTGCAAAGCCACAGTCTCTCAAGTAGATGCAGGTCTCTACTGGTACTGGGGGGGACTGGTGCCCAGACTGGATGAGTCTCCCCGTGAAAGTTCCTGTCCTGTCACTGTCCCAGCTGCACATGGGATAAGGATGCCTGATGTGGCGGGCCATTCATTCCTACCCGGTGCTTGCCCTGTTCAGCGGTGCTTTGCCATGGCCGTTCCGGACTGTTCAGCGGTGCTTTGCCCTGGCGGTCTTTGCCCTGTTCAGCAGTGCTTTGCCATGGCAGTCTTTGCCCTGTTCAGCTGTGCTTTGCCATGGCGGTCTTTGCCCTGTTCAGTGGTGCTTTGCCATGGCGGTCTTTGCCCTGTTCAGTGGTGCTTTGACATGGCGGTCTTTGTCCTGTTCAGCGGTGCTTTACCATGGCGGTCTTTGCCCTGTTCAGCGGTGCTTTGCCATGGCGGTCTTTGCCCTGTTCAGCTGTGCTTTGCCATGGCAGTTCCGGACTGTTCAGCGGTGCTTTGCCATGGCGGTCTTTGCCCTGTTCAGCGGTGCTTTGCCATGGCGGTCTTCTGCACGGCGGTAAGCGCCTTTTACCGCCAATGTTGTAATGACCCCCATAGAGTGGCGTAGAGTGGAGTGGCACACAGTGGAACAGTGTAAAGTGTAGTAAAGTATAGTAGATTGGTGTAGAGTAGAGTGGTGTAGAGTCTAGTGCCATAGAATGGAGTAATGTACATTATAATAGTGTACAATGGATTGTCACAGAGTGGAGTACCGTGCAGTGGAGTGGCATGAAGTGCAGTAAGGTACAGAGGAATAGCGTACAGTTCAATGGTGTTCACAGAAGTGACGTACAGGTGAGTGGCATTGAGTGAAATAGCATAGAGTGTAGAGTCACAGAGTGGAGTTGCGTACAGTGGAATAGTGTATAGTGGAGTAGCGTAGATTGGAAGGGCATACAGTGTATTGGCAAACACTGGAGTATCATAAAATGGAGTGGCATGGAGTGTTACAGCGTACAGTGTAGTGGTGTAGAGTTGGATGGGGTAGAGTGAAGTGGGATAGAGTGGGGTGGCATACAGTGAATTAGCATAAATTGGACTGACATATAGTGGAGTGATGTAGAGTGGAGTGGTGTAGAGTGTACTAGCCTAGAGTGGAGTGGCGTTGAGTGGAGTGATATAGAGTGTTGTACCATACTGCGGAGTGTGGTAATCGATACAGACGTAGAGTGAAACTGTGTTAATGGATGTAGATGTAAAGTGGCAGAAAAATATATTATTTGGTGAAAAGGGTAAGCTTTGGTAGTATGTGTGAATAGTGTAAGTAGTTTCAAAGTTAACATTTTAAAAATACTAAGAGCCTGATTTAGAGTTTGGCGGAGTGGGTTATTCCATCACAAACGTGAGGGACATCCTGTCTGCCGTGTTACAATTCCATTATAGACTATGGCAGTGGTCCCCAACCTGTGGTCTGGGGGCTCCTAGGGGTCCGCGAAGCCTCCTCAGGGGGTCTGTGACTGTTTAGAAAATTAACTAATATTAACAGATTAATAAGGTGTACATAGATAAAGTGGCTAAATGTACAACTAAAATGTTTTAAAATGTGCTGTAAATGGTAAAGGTTTTGAAATTGGAGGCTAAAAATTAAATTAGTATCCTCAGATTGATTCATGGGAGCAGTGGAGGTGCATCAAACAGAACACAGTACGGACAATGTGTGGTTTCAATTTTATGTTCTTATTAGAATTAGAATTATTCTTTTTGTAATTTTATTTGTTTGCAAATTTAAAAAAATGTGTATTTGTTTGATCGAATGCTTGTTTCTGTATTTTTTGGTGTACTGTTCTGCAGTTCAAATTCTGAACTATGTTTATGCCTGGGTTCCAGGCTTCCAGTAATGACTCAGTGGGTGGTCCCCAGATTCCAATAATGATTCAGTAGGGCTCCCTGGGTTCCGGTAATGATAAAGAGGGGGTCCACAAAAGTCAAAAGGTTGGGAACCACTGGACTATGGAACTTGTAATACAGCGGATGGGACATCCATCATGTTTGTGATGGAGTAACCCCTCTGCCAAACTTTAAACTCTAATTCGGGCCCTTAGTTAAATATTGTGCCATTGTATACCACGGTATGTTCACAGTATTCTGTGGTACATGCACATAATAAGGCAGTATGTGATTGGTTAGTAGCTGAGCTTACCAAAGGTAAAAGGCAGCCATATCGATTTCAGCACATTTTGTCTGTGTTTTGCGTTCTGCGCTTTGCTGCCTTCCGGGTCAAGGTCATAGATCTAGGTAAGTAGTAGGCTTTATTGCTGTTCCCTACCTATATCCACTTTATTAAAGCATTAATAGGTAGAGACATGTATTTATAATTTTCTATATATTTTTACAGCAGTTTAGGGAGAACCGTGCATTTAAAAAACAAAAAACAATTGTAAGTAGCATGGTAATTTGTCGGTATTACCACACTGCTCCATAGACTTTTTTTCTGAGGATTTAAATATGTTAAAAATAGAAGCACAATGTAGTACCCTATTTTCATAAAATATAAGGTACTACAGTGTATTGTATGCCCAAGGCACTACCACCGTAATCTTGTACATTTTTTTTTGCATATCCAGAAACTTATAAATATTTTTTCCTACCTATTATCACATTATTAAAGTACTAATAGGTAGAGGAAAATTATCAAAACTAATACTTACCTACATCTAAGTGTGAATTGCAGAACACAGGCAAAGTGTACCTAAAACAACACGGCTGCCTTTAACTTTTTTTAAAAGCAGTCATTAGTCAATCACATCATGATTTGCCTTTGCATGTACCACGGTTCTTGTGCAAAATACATTGAAATGTCATGAAAATACTGCACCACAGATATCACTAAGTTACAATGCCTTACAATTTAAAAATACTTACCCTACCTACTTGTAGTATCCAAAAGAATCATTAAAATCCGTCAAGCCATTTTGGCTCTTGTCTGTCTAAAAAGTGCACTGAAAATGCATTAGGGAAAAACACATTTTGGGACCCCATTTTTTCTTTGCCCCCCCTTGACGAATGACTGCAAAACCCTGCATTGTCTGCCAATGTAGAAAAACGCAAAAGGTCTGCAAAGTTTTATGGTGATCCATCAAATAGGGGCAAAGGTATTAGCACGAAAAACTCCAAGGAGTTTCTAGATGTGGGAAACTTAACTATAACTACAGAGTAGCTACTACCACTCTGTATTTTATATATTTTATATTTATTTCAAATCATTATATATAGAAATAAATATATATCTATACATATATATATATATATATATATATATATATAAATAAATATATATATATATATATATATATATATAGATATATAGATAGATATATATATATATATATAGATATAATAAATGGTTTGAATTTTAAAAAGGCCATGGTGCTGCTGTACCTAAGTGGCCATGTGTAGTGCTTGAGGTGCTCCTCCAAGGCAGGGCTGGAGTACATCTGAGTTTGCTTTGGGGTTGAAGTAACCTAAGAAATGTAGTTTGGGATTGGAAGTTGGTTTATTCTTTGGTTGGTGTGTGTTTGTAGCATGTCCCTCCATATACCCCTTCGTAAATGTCCCTAATCCCCACTGATTCAGTAGTAAGTGTTCGCCATTTTTAAAAGATTCCTACTTGTCATTCAGTAATTGAATATTAAAACACATACCTGTGTGGGGAGATCTCTGCACAGAAACGTTAGGAGTGCAGGGGTCTCTTCTCACAGATATATAAATATAACTTTGTAGTACATGAATAGTACTATGGTAATACTTCTTTATGTATTACAAATGCAGTTTCTGAATAGGCCCACATATTTGAAAGTTGTACATCGTATTCTCCTTTAAAAAGTTGAGAAATGTTTTAATGGAGGCGTTAAGATCTCTTCATAATTCTTGGTGCTCATTGTTAACCTCATACAATTAGGGATGGTGCCTGGTGGTTTGTGCAGTAAGAAATTGATACACCTACGAGTGCATTTCCCGTCTCTGACGCCTCTTACAGCTACCAGGGTTGCCTAATGGCTGTTTGCAATTTCATTGACTCTTACGCGCATTACTATTCACTTCTGGGATTATGGACTGAGTCATTTGAGTGCTTTATTTTTATCATGGGACAAACGGAGCCATGCCAGATTTTTTATCACTTTATATTGAAACTGAATTTGATTTAGCTTTGTTACAGTTTGTTTTCCATGTGACAGAAACTTGTGTAGCTTTTAACAAAAAAAATGTAAAGGAGCTATCACTATGGAAATCAAAAAAACATTTAGATTTAGAGTATGGTAGGGTACTCCATTGAAGTGGAGTACCTTGTCTGCCAAACCCTCGGACTGCCCACCCAATATAGTGTCAGGTGGAACTCCAGATTTACGCCGGTGGAATAAATATGACTCCATTAGAGTATACCTTCTGCCAACAGCCCAAGGCAGTATGGGTTGTTGGAGGTAAGACATCCGACCGTCAACCCTATTCAGAGTGGGCAGTCAGGTGTTTTTTCTTACTACCCCACACCACCAGGAATATCCTATTGGTGAGGAAAAGTAAAAATAAAGAAGGATTACCAAAGCCAAATAAATATTGCCATTTGGATCTATTGCGCTTTTTGGGAGGTATGGCAGTTGCGTGGGGGACAGCATACAAGGGAGACAGCAACATGGAGCACAGGGGTATATTCCAGAGGGAGCACATGATGAAGAGAGCAACACAGATTATAGGCTGAGGCGAGGGTTGCAGGGCGTAAAGCACAGCAACATAGATTATAGACTGCAGGGGGTAAAGCACATGTAGAGCAACGTGGAGTGTGGGGGGGTATTTTGTAGGCAAAAATACATGAGAGAGAGAGAGAGCAACACAGGAGGAGCAGGGGAAAGACACAAGGGAAAGAGCAACACGGAGCATGTGGGAAGCATACGAATCAGAGACCAACAAAGAGGTCGTAGGGTTTGTAGGGGTTAAACACACGAGGGAGAGAGAGCAACATGGGGTGCAGGGGAGGAGGATGTTTTGCAGTGGGAAAGGAACATGAGGGAGACAGCCACAAGGAGTGCATGGTTTTGTGTGGAAAAGCACACAAGGGAGAGAGCAATACAGAGCAAAAAGCATGCTGGCGAAAAGCACATATGGGGTACCGCTGGAAAAACACATAGGGGGTCATTACAACATTGGCGGTATAAGGCGCTTACCGCCGTGCAGAAGACCGCCAATACACCGCGGCGGCGGCGGTAGACCGCCACAGCTGTTATGACACACATCACGGAATCCGCCGAAATTCAGACATCCACACAATACCGCCACACCAAAGGTCAGCGATAAACATGCAGAAACAATTCCTCCACGCCAACAGAAACACGCCCATACCATTACGACCCACAAATCCACGCGGCGGTCTTTCAACCGCGGTATTCCATTGGCGGTACACACCGCCGCGCTCAAAATACACACACATCTACAAAACAACGCCACATTGGACAATTACAAATACACACACCTGATATACATACACACACCACTCCCACACACCCAATACAATATAAAACACACACCCACATCACCCACAAACCCCTACAACCAAAAATTCAGAGAGAAGGCGAGAGAGAGAGCACAGAATCGAGAACCCCATCACAGAGGCACACAACACCATCACCCACACAACATCCATGCACAAAACACCACATACCACTACACTCACCACACTCATCAACACATACACCACCCCACACATCACACACACCACCCCATGTCACGCCAAAGACACCCCCGCTTCTCCGAGGAGGAGCTCAGGGTCATGGTGGAGGAAATCCTACGGGTAGAGCCACAGCTATTTGGCTCACAGGTACAGCACACATCCATAGCCAGGAAGATGGAGCTATGGCAAAGAATAGTGGACAGGGTCAACGCAGTGAGACAGCACCCAAGAAATAGGGAGGACATCAGGAAGAGGTGGAACGACCTATGGGGGAAGGTGCGTTCCACGGTATCCAGGCACCACATCGCGGTACAGCGGACTGGCGGCGGACCCCCACGTCCTCCCCCTCAACTAACAACATGGGAGGAGCAAGTCTTGTCCATCTTGCATCCTGAGGGCCTCGGAGGAGTCGTTGGAGGAACAGACACTGGTAAGTCAAATCTTCACTATCATATCCCCCACCCTACCTGCATGCTATCACAGACCCCCACCCTCACACCCTCCCCTATCACCCAAACTCCTCACTAATGTACCCATAACACCAATTACACATCCCAACCCCAAGACCTGCATGACACAACTAAGCATGGACACCCATCACTAAAGCATGCCCACTGCACATACCCAGAACACCCCCCAACCATCAGCACACAAGCCCCCACACAAGAATGCCTGCACTGGGGTTCAAGCACACCCACCCATTGCACACCATGAAACACACACATGCAATAATCATGTACTTATACCCCCGCAGGAACCAGAAGGAACATCACCACACCAGAGGGTCCAGACAACACCACTCCACCCCCAGAAGAGGCCCACAGTGACGAGAGCAGCTCTGCCCTACTGGATCTTGATGACCAGCCCGGACCATCGTGGGCCTCAGGACAGTCGGTTCCCCTCGCACAGGCACAGCCCAACACTGACCTTCCACCCTCTGGTAACACCAGCACAGCACCCACCCAGCGGGCCCAAACCTCCCTACCCAGGACAGGTCAATCAGCGGTGTGTCCACCACTACAGGGCACCCAGGCTAACCCAACACCCCAACAACAACAGGGACCTGGGGGCAGTGGTAGTGGGCACACGGTCCAGGGGACGGAGGCACACGAACATAGGGGAACTGGGAGGGCTGCTGTGCGACAGAGGGAGAACAGGCCAAGGGAACCAACTCTCCACGAGGCCCTCTCCTCCATCATGGGAGCATACCACCACTCCCAGGAGACGATGGCGACGGTCCTGGACAAGTTGCAGGAGACCCTGCGTCTGCAGGAGGAGCAGTATTTGGGGTTCAGGGAGGAACTCAGGACCATCGGCTCCGCCATGGGCACCATCGTAGGGGTGCTGACGGACATTCAAAAGACCTTGAGGGACACCGTGGCACTCCAAGGGGCCCCTGACACTAGGCAGGACGACGAACTGCCCACCACCTCTGCCGGCGCTAGTGGACAGGACGCCCCGCCACAGGACCACCACACCAGCACCCCATCCCCTGCAGATGGACAACCACCACGAAAGCGGGCCCTGAGATCCAGGAACAGGACAGAGCAAGATGGCAAGACCCCCGCCAGGAAATAAGACCACCCTGATTATCCCCCCACTGTCCCACTTTGTTACCCTGTCCAAATCGGAACTACCCCAGCTCAACTTCCAATGCCCAGATGGGCAGTGCACCTGTGAGACTAATAGACTGGACTCTGCCATGGACATTCCTCCACCATCACCCATCCCCATTTTACACCCCCCCTGTTTATTTTTTGCACATAAATAAACACCCTTTAACACTAAATAAAATGGAGTCAGTCTATGTTTGTAATTTTGTATTATCAATTACAGTGTCATAATGGGTTACCCATTGGAAGGCAAACATACCAATGTCACACATCACAAGCCCTTCAAGGATGCAAGCAGTTGACACGTAGGTTACCACATTTGTGAAACTGAAATGGAACGGGACAACTCAGTTAACAAATAGTGAGTGAAATTTCGGTACAGGATAGAGGTAGCCGTGTGAAAGTGAAATAATGTTAAACCTGAAAATGTACTCACCTGTGTTTCACTGGAAATATTGCTGGATGACTGACTCCCTGTTGTCGTTTTCTTCTTCCTCAGCTTCATCCTCATCACTGTCCACAGGCTCCACAGGCTCCACAGCTGCTACAACACCGTCATCTGGATCATCCTCCTGTAGAAAAGGCACCTGGCGTCGCAATGCCAAATTATGGAGCATGGAGCAGGCGATGATGATGTCGCACACCTTCTTCGGTGAGTAGAATAGGGACCCACCTGTCATATGTAGGCACCTGAACCTGGCCTTCAGGAGGCCGAAGGTGCGTTCGATAACCCTCCTAGTCCGCCCATGGGCCTCATTGTAGCGTTCCTCTGCCCTGGTCCTGGGATTCCTCACTGGGGTCAGTAGCCAGGAAAGGTTGGGGTAACCAGAGTCCCCCAATAGCCATACACAGTGCCTCTGGAGTTCACCCATCATATCAGGGATGCTGCTATTGCGCAGGATGTAGGCGTCATGCACAGAGCCAGGGAACATTGCATTTACCTGCGAGATGTACTGGTCTGCCAAACAGACCATCTGGACATTCATCGAATGATAACTCTTCCTGGTCCTGTACACCTGTTCACTCCTGCGGGGGGGACCAGAGCTACATGGGTCCCATCAATGGCACCTATAACGTTGGGGATATGTCCAAGGGTATAGAAGTCACCTTTCAGTGTAGGCAAATCCTCCACCTCAGGGAAAATGATGTATCTCCTTACGTGTTTCAGCAGGGCAGACAACACTCTGGACAACACGTTGGAAAACATAGGCTGGGACATCCCTGATGCCATGGCCACTGTTGTCTGAAAAGACCCACTTGCAAGGAAATGGAGCACTGACAGCACCTGCACGTCAGGGGGGATTCCAGTCAGATGGCGGATTGGTGACATCAGGTCTGGCTCCAACTGGGTACATAGTTGCTGGATTGTGGCACGGTCAAACCTGTTGGTGACGATTAAATGTCTTTCTGCCATTGTCAACAGGTCCACCAGCGGTCGGTACACCGGAGGATTCCACCATCTTCTCATATGTCCCAGCTGACGGTGCCTAAGAAGGACAACAGCGAAGAAACAGTCACTATTGCTCCAGGTATGTACCCACAGTTACACACAAGACTACACCAGACAATAAACCCTTCCTGTATGTGTGTTGAGTATAGGCCTCGGTATGTGTGACGCAGTTGAAAATGAATCCATGTGGGCCCCTGAAATGGTGGCTGCCTGACCTCTAAACTGGGACAATGGGATTGTGGGGTAACAGCGCTGGCGTTGCACACCGTCGCGGTAGGCGGTCGTAGACCGCGGCGCAATGCTGCATTGGTTAACAGTGGACCCTATGAGTCCCAGGAGCCAATGAACAGGTGCGCCGGCGGTGATGATGCGCACCACCGCGGACGTCACCGCCGCGGACTTCACCGCCATTTTCTACCTGTTCACTCACTAGATACCTGACCTTCGACAGGAGAGGACCTAAACTGCTAGTGCTGCTGTGACCTCGGTCTGGAAGCGACGATGGCTGCTGCGTCTGGGGAAAGGGCCCCTGCCTTCACTGCACAGGAGTTGGAGAAACTTGTGGATGGGGTCCTCCCCCAGTACACGCTACTCTACGGTCCTCCAGACCAACAGGTTAGTACACAGGGAGCACGTTGTATGGGCTAGGCCTGGGTGGAGAGGGCTGGGTGGAAGAGGGAAGGGGGCAGAGTACATTGAACAGTAATGCATGGGAATGAATGGGCCACATGGCCAGAGTAGGGAGGGGGCCACTCACATTGACGGTGCAGTTGGTAATGACTGTTCCTCTTCCCTTGTGCATGTCATGTAGGTCAGCGCCCACCAGAAGAGGGACATTTGGCGTGCTAGGGCGAGTTAGGTAGGCAAGGCCCCTCCGTAATGTAGGCCATGTGGGACTCTACCCCACCTCAGAAGAGTGGCAAGTTGAGGTATAGTTGCCCCTGTGGCATCCATGTGCGCAGATTTCCACCATTGCCATGTAGGCCATATACCAGAAATTGCATGTGCAGAGGCCAGGAGCACGGCGTTATGCATGGGGCTGCTGCGTCTGTCTTGTCCGCCAACGGTAGCGGTATGCCATGCACTAAAACTCTCTTTCTTCTGTCTCCCCCCCTTTTCCTGCTCTCCCTGTCCTTTTGTACATCAGCATCATCAGGTGGAGGTACAGTGGTACCGGAGCACGAGGGAGCTGCATCCCACATGGCCATGGAGGGCCACACCACAGACTCTGAATGCACCAGTGGGACGGAGGGCGAGGGCAGCTTCACGTCGGCCACCGGATCACCAACCAGCGACACGGACTCGTCCGCCGATGGGAGCTCCCCTGTGGTGGCGGCACCTCTGTGCGCCCCACTACTACAGGTACAGCCGCTACCTCCCCTACCATCACCGCCCTCCCAGCAGCCCCTCAGCGTTCGCCCCGCGCCCTTTCACCCAGGAGGGTGGGCATCACCTTCGCCCCAGGCACCTCAAGCCCTGTCCCTGTCACCCCTGCTGCCCTCAGTGAGGAGGCCATTGACCTCCTCAGGTCACTCACTGTTGGGCAGTCTACCATTGTGAATGCCATCCAGGGTGTAGAACGAGAGTTGCAACACGGTAATGCATTCCTGGAGGGCATTCATTCTGGTCAGGCTGCCCTTCAGCGAACCCTGCAATCTCTGGCCTCAGCACTGATGGCAGCCATTGTCCCTGTGTCCAGCCTCCCCCCTCCAACTTCCTCCACCCAGACCCAATCCCCTGTACCCCAGCCCATTCCAAGCACACCTACAGACCAGCATGCACACAAGTCAACACACACAAGTAGCTCAAGCAAACATAGGCACCACACACACCACAGGCACTCACGCAAGCCTCACCCACATACAGACACAGCAACATCCACTGTCTCCACTGTGTCCCCCTCCTCCTCTTCTCCCTCCTCCCTCCAAGTCTAGTCTACACACACACACCTGCATGCACCACATCTACAGGCACTAGGACTCGCACCAGGACACCCAGCACCACAAGCCGCTCACCTGCTGTAGGAGGCTGGACTGGCTTGTAGTGAGTACCAAGGGGTACTTGCACCTTGCACCAGGCCCAGTTATCCCTTATTAGTGTATAGGGTGTCTAGCAGCTTAGGCTGATAGATAATGGTAGCTTAGCAGAGCAGCTTAGGCTGAACTAGGAGACGTGTGAAGCTACTACAGTACCACAAGTGTCACTTGCACAATATCATAAGAAAACATACACAGTTATACTAAAAAGAAAGGTACTTTATTTTTATGACAATATGCCAAAGTATCTTAGAGTGTACCCTCAGTGAGAGGATAGGAAATATACACAAGATATATGTACACAATACTAAAAATATGCAGTATAGTCTTAGAAAACAGTGCAAACAATGTATAGTTACAATAGGATGCAATGGGGACACATAGGGATAGGGGCAACACAAACCATATACTCCAAAAGTGGAATGCGAACCACGAATGGACCCCAAACCTATGTGACCTTGTAGAGGGTCGCTGGGACTATTAGAAAATAGTGAGAGTTAGAAAAATAACCCTCCCCAAGACCCTGAAAAGTGAGTGCAAAGTGCACTAAAGTTCCCCCAAAGACAAAGAAGTCGTGATAGAGGAAAAATGCAGGAAAGACACAAACCAACAATGCAACAACGGTGGATTTACAATCTAGGGTACCTGTGGAACAAGGGGACCAAGTCCAAAAGTCACAAGCAAGTCGGAGATGGGCATATGCCCAGGAAATGCCAGCTGTGGGTGCAAAGAAGCTTCTACGGGACAGAAGAAGCTGAGGTTTCTGCAGGAACGAAAAGGGCTAGAGACTTCCCCTTTGGTGGATGGATCTTTCTCGCCGTGAAGAGTTGTGCAGAAGTGTTTTCCTGCCGAAAGAACGCCAACAAGCTTTGCTAGCTGCAAATCATGCGGTTAGCGTTTTTGGACGCTGCTGTGGCCCAGGAGGGACCAGGAGGTCTCAAATTGGACTAGGAGGTAGAGGGGACATCGAGCAAGACAAGGAGCCCTCTCAGCAGCAGGTAGCACCCGGAGAAGTGCCAGAAACAGGCACTACAAGGAAGCGTGAAACGGTGCTCACCCGAAGTTACACAAAGGAGTCCCACGTCGCCGGAGACCAACTTAGAAAGTCGTGCAATGCAGGTTAGAGTGCCGTGGACCCAGGCTTGGCTGTGCACAAAGGATTTCCGCCGGAAGTGCACAGGGGCCGGAGTAGCTGCAAAAGTCGTGGTTCCCAGCAATGCAGTCTAGCGAGGTGAGGCAAGGACTTACCTCCACCAAACTTGGACTGAAGAGTCACTGGACTGTGGGAGTCACTTGGACAGAGTTGCTGGATTCGAGGGACCTCGCTTGTCGTGCTGAGAGGAGACCCAAGGGACCGGTAATGCAGCTTTTTGGTGCCTGCGGTTGCAGGGGGAAGATTCCGTCGACCCACAGGAGATTTCTTCGGAGCTTCTAGTGCAGAGAGGAGGCAGACTACCCCCACAGCATGCACCACCAGGAAAACAGTCGAGAAGGCGGCAGGATCAGCGTTATAGAGTTGCAGTAGTCGTCTTTGCTACTATGTTGCAGTTTTGCAGGCTTCCAGCGCGGTCAGCAGTCGATTCCTTGGCAGAAGGTGAAGAGAGAGATGCAGAGGAACTCTGATGAGCTCTTGCATTCATTATCTAAAGTTTCCCCAGAGACAGAGACCCTAAATAGCCAGAAAAGAGGGTTTGGCTACTTAGGAGAGAGGATAGGCTAGCAACACCTGAAGGAGCCTATCAGAAGGAGTCTCTGACGTCACCTGGTGGCACTGGCCACTCAGAGCAGTCCAGTGTGCCAGCAGCACCTCTGTTTCCAAGATGGCAGAGGTCTGGAGCACACTGGAGGAGCTCTGGACACCTCCCAGGGGAGGTGCAGGTCAGGGGAGTGGTCACTCCCCTTTCCTTTGTCCAGTTTCGCGCCAGAGCAGGGCTAAGGGGTCCCCTGAACCGGTGTAGACTGGCTTATGCAGAATTGGGCACATCTGTGCCCAACAAAGCATTTCCAGAGGCTGGGGAAGGCTACTCCTCCCCTGCCTTCACACCATTTTCCAAAGGGAGAGGGTGTAACACCCTCTCTCAGAGGAAGTCCTTTGTTCTGCCATCCTGGGACAAGCCTGGCTTGACCCCAGGAGGGCAGAAACCTGTCTGAGGGGTTGGCAGCAGCAGCAGCTGCAGTGAAACCCCAGGAAAGGCAGTTTGGCAGTACCAGGGTCTGTGCTACAGACCACTGGGATCATGGGATTGTGCCAACTATGTCAGGATGGCATAGAGGGGGCAATTCCATGATCATAGACATGTTACATGGCCATATTCGGAGTTACCATTGTGAAGCTACATATAGATAGTGACCTATATGTAGTGCACGCATGTAATGGTGTCCCCGCACTCACAAAGTCCGGGGAATTGGCCCTGAACAATGTGGGGGCACCTTGGCTAGTGCCAGGGTGCCCTCACACTAAGTAACTTTGCACCTAACCTTTACCAGGTAAAGGTTAGACATATAGGTGACTTATAAGTTACTTAAGTGCAGTGTAAAATGGCTGTGAAATAACGTGGACGTTATTTCACTCAGGCTGCAGTGGCAGGCCTGTTTAAGAATTGTCAGAGCTCCCTATGGGTGGCAAAAGAAATGCTGCAGCCCATAGGGTTCTCCTTGAACCCCAATACCCTGGGTACCTCAGTATCATATACTAGGGAATTATAAGGGTGTTCTAGTAAGCCAATGTAAATTGGTAAAATTGGTCACTAGCCTGTTAGTGACAATTTGAAAGAAATGAGAGAGCATAACCACTGAGGTTCTGATTAGCAGAGCCTCAGTGAGACAGTTAGTCACTACACAGGTAACACATTCAGGCACACTTATGAGCACTGGGGCCCTGGAGAACAGGGTCCCAGTGACACATACAACTAAAACAACATATATACAGTGAAAAATGGGGGTAACATGCCAGGCAAGATGGTACTTTCCTACACCTGCACTCACCACCTCCACTGCCATTTACACGTCCCCTGTGTCCTCCCCCAGTGTTTGTGATGCCCCCTCCCAAAGTACACAAACGCCGGCAATCACTCACCCAACATCCATCCACCTCACGACAGCCTCCAGTACCTGCACCCAAAACACCTAAAGTGACACCTCCTACAACCACCTCCTCTTCCTCCACTCCCAGACCCCCTCCAGCTACCCATCCCAGTGTCCGTCAGAAACTGTCCCTATGTCAAATTGACCTTTTTGCCCCGCCCCCCCTCCAATTCATCAGTCCTGTCGTAGCGCCTCAGCCAAAAAGCCTCCAGTACCAGTGGTGCGTGTTCCAGGTTTTTGGAGTGCACCGTCCACCAGGGCAGGCAGTAGGACCCAGAGCCAAGGCACTGGCAGCCCACCCCCTGTAAAGGCTCTGAAATTGGGGAGTGGACCACAGGACCGTGTCAAGACTCCTGGTGGGACAACAAGGAAATTGGATTGAAGGCGATTGGTGAGTCAGCTGTAACTCCAAAGAAGGTGGGGAAGGTCCAGAGGAAGTCTCCCCAGCCTGTTGTGAGTGTCACGGCGGAGAAGTGCGCCATCATTTCCGGTGGTCCAGACACAACCGCCAGCACCGTCATCACTGGTCCAGAGACCACCGCCAGAGTCACAGCCCAGGAGGGCACAAGTATCATCACTGGTCCAGAGACCACCGCCAGAGTCACAGCCCAGGAGGGCAAAAGTATTGTCACTGGTCCAGAAACCACCGCCAGAGTCACAGCCCAGGAGGGCACAAGTATCGTTACTGGTCAGGAGACCACCGCCGGAGTCACAGCCCAGGAGGGCCCAAGTATCGTTACTGGTCAGGAGACCACCGCCGGAGTCACAGCCCAGGAGGGCCCAAGTATCGTTACTGGCCCAGAAACCACCGCCAGAGTCACAGCCCAGGAGGGCACAAGTATCGTCACTGGTCCAGAAACCATCGCCGGAGTCACAGCCCAGGAGGGCACAAGTATCGTTACTGGTCAGGAGACCACCGCCGGAGTCACAGCCCAGGAGGGCCCAAGTATCGTTACTGGTCAGGAGTCCACCGCCAGAGTCACAGCCCAGGAGGGCCCCAGTATCGTTACTGGTCAGGCGACCACCACCGGAGTCACAGCCCAGGAGGGGACAGGATGCCACAGCCCCGCTGGCCAATGATGTAACGTCATGCCACACATCAATGTCCAGTATGGAGATCGTCATGCCACACACCAATGTCAGTATCAGAACCGCCATGTCAAAGCATTGCTGAACAGGGCAGAGACCGCCATGGCAAAGCACCGCTGAACAGGGCAAAGACCGCCATGTCAAAGCACCGCTGAACAGGGCAAAGACCGCCATGTCAAAGCACCGCTGAACAGGGCAGAGACCGCCATGGCAAAGCACCGCTGAACAGGGCAAAGACCGCCATGTCAAAGCACCGCTGAACAGGGCAAAGACCGCCATGGCAAAGCACCGCTGAATAGGGCAGAGACCGCCATGGCACAGCACCGCTGAACAGGGCAAAGACCGCCATGGCAAAGCACCGCTGAACAGGGCAAAGACCGCCATGGCAAAGCACCGCTGAACAGTCCTGAACCGCCATGGCAAAGCACGGCTGAACAGGGCAAAGACCGCCATGGCAAAGCACCGCTGAACAGTTCTGAACCGCCATGGCAAAGCACCGCTGAACAGTCCTGAACCGCCATGGCAAAGCACCGCTGAACAGGGCAAAGACCGCCATGGCAAAGCACCGCTGAACAGGGCATGCACCGTGTAGGAATGAATGTACGGCCACATCAGGCATCCTTATCCCATGTGCAGCTGGGACAGTGACAGGACAGGAACTTTCACGGGGAGACTCATCCAGTCTGGGCACCAGTCCCCCTCCAGAACCAGTGGAGACCTGCATCTACTTGAGACACTGTGGCTTTAAACTCCCCATGATGGCGCAGTGGGCAACCCACCCACTGTAGAGTCTTGAGAGACTGTGGCTTTGCACTCCCCAGGATGGCACAGTGGGAAAGCCACCCACTGTAGAGACTTGAGAGACTGTGGCTTTGCACTCCCCAGGATGGCACAGTGGGCAACCCACCCACTGTAGAGACTTGAGAGACTGTGGCTTTGCACTCCCCAGGATGGCATGGTGGGCAACCCACCCACTGTAGAGACTTGAGAGACTGTGGCTTTGCACTCCCCAGGATGGCATGGTGGGCAACCCACCCACTGTAGAGACTTGAGAGACTGTGGCTTTGCACTCCCCAGGATACATAAATGGGCATGGAGCCCCGTCATGGATCTGGCTTTGCAGTCATCTGGCTGAGGTGCCCCACCTTCCCTTCCCCCTGAGGTGCCTGTAGTGTTCTATCTGATGCCCCGGCAGTGTTCTCTCCCATTTTGGCCAGGTCTCTATTGTGGGCCTCGCCCATGCATTTTTGGACTGTTGGTGCACGGACATTGTTGTGTACATATCTGCACTACTTCTTGTATTGTATATATAATTATGAGTGATTTAGAGATATATATCTGTATATTTTTGTATGACATGTATATTGGCACATTACAATGTTTGACTGAAATTCGCTTTGTCTTTGCATTCTTCCGGGGGGATTGTGGGTTGTTAATGTGATATTTTTGACTGCATTGGTGTGTATGTTGTAATATGCGAGGGTGGGGGTGGGGGTGTTTGGTGGGTGTCCCCCTGACTTTTGCTTCCCCCCTCCCCCGTGTCGTAGATGCAGTACTCACCGGTAACTTCTGCGCCTACGTCGCTGTTGGTCGTAAACGAGCAGAAAGACAAGGGCAGGTAGTATTTGGAGTTTCGGGTCCATGGAGTCGCCGTTCCTCGTGGGATGTGTTCAGGTGAGCATTTTCCCATAGCAAAAGCTGTTTCCGCCGTGTTTTTATCCACGGTGAATCCGCCCCGGAAAAGGTGGCGGATTGGCGGCTTGTAATGGTGTGGGCGGTACATTGTCTTCCGCCTGTCTGTTGGCGGTGACTGCCGTGCTGCTTGTCTGTACCGCCGTAGCGGACGGTGTGTTAAAGTGGCTGTCTTTGTTGGCGGTTTCCGCCAGGGTCATAATTCCCTTTTTTTGTCCGCCGGCCTGTTCGCGGTATTACCGCACCTTTTCCACCGTCCGCCAGGGTTGTAATGACCACCATAAACTGTCATGGAGTTCTTAGAGGAAAAACATATGTCAGGTTATGTCATATTACTTGTTTTTTTAAAGTGCATTATCACCCAGGAGGGTATTCTGGTGCCGAGCAGGTGTGTGTGCCTAACCCTGCCTATGGTAGGCTGGTCAATTGAAAAGTCAGGTCTTCAGCTTCTTGGAGAATTCAAAAAGAGAGGAGGAGGCTGTGATGTGCAGTGGGAGGACGCTCCATGCTTTAGGAGGGTTGTAAGACAATGCCCATCCTCTTGATCTAGTTATGTGTATATGTAAGAGCACTAGACCAAGCTATACTTGGCTGATGACCACTGACTGGGGTGAAACCGGTCCGGGGTTGCTTGTATTCCGGTTCACGGAGAACCTTGCCTGGCAGTTTGGGCTGGACTGTTCCCTTTGGAGCAGGGTCAAGACTGAATTGCATTTGCCTGGGATCCAATAGAGGTAGTGTGGTGAGCAAAATATTTATGGACTGGGATGTGGCTTGAGTAATTAACCATGGCTGAGATTAATTAAAGCGTTCCATCCATCACTTTTTAGTGTGTCACCCTAAGTGGGATTGGAATGCCCAGATGTGGGCCCCATGCACAATGTGTCACTGAAACCAAGCTTTCGCTGGCTGATGAACTAGGGCAAAGCCAGTCCTAAGTTGCTTGTGTGCTTGTTCAGGGGGGCCTGGCCTGACGGTTCAGGCTCGACTGTTCCAATTACACCAGGATCAAGCCTGATTTGCATATTGTTGGGTCCAAACTGAGGTGGCATGAGGCACACATGCCAACATTTTGAAGAGGAAAGTTGGAGCTTGTAAAAAAATAATCGGGAGAATATGTTTCCCACATTGACTTCTATTGAAGCAGAGGCAACTTCAGGCAGGAGACAACCAAAATAAAGCGATTTTTGGCTTTAAAATCGGGAGTATCCTGCCTGAATCAGGCCTATTGGCATGTATGCATGGTGTGCAAAATAATGATGGTCTGGGATGCTTCCCGAGAAATTACCATCAAGCATTCCATCCATCACTTTATTGTATACTTTAGTACACATTTGCGCTGTTGCTGCAATTAGGTAGGTCCTGGGAGGGGGAGGAGTGCAGGGTGCTGTAGGTGGAAAACCAGTAATGTCATCTCCTGTGCATATGGATGGATTGGGAATCCAGTGATACCACATCCTGTGCAAATGGGTGATGGGAAATGAAGTCCACTTGCTAGGCTTCTCCTTCTAAAGATGAGTTTGAAAGGTAATCAGATTTAATTTTGTGTGCAGATGGATGATGGTAAATCCAGTGATGTCACTTCCCGAGCTGCTGGATGATGGGAAACAACGTTATCTTGCTTGGCTTCTTCTTTTAAAGACGATTTTGACACAAACCAGACATGTCACTTCCTGTGGAGATGGATGATGGGACATCTAGTGATGTAACTTCCTGTGCAGATGGGTGATGGGAAATTAAGTCCTCTGGCTTGGCTTCTTTTATAGACAGTTTTGGCTGGAAACCAGAGATTTCACTTGCTGTGGAGATGGACGATGGGATGATCCCTTTGTATTCAGAGCTTCGGGATGTTCATTATATTCAGATGACAAATTCAGCCAAGAGTTCAGAGATCTGAAGAGGAACCACGTTCTATCTGTTACTGATTAGAGTGTACCAAGTCTTCTAAAGTAGGTCCCTAAAAGTGAGCAATGGAAGGAAACAAGTCAGACAGTCAAAAGGAAGGTAACAAAGCTAGATTTTGGGGGAGGTGGACAAGATGGGACAACAATGACCTTGAACAAGAAGCTACAAATAAGAGTGACAATAAAGCCAACCAGTGGTAAGCAATGTACAGGTTGTAAGCCCACTGTAAGTGCTTGGTAAGGCCACAGTAAGTCATCTGCCAGCAGGGAGCTTGTGCTGACTGAAATCTTCAGCCAGGCAAAGTTCAGCTCAGACAGCCAGATGCCTGCACATTTAGCCTAACTGCCTGACCTGAACATGGAGAGTGTCATTCCCGCTGACCTTTGCTCAGCCTGACAGACACTTCATGTTTGTAAAAAGGTTGGGTCACCGCCCTTAATGATGGGGCGCTACTGTGCGTAACATCTTTTCTTAAGATAACAAGCTACTAGACGATCATTGTTAAGACATACGATGTCCTGATTCAGAAAGGCAGACTCATACTTTCATCTTTCCTAGGTTGTTATATCTTGTACAATAAATTGTGTATTGGATGTATCTGTAATTTAGTAGTGCTTAGAAATCGCAGAAGAACAGCTTGAAGCTCTATATAGTATTAGTACGATATTGAAACATACCACAAAACAAATTAAAACATAATATTAACACAACCAATATTAATGCAGGGGCACAAAAGCGTAAGAGACATAAGTTAGGAAGAAGTCACGCATGCATTCAGATGATCATATTGTGTGATCTTGTGCCTTTGCCAATTGTGAGCGATTAGAATTAGACTGAAACCTGGGTGACTGTGTTTGAACAAAACAGGAACACTTACAATATACTATGGGTTGTTTTATCTTGACTGGCAGTTTCATGGTTGACAACCTTGTCCTCGGGTAATGTGTTTTTGAAATTCAGTGACAACACACCACATAAACAACGGTTTAGCTCGTTTTAATGCCTAAGTGTTTGATAAAGTAAAATAAAGAATAGGTGAAAGACAGAACTGTAGCCATGAAAGCTACCACCAAGGCTTATTTATTAGAAGTTTTTTTTTTTAAGTGAAAAATATAATCTTTCATTTAGTGGAATTTCCACCTACAGAGAAATTATGGGCTCCAATATATGAAATAAATGCTCAATTCTGATCAGTCAAACTTATATTTTTCAATATTTACCCATTTAAAAACACTCCCCCTTAATTTCTTAAGTATTAATTAAGAAATTATTTTACAACTTCCAAAAGTAGGGAGAAAAACACTCCCATTTTAAAACGTTATCTAGATCTCTGTTAATTTTGAGCCTAGTGCTGAATGCAGATAAAAAGCTGCTTCAAAGCGCTTGTAGTAGAGACAGCAGCTCCTCCCCAATTAGGGCAGAGGAGCATCGGTTGGTTGGGTCAGTGTCCACTCACGCACTGTTGGTCAGTCGTGCGCTCTCTCGGTGATGTGGTTGGTGTTAAACAGAGCAAACTTGGTGCATAAGGAGCAATGGTAGAGTCCTCTGCAAAGAGTTCCAGTATGGCATTCTGACTCCATAAAGTCCCATCCGACCAACACTGGGAAGACATTGGCAATGTGTGGACGCCTTTCTCAGAAGCCTCAGTGCTTCTTGGTACCTTGTCGGTGGAGCTGCTTCCAGACCACCTCTCGTGCAGGGATTCTCTTGAGGCCATTTCGATAGGTTGCCACAGGACTGTGTGGACTGTGTAGTGCTGCGTGTGAGCCGTCTGTAAGCTGCTGCAGGATCGCCAACAGAAACCACTGCCAAGTCATTCTTGCAACCACAAGGGTGGTTGACACATGGTCGGTGTGCTTGCCAACAGGACCCAGGTGCAAGTGGGCTATCAGTAAGTCTCTGGATATTTGGACTCCCACGTTGCCGGGAGTGCCTTGTTGGTCTCTTGATGTTTTGTGGGGTAATGCTCCAGCCTGGTGATGAGATGCTCCTTAGGTGGTTCTGGTGATGTATGTGGCACTGATGGGGCATTTTCCATAAGACGACCTTGGCGACAGGTGGTGATGACTTGCTGGTGAGAGGGTGACTGGAGGGACTTCGCAGCCACATGGTTTGTTGCGTAGTTGGTGCAGTTCTCCTTCTGGCATGTGCAGTTGCTAGCAGGGATGCCATCTGCTTCAAGAAGCTGGTGACCAGTAGCTGGACGGTTGCACTGTGAAGGTTGGGATATGAGGTTCGCACATGCAGGTGACTTACTTTCAGTATGCCCACTGGGCTGTCTCCAGTGACGTCTCTGCACCCTGGTGGCTGGCTTGTGTTGGTAGGTGCACTCTCGGGTAGTGGCACGAGTATTCCATCTCTTCACCCTGTGATCTTTCTCTCTTGTGCATCTGTGGTCGCCAGGTTTTTCAGTGTGACAAGTCTGTCACACACCTTCTCTCCTCTCCTTTTCCGTTCTTTGTGATGTGGTGTTGTGCCACGCTCTCACCTTGCTTGCTGTGAAGTGGCGTCCGGCCTCATGTCTTCTCTTTCTGGGAACCTCTCACAGGTACTATCCTCTCTGTGGACTAGGTGTCTTCTCCTCTTCGTGTTGCGGTGTGCTAGCTTCCCACTCGGGGTGTACAATGCTCTTTTTGCCTGTTGTGGGCCACTGGCAACTCCATCTTAAGGCAGTGTGGGGGAGGACACTCTTTAGACAGTCTCTGGCCAACTGTGGGGCAGTGCTACAGCAGTTACGGTGTAAACAATCTACTTCCTGCTTCGAGCCACATGAGGCCCCTCCTCTAGGATCTCCATGGTGCTCCTCTCCACAGATGCAGGTAACATGCTTTCCGCCTCCTCTTCGTTCAAGATTGAAGTACTTGCATCTCAAGGCTGCACCGTTGCAGCGCTTGGTTCTGCTCAGGGTCGTGCATACTTGGTAGGGTTGGTCACTACTCATGACACTCCCATTTATGGACTATACTTTCAACTGTGAGGCAGCATATGCGGCTTGGGAAATTGCTGTAGTGGCTGTGCTGGTAAGTCCTAGGGGTGGGTATGAGTTTAATGTTTCCCTTGTGAAGAGGATGATTTGGTGTTACCCCAGGCTGATGCTTGTCAAGTTCAATTATGTCTGAGACTCACACAGTGCCCCTGTTCCTCAAATGAAGCATGCCTCTCCTGTTGACAACAGTGGACAGGGTGGCTCAATGCTGGTGGGGGAGGATGCTGCCTGCTTCTGGCCTGTCAGAAGCTACTATTTGTCACAAGAGAGCAGGAGAGGCTTCACATTGGAGTTGCAGGTGCTGGACATATCGGTCCAAGTGAAATACTCCAAGTAGGTATGGGCTTTCAGAGGGGATGCAGGCAATGACTGCAGGTGAGCTGTATGGGTGCTTTGATGCTTCAGAAAAGATTGTGAGGGCATTGCCGTCTGTCCATGCTACACGGCAGGCCAGCTTGACTTTTCTGAAGCGTCAGCCTCCATTGGGCTGCTTTGTGTGAAAGGTGTTGTCAACGCTGGTTGTAGTGCAATGAGCCACCAATAGATGGTGCTGCAGGTATATATCACACTGGGGCAAGTCGTAGCAGAAATAAGTAGGCTTAGAATGTGGCTGAGAGGCATGTGGCCTCTGTCGGGAGCATTGGTGACCACTGGCCCAATAACATGAGAGGAAGAAGGTTTACCCAATAGTAGGTAAGCACACGCATTGCCGGTTCTTCAAGATGCTTTCTGATGGGCAGCGGGGGAAACACTCTAAGCTGGTGTGGGGGCACGCAATGCAGGTGTGGGAGGGTTCTTTAATTTTGCAGCAAAGTGTTTTTTTTTTAATGGGGACTATCCCATACAAAGTCATTGCCTCATCCCTGGGGCAGGGCTGAGATGCAGTGAAGGAAAAACTACAGCAAGGTGGCACTATACGCACTTAAGGAGGCCGCTGTAGCTTTTCCCAGACTACGGGCCTTGTTAGGCACACAAAGTGTGGTGTGGGGTTTGCATGCTGCAGGAGTGGTGTAAGTCTTATTCTCGCTAGCGGGGTGTCGCAATTAATTGCAGTGGCAACTGGGGTGACGCAATAGGACACCTCAGGCCATGCAGCAGCATTTCTTCTGATATACTACGTGTGGTGCTCAGCAGGTAGGTGGTTGTCTCTATGTGAAGTGTTCAGTATGCAACTCTTGCCTGATACAATTCCACCTCCCTCTTGACTATACTGAGTAACTTCGGGTGGGCACAAACAGAATTCTTCCATTCCTCAGCAGGCTGGCAGTTTTCAGGCACCACATATGTTGATGCCACACTGCAGTCGCTCCCCGTGGCATCAGTGATGGCTGTACCTCACTTTGAGGGCCTAGGACATAGTACTGCTTGCACTTGACTCCGCTGCTCACCTCACCCAATTATTCAGCAGGCGGATGGCAGCAGATGCGGCTCGATGCTGGAGGGTCTCCGGTTCCTCCCTCTCAAGTCTGGAGAGGGTTCACCCTCCACTTGTTGCGACCTGTAGGCAGTTGTGGCAGTGCCTACTGATGTTTCTCCTCCACCTTCTTCACAGCTGGTGAGGCAGCACAGCATGTCGGTTCAGCTCTTGTCGCCATTGTGATTTTGAGGGACCTGGGCCCACATGCTAAGGAAATATGGCACACGGAGACATGGTTGTTGGTACTAGTAACTGGCCTTGAGCACGTGCCTTTGGGCTCTTTTACTGCCAGGGTCACCTGACTAGTGACACCTGTGTTGGATGGGTGTGGGGTGGGTGTAAAGTCCAGCCCTCCAGGAGTGGCTGTGTGACAAACACTAGAATGTGTCCAGCAGGAAACTGCATGTAAGTCTGTACTCTCCTCCTTCGTAGTACCTGTGGGTTTGTTTCTACTCCGTTTGTACTAATGGTCCCCATACTGGTAGTGCATATGAGCTCAGTCCATACTCTTGTAGGATCCCACAACCCTTTTTCAACAACTTAGCCCATAGTATCTTTTATATTCTAGTGAAGAATGAACCATTTACTTACCAGTAATCTTCATTATACCTAGGATTTCCCTCCTCATTAAAGTGATTACAAAGTAAGGCTCCTCCTGTCTCTGACAGAATGCTACCCAAGCTTTCTTTTATGCTTACACCACAATTGTGTCATATATATAAAAGGCCCTCCCTTCTCTGGCAATTCCTACTAGTACCGAGCCAATATAATTGTGTGCACAAGGGAGGGAGTGAGGGCTGTCCCTATAATGAGGAAGACAGCCTAAGGGTGCTGAAGATTAATGATAAGTAAATGGTTCATTACCCCCATGCAAGTTCTCCTCGCTATATTGATTACAGAGTAAAATTAGAGTGAGAGTACATTGACAAACACAATTATATGCTGTTTAATTCCTGTATTTGAAACACATACTTCATTGCTGTATTGAGAACAGAAAACCCCAAATTAACTGTAACATTGGGAAACAAATCTAACTTATAACATGTGCGAAAAGATTTAGGCCCTCATTATGACACTGGTGGTAAATCCCGCTTACCGCCACAGTGAGTGCCGCCAACCTACCGCTGCCGCGGCGGACATCCACTCACCATATTATGAGACACACACACCAATCTGTCACTATTCGGCCCCAGACACAATTCTGCCACACCAAAGGTCGTTGATAAACTGGCAGTATCAAGAACCACACCGTTACGCCAACAGAACAATGGCTACCAGATTATGACCCCCAAATCACCACGGCGGACATTCAATGGCGGTAAACCATTGGCGGTACATACCGCTGCGCTTGAAATACACACACACATACAAAACAACACCACATTGGACAATTCAAACTACACAAACCTGACACTCATACACACACCACACCCACACACCCACACCGCTATAAAACACACACCCACATTATCCACAACCCTTTACCATTACAAACCATTGACACGAGACAGGCACCACGACCACAGACAAGACCACAGCCACACACCACCATCACCTATACACCACCCACGCACCTTACATCACACACCCCAAAACATCACCCTACACACCCTCACCCACATTACTCACACAACACCCATAACACCACAACCCTCACCCTCACCCTCACTCCCATCACTCCACCACCTCCCACACACCCCACCATCACATCTCACCCATCCCAATGTCAAGCCCTGCATGCACCACCAATGCATGGACACCACTCACAGCCCTGCATGGACACCTATCACTAAAGCATGCACACTAGAGAGAATCAGCTAGCCCACCACATACCAACTTACACAAGTGAAAGCTGCCAGGGCGAATACAACCTAAGAGGGCAACCCACCGATGCACAATATGTCACACACAGAAAAAATAACACTGCATTTACATCCCCACAGGTACCCCAGCCAATGCCAGCGGAGAAGAGGTGCCAGCAATATCCAGTCCCTCCACAGAAAAGGCCCACAGTGATGACATCGATTCTTGTCGCCTTGATCTGGATGACCAACCTGGCCCATCAGGGACCTCTGGACAGTCGGTTACCCAGCCACAGTAACTCACCACCACAGAGCCTCCCCCCTCAGGAAACACCACCACAGGGCACACCTCGCACACAACACAATCAGGGACCTGGGGTCAGTGGCAGTGGGCACACCGTTCAGGGAACAGAGGCACAGGACAAAAGGGAAACTGGGAGGAGTGCTGTGCGCTAGGGGGAGGACAGGCCCAGGGAACCGATTCTCCAGGAGGCACTCACTGAGAACCTGGGAGCACACAACATTCCCAGTATACGTTGGGCCAGATCCTGGCCAACGTGCATGAGAACAGGCGGCTGCAGGAGGGACAGAACCAGGGGATCAGGGAGGACTTGCAGGCCATTAACACCACCCTGGTCTCAATTGCAGGGGTGCTGGCAGACATGGCCAACATTATGAGGGAGGCAGCCTCACAACAGCGGGACCCTGCTAATAGCCAGACATCTGAACTGCCTTCCCCCTCCGCTGCCGCTAGTGGACAGGAGGCCCCGCCACAGGACCAACAGGCCACCAGCACCCCTCCCCCTGCAGAAGGTGAACCACCATGCAAATGTTCCCTGCGATCCAGGCAGAAGCCAGAGACTATTGCCAAGACACCGCCAGGAAATGAGACTCTCCTGATTGTCACCATTGTGTCCCACTCTGTCACCCTGTCTACCTTGAAATGCCATTGCTCCCCTTCCTATATCACCTTGGACAATGCACCTGTGCTACCAATAGACTGGAAATATACCCTGGATTTCCTCCATCATCATCCCATCCCAATGCACTTGCCCCTCTACTTCTTAGCATTTAAATAAACACCCTTTGAAAAAATACAAGTATGGAGTATGTCAAATGATTTAAGTATGTATTTGTTTAACCAGGTTCAAACATTGCATTTCAACTGTACCGTAATGTTCACATTGGAAAGACCTGTAGTTGGCTGCATTGATCACACCATGAGCGATAGTGGGGCACCAACATCTGCAAAATGAGTTACCAAAGGGTAGAGTGAGTGGTCATAGAAGTGGGAAATAACAGCATACCAGTGACAAAGATAAACAAGAACATGTAAATGAAAGATGAAGTGACACTGTCCTACCTGTCTGTCATTGGAAGTATTGTCTGATCACTGCAGTTCTGTTGTCCTCATCCTCATCCTCATCCTCTGCCTCCTCATCTTCACTGTCCACAGGGTCCACTGCTGCCACACGGCCATCTCCAGCCTCCTCCTCCTGTAGAAAAGGCACATGGCGTCTCAAGGTAAGGTTGTGCAACACACAGCATGCCACGATTATCTAGCAGACCTTCTTGGATGAGTAGCACAAGGGTCCTCCTGTTAGAGGGAGGCACCGAAACCTGGCCTTCAGGAGGCCAAAGGTACGTTCTTGTACGCCCATGTGCCTCATTGTAATGTTCTTCTGCCTTTGTCCTGGCATTCCTCACAGAAGTCAGTAGCCATGATAGGTTGGGGTAACCTGAGTCACCTGCAAATATTGAGGGACAACATTTAGCCACATACTATCCCATATGGCCCACACCATACCCATACACCAACATTCACTGGGTGGGAACCAGGGCTCACCTATTAGCCACACCCTGTGCCTCTGTAGTTGGGCCATCACATTTGGGTGCTGCCAAGTCCACCAGGGCTCTTTACACTGGGGTATGTCTCTATCTCCTATTCATCCGCAGCGGTAGCAATCTATGTGGCAAAAGAGTGAGGAGCCGGTCACAAACTGAACATTGTAGCCACAACAGTACAATCCATGAGGTTAATTTGAAATGTATAAGTGGTATTTGTCCTGTATATCAAAATGTGAACTGTGACACAGTTATAATCCAGGGCCTGCCCTCCACTGAAATGGCGTCCGTCTGTCTTGTGTGGAGGGACAGGTGGAAGTGAGGTAATTCTGCTGACGTTGTGCGCCGTTGCGGGAGGCGGTTGGGAACCGCTGTGCAATGCCTCATTGGATAATATTGGCCCCTATGGGGTACAGTGGCCAATGGTGATGTACGCCGGCGGTGACGGTATGCACCGCCACGGACGTCACCGCCATTTTCTATCTGTTCACCCACTTGCTACCTGACCTTCAACAGGAGAGGACCTACACTGCATGTGCTGCTGTGACCTGTGTCTGGAACCTACTATGGCCCGTGTGACTGGGGAAAGGGCCCCTGCCTTCATCTCGGCAGAGTTGGAGAGACTGGTGGATGGGGTCCTACCCCAGTTGACTAATACCTTTCCCTGTGTGTATTTCTCCGCAGGTCAGCGCCCATCAAAAGAAGGGTATATGGCGTGCCATCGGCAAGGACGTGTGGACCCTGGGGGTCTACGGCAGGCCGAGCACCCACTGTCGGAAACGGTGGGAGGACCTTAGAAGTTGGGCACAGAAGAGCGCGGAGGCCCAGCTGGGGATGGCCTCTCAACGAGGATGGGGTGCCCATCGAACCCTGACTCCGCTGATGGCCCACAAACTGGTGGTGGCCTATCCTGAGTTGGATGGGCGCTTGAGGGATCACAGCAGCCACAAGGGGGTGAGTACAGTGCCCATCATTTCAACTTACGCATGGTAGGGGGGTACCCGGGTGGGGGATGTGTGTCAGTGGGTGCCCCTATGTCAGGCCTAACATTGCAGAGTAGGTCCCATGTTGGGCAGGGTTCTGAAGTGATATTCCTCCTATCTAGCTTGTAGGCATCCACTACTGGGCAGGGCTGTGTGGGTCCCAGGTATGCTGCAGTTGGCAGTATGTGTCCCTCCCTATGCCCTGGTGGTTAGCATTGTTACTGGTATTGCATTGCATAGCGCGTAGGCCTGTTCCCTGTGTGTGAGGGCGGTATGTACGCCAACGGTGGTGTTGGTGCAGCCATTGACCCAGTGTATCCTTTGTTTCTCCCCCCTTTTTTTAAATAATCTTGTCCTTATGTGCATTAGCATCATCTGACAGAGGAGCAGAGGCACCGGGGATGGAGGAAGCTGCATCCCACAGGACCCAGGAGGCAGAGTCCACCGACCCTGAGGGCACCAGTGGGATGGAGGGTGAGGGGAGCACCACGGCGGAGACTGGAGGGGACAGTTCGGACACAGATACCTCCTCCGATATAAGCTCCCTGGTGGTGGCGGACACTTCTGTGACCACCCCAGCTACAGGTACAGCCGCCACCCCCGTACCAGCACCGCCCTCCCAGCAGCCCCTCATCGAGTTGGCCGTGCCCGCTCACCCATGAGGGTGGGCATTTCCTTCGCCCCAGGCACCTCAGGCCCTGCCCCTGTGAGCCCTGCTGCCCTGAGTGAGGAGGCTATTGACCTCCTGCGATTTATCTCTGTTGGGAAGTCAACCATTGTGAATGCCATCCAGGGGCTGGCAGCCCAAATGCAACAGACAAATGCCTTTCTGGAGGGCATTCACACTGGCTTGGCGGCCCAACAGAGATCAATCCAGGCTCTGGCCTCCTCTCTGATGGCAGCCATTGTCCCCCCTGCAACTTCCTCTTCACAATCCTATTCCCCTAAACCCCAATCTATCCCAAGCACAAAGGCAGAGGATCATGCACACAGGACAACACACAAGAGTGGCACAGGCAAACACAAGCACCACACATCATCCCACAGGCACAAACACCATCCAGATGCAGACACACCAACATCCATGGCCTCCACTGTGGCCCCCTCCTCCTCCTTCACCCCCCTCTAGTTGCTTCTAAACTCACACCTGCATGCACTACATCCACTACCACCATCACCAGCACACCTTTCAGAACACACACCTCACTGGCAGACACCACCACAACAGCCATGCACGCGTCCCCTGTGTCCTCTCCCACTGTGTCTGTTCCCCCCTCCCAAGGTACACAAATGCAAGCCTCAGACACCCAACAGCCATCCACCTCACAACAGCATCCAGCCCATGCACCTGCACCCAAACACAGCAGACAGACACCTCCTACAACCACTCCCTCTTCCTCCACTCCCAAACCTTCTCCCTCTTCCTGCCCCAATGTCCCTAAGCAGCTTTTCCTCTCCACCATTGACCTCTTCCCTACCCCACCCCTATCCTTCACATTTGGCCAGGGTGGCTAAAGCCCAGGCAAGCACCTCAGCGACCCAGTCCACAGGCCCAGTAGTGTCCACACCCACTTGTGGTTGTAAAGGATCCAGGGCACCAGGCAGCCTCAAGGAAAGGGTGCCTGTCCCAAGTGCTGCCTGGAAGGGCAAGGAGCCCTCCCCAGCTGCTGCCCTGGAGGGCAAGGTGCCCTCCCCAGCTGCTGCCAGGAAGGGCAAGGAGCCAGCCCCAAGTGCTGCCCTGAAGGGCAAGGAGCCATCCCTAGCTGCTGCCAAGAAGAGCAAGGAGCCATCCCCAGCTGCTGTCAGGAAGGGCAAGGGGCCTGCACCAGCAGGCAGGAAGGACAAGGTCAATAAACACAAAAAAGTATGGGGTTCACCAATGATAAGGAGCTAAAGCCACAAGAGATTATCCACGGGCTCCTAGACCTCGCTGGGTGTCAAAAAGTAGAGTGTGAGTGCTGTGGGATGGTGGTGAGTGAGGGGGGGGTATTTCCTTTACGGACTAGGTGGTCTCACACACTATATAGTGTCATGCTTCATCATTTGACCACCTAGCCCCAACCAGGTAGGACAGTGCCACCTGGGTGGACTCAACCTCACCGTTAAAGGAACGGGAGGGAGTGCGTAAATGTATTTTTATCTGGGAGTTAGTCCTGAGTTAGTGGGATCCAGCTAAGCTAAGGGAAGATAAAAACACGTAGGCAGTTACCAGTGTGTAATCTACAGTTTTAATAGTGTTGTCTGCTGGTGTATTAAAAACAAGGATGGGACACCTCGGTGAGAGTAAGGACTCACTAGGTCGCCTATCTAAAAATTGGCCGACATGTTTCTGCCCTCTACTATGAGCCAAGGAAGGTCTGGGGGCATTCTTCAGGGCCTAGGATCCCTAAACATCATGCAAAGTGCAGGTAGACAGTCCACCCTCAATAAGGGGGTGGTAAGGAATTTTTAACAATTGAAGGGGCCTACCTGTGGCAAGGAAATACCTTGCGGAGGCCTGGAGGAATAAAAACGTGGATAACGTTATGTGAACATCAACAGCACAACACAGCAAAACACACAGTGAGGGGTGCCACAGCAAGCCAAAGTCATGCAGTAAATGCGGTGAAACATATATCTACCGATAAGATAATACCTTACCCCAACATCTAAGGCTACTGGCCTCAGATTCCAGGGGGGGGAGTGTCCCCTTATAGTCACACTCTGGGGGAAGAGGAAAATAAAGACATAGGCAGGGATGGTAGTTACTATCAGAAAATAAAATCTTAGTCTGTGGGAAAACCCCCATAGGCAGAGATTACTACTGTAAAAAATGCCAAGGGGATAACAATTGGTACCCTCATAGCTAGAGAGAGACTGTAGAGAGGGAAATCCTCACCCAGAGTAAGAAAAAATCTCACAATTCTAAACCTGGGGTCAGGGCATGGTGTCTGACGTAAGGTACACTAAAATGAAAGTACTGCAATGAGGCGAAATAAATTAAACCAAGTTGCAGGAAAGTTAAAAAATGCAGGAAAGTAAAAAAATGCACACACTACTAGTAGCAACACACACACTGTTTGAGTCAACCAAAAAAGTCTTATCTGTGGCGTGGCAGGAGATCTAGATGAAGATCACATAAACGATTGAAGAATGGCCGGAGAGTAAGTGCTCCTGCGCTTACTACGTCAAAGGAGGCGCTCGCTGTGCACCTAACCCGACCCCTCGCTGGACCGCTTGAGGTATGTGGTCCAGCGTTGGGGCGGTATAAATAGTGTGAATGTTGAGGAGCTGATTGAACTCCCCAGCGCGTCCTGTGCCGGGCCGGCTGCAGCCGGTTATCCAGAACCGGCAGATAGGGCGCGTGTCGGGGTGACGCGGCTGCGCGCTAAGGACGCTGGGAATTGGAGTTTCCCAGTGTCCGATGTGGCTGGCGCGAGCGACGTGGCGCTGATTGGTCGCTGAGGAGGCTGGGGAATGAAGTCCCCAGTCTCGAAACGGCTTCCCTACGCGGAACGCGTTGAGGAAAAACAAACACTGTGGCCACGGTGGAGGGGGGAAGAGAAGAGGGGGCGTTGGGGGGAAAGGGAAAAGAGAATGGCATGGGAGAAAATATAAAAGAAAAAATATATATAAAATAAAGAAAGGATATGAAAAGGGATTAGAGTGACGGAGTGAAAGGAATAAAAAAACAAAAGGACACAAAAACACAAGAGTGAAAACAGAAAGATAATAAAAATTATATAATAAAGGATGAACATAAAAGAATATAAAAGAAAAATGAAAAAATGAGGAAATGAAAAAAAGAAGGAAAGGGGCAACATGAAGGAAAACAAAGGGGAGAAGGAGATAAAAGTAGAAGAGGAGGGGTTTAAAGGTGGGGGGTTGGTTGATGGAGGGAGAGGGGAAGGAAAGGGAAGGGGCAGGGTGGAAAAGGGAGAGGAGCCTAGTGGGGGGAGCTGGGTGGGTTTGGGGAGGAAGGGGGAACCTTGGAGAAGTACGGATTGCAGCCGATATTCAGGCAAGGGAAAGAGCTACTGAGCCCGCGACTGGTTGGAGCTGACTGTGTGAATGCTAGTAAGAGTGTGGTCATTTATTGAGTGAGGACCAAGGTATGTCGCCATTCAAACCGCTAGTGTCTGTGTGTAGTCTCCAGACCCAGCGTTGTTCATAGTAGAGTAACTTCAACAAGGACAAGGGGCCTGGTGCTGGGACTCAGTCAGAGCCCCCAACAACAACCATTGTACAACCAGCAGCACCACCACCAGCAGTGGGCAGCCATCCACGACTGCAGGGGATAAGAAGGAGCTTCTCCCCACAACCACCACCAGCAGTGGGCAGCGGTCCGAGGCTGTAGGGGTTGGCCAGGAGCCTACCACCACCAGCGGCACCACCAGCAGTCGGCAGCCGTCCGAGGCTGCAGGGGATGGGCAGGAGCTTCCCCCCACAACCACCAGCAGCATCAACAGCACCACCACCACCAGCAGTGGGCAGCTGTCCGAGGCTGCAGGGGGTGGGCTGGAGCTTCCCCCCACCACCACCAACATCAGCACCACTACCACCACTGAGCAGTCATCACCGCCGGTGGACGGTCTGTAGACCTGTCTCCATTGGCTGTAGTGCGGCCTGCCCCCTGCAAATCCTGTAGGTACGACACCCAGCTGAGAGACTATGAACTTGCACTCCCCTGGATCAGAAACACAGGGCACAATGCCCCCTCCAGAACCAGTGGGAATTACACCCACTCACCCCATCCTCAATAGGATCAGAGGCACAGGGCATGATGCCCCCTCCAGAACCAGTGGGTATTACACCCACTCACCCCATCCTCCCCAGGATCAGAAGCACAGGGCATGATGCCCCCTCCAGGACACCCATTCACCCCATCCTCCACAGTATCTGAAGAACAGGGCGCGATGCCTCCTCCAGAACCAGTGGGTATGACACCCACTCACCCCATCCTCCACAGGATCTGACGCACAAGGCATGTTGCCCCCTCCAGAGCATGTGGGCAAGTCACCCACTTGAGAGACTGTGGCCTTGTACTCCCCTGGTCCAAGCACAGGGCATGTTGCCCCCTCCAGAGCATGTGGGCAAGTCACCCACTTGAGAGACTGTGGCCTTGTACTCCCCAGGACCATCAATGGACATGTTGCCCCCTCCAGAACTAGTGGTTTTCTATCCTCTGCCAACTGAGGTGCCCCCCGTTCCCCGTCCCCCCTGAGGTACCTGCCTATTTTCCAACTGATGCCCCTGGATTGTTCTCTCCGTGTTGGTGCAGGAGACAAGTGGGGCCATGGACTTTGTCATGTGGCCCTGTGGCCCATGCACATTGAGGACTGGGAGTGTCCCTTGAACTGTACATGTGTATATACTTTTAGATTGAATGTTCGTATATTTACTGTATTTATATTATTCCACTCACTTTCATCTATTCGTGTTGTCCTTGCATTATTACTGAGGGGTACGAGGTCAATATATTTTCTTACTGCATCTGATTGTGTGTATGGTGTTGTGTGTTGTGCGTGTGTGTGCGTCACTACCTTTCTCCTCCCCCCTTCCCCTGTGTGCTAGGCGGTTGTACTCTCCATGGTCGTCTTCGCCGTTGTTGGTGTTTGTTGTGTAACAGGACGTAAAATATCATTGGAAAGATTTGCAGTTCGAGCTCCATGGCGTTGTGGTTGTTCCCTGTGTCTCAAAAGGTGAGTCCATTCCCTTCTGAGGTCTGTTTCCGCTAGGCTTTTGCTGTCGTTGGTACTGCCCGAAAAGGTGGCGGATGGCAGGGTCTTAATATGGTGGGTGTAACATTGACTTCCGCCTGGCTGTAGGTGGCTACCGCCGTGGTGGCTGTTGTTTCCGCCCTGGCGGTCGGTGTGGTAAAGTGGATGTCTATTGGAGATCTTTCTGCCATGGTCATAATTTGGCAGTAGCTAAAGCCAGCCTGTTGACGGTATTACCGCCACTTTATCACCGACCGCCAGGGTTGTAATGAGGGCCTTAGAGTCAGGTCCCACAACATACTCCACTACTGCAATATAGCTTAACATACAAGGAAACTACATGGAGAAAATTAAGTATGACTTGATCCAAGTTCCACAGTTCCAAGCTATCCTGGGAATACCATGGCTTGAGACTCATAACCCAAGTATAGATTGGAAGAATGGTAGAATTACCTTATGTTCCTTCTATTGCCAAGACCATTGTTGTAACAGGCCCTCTAGTCTATATCCAGTAAAAATGGCAGCAATATCCCCGGAAGTAGGGGGTCCTCAGATTCCTCCATGCTATTAAGATCTAGCTGACGTCTTTTATAAACAAAAGGCTACTACTCTCCCACCATATCGTCCATATGGCTACCAAATCGATCTGATTCCTGGGGCCCACATAGAATCTATGCATTGTCCGAGAAAAAAAACATCCATCTCTGGGAATATCTAGATGAATTGCTGCATATATGACTTATTAAGCCATCTCATTCTCAAGCCTTATCCCCTCTATTCTCCGTACCAAAAAAAGGGGGTGAGTTAGGTGCCTGTTTCGACTATAGAGCTCTCAGTGATGTCGCTGTTAAGAACCGCTATCCTTTACCTCTTATTTTCAGTTTGTTAGATCAAGTAAATGATACGTGAGTATTTATTAAATGAGATCTGAGGGGGGCCTAACATGTGGTGCAGGTGAGGAAGGGAGATGAGTGGAAGACAGCTTTTTGCACCAAGTTCGGCTTGTATGAATATCTGGTAATGCAGTTTTGGTTGTGCAATGCCCCTGCTGCCTTTCAATTCAATTTCAAATTACATCTTGATATACTCTCTCTCTATGACGGAACATAAGGAACATGTAAGAGCCACATTACAGCAACTACAGGATAACAAACTCTTTATCAAACTAGAAAAGTGTGAGTGTCATACTTCCAAGGTTTCCTTTTTAGGCTATATTCTATCTTCAGAAAGAGTTAGTATGGACTCGCAAAAGTCACGTCTATCTTACAACGGAAGTAGCCTAAAACAGTAAAAGAAGTACAAGGTTTTCTAGGATTTGCTAACTTTAATAGGCGATTTTATAGATCACTTCTTCACAGTGGTAGCCCCCATAGCACAAATAATGTGTTTAAGTGGACCGAGGCTGCAGAAGATGTTTTTCAACAATTGAAAAAGGCTTTTGTCACTGATCCCATTTTGCAACATCCTGATACTACACAACCTTTCATAGTGGAGGCAGATGCATCCGATGTAGCTGTACGGCAGGGGTCTTCAAACTGGGGGGTGGGGCCCGGTAGTAGGGCCTCAAGTGACTCGGGGGCCAAAAGAAGCATTATACTGATAACAGTGTTTTGTTTTAATGAGTTGCAGTAAGTCACTCTGTAATGGACCATCACTAACCTCATTTGTCATTTATATCCTGGCTCAACCCCATTTCTAATAATCACACTGTGGATACTTTTACATGTTAGTAAAGCCTGACAGACCAGAATATTATGTTTGGCAATCATGTTTTCGATTGCATTTTTAAATCGGTAACAGAACTTAACTGCAATGTTTAAATAAGTCTAGACATATTTAAACATTGACAGTTTAATAAATAATTGAGAAAAACTTGAAGGGGGGGCGATAATTCTATTTTTTCACTGGGAGGGCGTAGCATTTAATAGTTTGAAGACCACTAAGGAGGTCTTGTCGCTGAGGAAAAAGGAAACAGGCCAGCTTAACCATGTATCTTATTTCTCTCATGAACTCAGTCCAGCCAAAGTAAATTATTCTGTAGGTGATAAAGAGCTATTAGCCATCAGAAATGCACGCATTCAATGAGTGTATTGCTTACTGTTACCGTAGTAACAGATCATCAAAATCAAAAATTCTTGAAATCTGCCAAGGCTCTGTCCATGAGACAACTACGATGGACCCAATTCTTTACTGCATATAATTTAGTAATACAATTCCAAGCAGTCAGACAGCATGGGAAAGTAGATACATTATCATGACTTGGGCATGAGGTGGAAGAGCAGGAGACAAAATGCCCTCCAATAATACCCCCAGATCACATTCTAGAAGCTATGATTTCTGAGAGGTCCTTCCTAACAGAGGTAGCTGCAGCACAGCAAACCAGCGAAGCATAAGAGGTTATACATAAACATGATAATAAGCTTTTAGACAAAGGGCCTGATTCTAATGTTGGCGGGCGGCGGGAGCCCGCCAAGCGGGAACCGCCAGAAGACCGTACCGCGGTCGAAAGACCGCGGCAGTCATTCTGGGTTTCCCACTGGGCTGGCGGGCGACCGCCAAAAGGCCGCCCGCCAGCCCAGTGGGAAACAGCCTTCCCACGAGGACGCCGGCTCCGAATGGAGCCGGCGGAGTGGGAAGGTGCGACGGGTGCAGTGGCACCCGTCGCGTATTTCAGTGTCTGCATAGCAGAAATACATAGTGGGGCCCTCTTACGGGGGCCCCTGCAGTGCCCATGCCATGGGCACTGCCGGGGCCCCCAGGGGCCCCGCAGCACCCCCTACCGCCATCCTGTTCCTGGCGGGAGACCCGCCAGGAACAGGATGGCGGTAGGGGGTGTCAGAATCCCCATGGCGGCGGAGCGCGCTCCGCCGCCATGGAGGATTCTCAAGGGCAGCGGAAAGTCGGCGGTACACTGCCGACTTTCCGTTTCTAGCCGCGGCTGAACCGCCGCGGTCAGAATGCCCAGCGGTGCACCGCCAGCCTGTTGCCGGTGCTACCGCGGTCATTCGCCCTGGCGGTTTTTACCGCCAGGGTTAGAATGACCACCAAAGTGTACTATGTACAGACTGGTTTATTCATTCCCAATACTGCCTTATAGCAACAGGTTTTGCACTGGTGCCATATCCATTTGCTAGCAAGGTATCTGGGTGAAAAGAAGATGATAGACTTGGTCAGGTGTCATTTCTGGTGGCCTATGCTGATACAAAACAGTTTGTACAAAGATGTACTTTGTGTGCTCAGAATAAAGACTTACATCAAGCATCTGCTGGTTTATTGCAATCCTTACCCACTCCTCCATACCCGTGGCATTCTATTTCTCTAGATTTTATATCTGACCTACCTAAAACAGACCACAGTTATACTGCAGTCATGGTTGCGGTAGATATGTTTTCTAAAATGGCCCATTTCACACCATTGCCAGGTTTGCTTACTTCCAGGGCACTTGCAGACACCTTTTCACAATCCATAGTACATTTGCATGGTCTACCGTCAATAATTGTCTCTGTTCTGGATCCTCAGTTTATCTCCAAGTTTTGGAGAGCCTTGTGTGGAGTTTTACAGATAGAGGTTCATCTGTCCACTAGTTATCACCCACAAACACATGGTCAAACAGAAAGGGTAAATCAATGTTTAGAGCAATATATCAGGTGGCAGGTATTGAGTGATACTGCAGATTGGGATAAGTATCTTTGGGCTGCAGAGTATGCTTACAACATTGCACAACATAGTTCTACGAAGGTCACCCCATTTTATTGTAATTATGATCAGCATCCCTGTTTTCTGTTGTTGTTGTCTACCCCTAATACAGAGATCCCAGCAGTTCAGATTTTTATACAACATATAAAGGTTTTTCAGCAAATAGCACAACCTAATTTGAGCAAGCAAAACTAATGTATACACAAAATGCAGATAAACATCAAAGAGCGAGTCCTGAATATCAAGTTGGTGACCAAGTATGGTTATCCGTGTGATAACTTAATTTGAAGGGGCTGTGGAAATTTCAACCTAGGTACATAGGGCCGTATTTATACTTTTTGACGCTAAACTGCGCTAACGCAGTTTAGCGTCAAAAAGTTTAGCGCCGGCTAACGCCATTCTGAAGCGCCATGAGGGCGCCGTATTTATTGAATGGCGTTAGCCGGCGCTAGCAGACCGGCGCTGCCTGGTGTGCGTGGAAAAAAACCACGTACACCAGGCAGCGCCGGCGTTGGGGAAAATGGCGTTAGGGCGTCTTAAAAATGGTGCAAGTCAGGTTGACGCTAAAAAATCGCCTCCACCCGATTTGCGCCATTTTTAACGACGCCCAGACGCCATTTACATGGCTCCTGTCTTAGTAAAGACAGGAGTCATGCCCCCTTGCCCAATGGCCATGCCCAGGGGACTTATGTCCCCTGGGCCTGGTCATTGGGCATTGTGGCATGTAGGGGGGCACAAATCAGGCCCCCCTATGCCAAAAAAAATATATTAAAAAAAAACAAATTTATACTTACCTGAACTTACCTGAATGTCCCTGGGGTGGGTCCCTCCATCCTTGGGTGTCCTCCTGGGGTGGGCAAGGGTGGCAGGGGGGGTCTCTGGGGGCATGGGAGGGCAGCTGTGGGCTCATTTTGAGCCCACAGGTCCCTTAACGCCTGCCCTGACCCAGGCGTTAAAAAGAGGTGCAAATGCGGGGTTTTTTGACCCGACCACTCCCGGGCGTGATTTTTGCCCGGGAGTATAAATACGACGCATTTGCGTCGCAGTCATTTTTTTGGACGGGAACGCCTACCTTGCATCTCATTAACGCAAGGAAGGCGTTCACGCAAAAAAATGACGCTCTTTACTCATACTTTGGCGCTAGACGCGTCTAACGCCAAAGTATAAATATGGCGTTAGTTTTGCGCCGAATTTGCATCGAAAAAAACGACGCAAATTTGGCGCAAACGGAGTATAAATATGCCCCATAGGCCCTTAGATGATTGCCAAGAAAATCAATGATGTCACCATAAAACTGGAATTACCTCTTCATATACGAATTCACCCAGTGTTTCATGTGTCTTTGTTAAAACCAGTTGCCCGTGGAACAGTACTCCCTCGAAAACCCCCGCTGTTGTTGTGGATAATGAACATGAATTCGAAGTGGAGGTGATTTTAGACTTTAAACAAATATGTCACAGACTGTATTATATGATTCATTGGAAAGGGTATGGACCTCAAGACCGCACTTGGGAACCTACGTGTTACATAATCGCCCCTCGCCTTGTACATCTTTTTCATCACCGGTACCCTGATAAACCCAAGCCAGTGGGAAGACTTTAAAGGGGGTGTACTGTCAGATGCGCTGTAAACATACTGTCCCAACTGTGCCGTCCCCTTCAGAGAGTGGCACGCATAGCTTTTTAGGCTGTGTGCTGCACCACGAATGACTGCTCTTTGTTCTGAGAGCCTGCTCTGTACTCGCACACTCTGGAATCCTAAAATCCTGCTTACCTGATTTTTGTGTCTGTGACAATGTCTTTTTCCGCTCCTGCCGGTTTCCTGCTCCGGTGTCTGTCTTCAGCCCTCCACAGTTCCAGCGCTCAGCAAGCTCTTCCAGGTTTCTCATTTCTCTGTGGTGTGTTTGGTGGAGTCTCAGCTACCTGCAAATACAAAGGACAACATGGAAGCAGCAATCTTTTCACCGCTGAAGACGCTGTGCTTAAATAATTAAATGACTTATCTGATGTAATACTGGATACAAAAAATTAAACTGTGTCATGAACTGTGTGCACTTCGAAAGATCTTGATTGGTACAATTGGTTATTGTTAACCTGAAAGAAATAAGAAATAACTGAATCAGTAATACAAGGGCATAATTGACCTCATAAAAAACTGATGAATAAGGACATGATTATTTGGCAAAAGGAAAAACAAGAGAAAAAACCCTGACTATTATGTGGAAACTTACAATGAGTAATATTGTTAATTCTTCATTCCAGAAGGATTTGTTGTTGACTTAACCAGAAATTGTCCAATTTTCACATCATTAGAAAACATAGGTAGGTGCTAGAAAGGTAATGCCACATTAAAACATATTGCAGTGTATTTGTGTTCAAATTGATAAGCTTCTCAAATTAACAATTCTAAGTTCTATCTTGTAGATATAGCAAACTCAACCCTGAAATAACCAGCTCACCGAAGGAGGAAAAGACATTAGGTAGTTTGAGAATTGGGTCATGTTTTAATAGCTACTGACATTTTAGAATTATTGAGCACTTGTTACTTGTTTGTAAAAACTCAGATAGCAAAGGATCCGAAGCCGTCAGGTGACTGTCTGGTGTTCGCATTATCCAACCATTGTCCAGGAGAGTCAGACTTTATCATTCATTCATGGTCTGTCAGACTTGCAGGGAAGCAAGGAACCTTTCTCGTACCCATTTCACTCCTGCAAAAAGATGAGACCCTGACAGCTATGAGGCCATCCCTAACCACCACTTTCTAGGCATCCCATATCACATCTATGGTGCAGTGTCTGTATTGCTGAATGCAAGGAACTGCCTAGTTTCAGCCATATTTGTTCCTTTAGTGACTGTGACCCAATGAATTGCATCATTCACGCACCACCTATGGTTCTGCACTGTTTTAGGGACATACCACTCCAGGCGTAGCATAACTGGACCATCGTCAGACATAGAGACAATTATTCTGTAGTTTGTGAACTGACTAATACATAGAACACACAAAAGGTTATGGGAGGATGATTGCATTAAGTCTTAACACTGGCAATCGCTTGGGGTAGCAATCCAACCCATCGTTTTTGTGCCCACCATGCCACTTCAGATTAGACCCAGTCCAGCCCAAACTGCCAAGCCAGTCCCTCTCTGAATGGAACACAAGCAAATCAAGATGGGTTTCACTTTGGTTGGGCCTGTTCAGTTGGGTGTAGCTTGATTCCAATGGCACAGTGCGCATGGGACCCATGTCTAAGCATATCCTTAGCCATTTGAGGTGTTACATCAAACACACAAAAGGTGACGGAAGGATTCTTGCAGCAAGTCTAACCACTGGCAATTGCTCAGGTTAGCATTCCAACCGACTGTTCTTTTGCCTACCATGCAGTGTTGGTTTGATGTGTCCACCTTTCTCAGGGGTTGTACCCCCCCCATCAAATCTCTCTATATGTCTGCCATGTTCCCCACACCCTCTCTCACTTCCTCTGGCAGCCATGGCTTTGATAGATAACCTCTTCAGCACGTTGGCACCAGTCTAAATCTGACTTCCAGTCTGTAAGTCTGGGCGGGTCGGTGCTTCCCCACGCCCTTGCAATGTTCCTCTTGGCTACTCCTGTCGCCAACCGCAGCCATGTCTTTGGTGTGTAGTCCAGTCCTCCTCATCCAACACTGATAAAAGGAGCCATTTTGCATCTCATGTCAGCTCAATTGTCATAACTTGAGACATAGTTTCCACCGCCCACTTCCAATGAATCTGTATTATCTGGCACTCCCAGAGGGTATGATAGAAGGTGCCTTCCAGTCCACACCCCCAGTTGCATGTCAACATGGGCGCCCTGCCTATCTTAGTCATTCGAGTTCTGGAGTAATAGGACCTGTATAGTATTTTGAGGTGGACTAATCTGAACTGTGTGCGTATTGCTATTTCACATGGGCTTTGTATTGCTTCAGACCATTCCTCGTCTTCAAGATCCCCCAGATCCCCTGCCCATGCTTCTCTCAACTTCATCAACTGGTCAGGGGAATTAAATACCAGTTTTCAATAGATAATGCTGATCGCTTTATTCAGAATATATTCTGGTAAAAGCTGATCCTCTAGCGGTGATGACTCCAGTAGCAGCTCCCCCTCTAATATGTGTTGCCGCATCGCATATCCCAGCTGTATGTACCTAAAATCTTCTGAGTTTGCCAACTCAAATTCTTGCCTAATTAATTCAAATGTTATGTATGCCTGATCCCTCCACAAATCTCCAGGATGTTCAATATCTGTCTTTCCCAGCTCTTGAAACCCTTCAATCTCCCCACCTAAGATGAATACTATCCCATAAGGGTGTCCTGCCTGCGAGCCTGTCGTTACAACCCAGCAGTTTATTGGCCTCCCTCCATGCTCGGACTATCATCTGAGTGTGGTCTGGTAGCCCTCCTTCCCTTTCCTTCAGGTAAAGGATTGCTTCATAACCTCTATGGCCCATTGAAGCTCTGTCCACTCTATACGCTGGTTCTTGGCTGCCAGAGAAGACCCAGTCACTGATCGCCATCAGTTGTCTTGCCCAGTAGTAATTTGGTATGTCTGGAATTGGGAGTCCCCCATCATATAACCCCCTCTGAAGTTTGGCTAAGGCAGTACGTAATGTCCCTCCCTACCATAGTAAGAATCTGATACAAATCAGTCTTGACCCTGCTCCAGTGGGAAGAGTCTAACCCCAACTGCCAAGTCAGGTCCTCTGAATTGGAACACAAGCAACCCAAGACCTGTTTTGCCCTGATTGGGGTACTTCAGCCTGGTGTAGCTTGGTTCCAGTGGTTCCAGTGGCACAGTGAGCAAGGGACCCAAATCTGGGCATACCCTTGGCCACTTAGGGTGTTATATCAAACACACAAAGGGTGACAAAAGGATGCTTGCATTAAGTCTAACCACTGGCAATTGCTCAGGGTAGCATTTCAACCCATTGTTCTTTTGCCCACCATGCCACCTTTGATTTGATCTAGTCGTATGGCTGGGTCTTGCTCTAGTGGGTAGAGTCCAGCCAAACTACCAAACCATTTCTGGGTGGACTGAATTGATAATGGTTAGACTTACTGTAAGCATCTTCCAATCTTCTTTTGTGTCTTTGATGACTAACACAATTGCAAAATAAAACTTAATATGGTACAATTTGGTGTGCAAATTACAACCACTTTTACCAAATGCTTTTTTGGTCCATGAGGACCCAAATGATGAATTGTGTCATTAAGGCCAATCCTATCTATCTGTATCTGTTGTTTTTCGTGAGGCTGAATACTGTGAGCAGTCTATCTGATTTGGGTTGTGAGAGTGCCAAACACTGACCAGACCCACTTCTTGCAGCCAGTACCAAGCTTCGACTGGACCCACTCCTCCATCCGGCATATTCTCTGTTTCAATAATGCCTCTGTGCACCCCATGCCTCCTCATACCCTTATCCATATTGCCATCCATTATCAGGTTCCAGTCACCACATAACAATACAGCCAGTAGCCAGTGGCAGCAGCTTCTGAACGGTAATTTTAAAGAATGATTCCTGGTATGAGTTAGGTGCATAAGCTAAAGTACTAGAGACCTCCATCCCCTCTTGCAGGCAATTCCCTATAATCCACCTGCCTTTTTTAGCTCAAGGAGAATGTAGATTTTCCACAGCTTGGTGGGCAGAAAATCTGGATTTTATTAAAGATACAGAGGTTTCGGTTATGCCTAATTCTTTTGTTGCCCCCACTCTCAGCAGCAACTATTAAAAGGATTTAGAACTCTTAAAAGATTACAGTAAACTATAACACCTAGGAACATGCATTTCTCTTTTTTCTTAAAATTTTTGCAACCAAGATAAAAATTTACATTATTTGTTATCTTTAGTGTCTTTTGTTGTTAATAAACCACCACTCAATAATCCTACTTCAAGACATCCTCCTTTCTTCTGTTTCTTTCATTCGGTAAATTAAACAAAAATAAATCAGTGGTTGGGTAAATTTAGTCTCAATTTCTTTATTAAAATACTGATTTTCAGTCCACCAGGCTGTGGAAAATCTAAACTTTATGTCAAGCTACGGAGGCTAACATTATGCAAGTTCAAAGTCCTGCTAAAACATTATCAATAGCAATCTCCACCAGTTTAAAATAACAACTTTGAAACATACCCTTATTTGTCTAATCAGCAGTTCTAAAAGTATCCGAAGACCTCCTCTCATTACAGTAGCTTTTAATGCAGAAGCTCCCCCCACTGAATGGGCCCCAAAACGACTAACATCCACGCTAGCCACTCTCATTACTTCCTTCACCCATCTTGCTAAAGTTGCAGTCGCAAATGGTTAACGTGGAGACTTGTATGAGATCAACAACTGTGTCACATCATTCTCTTTTAGACTCTCAGCTTTTCTTTTATACTTCTTCAGGCAACTTACCACGCACAATATGTGATTAATTTAATAGTATAGTAGCATTGTCAACTTCCAAGAGATTTGTTTCAAACTCAGACACCTATTATCTCTCCAACCTTCCAGGATAGCTAACACCACCTTTACATCCCACAATTAAGAATATCTCGCCACTGGAGGATTTAAAACTCTCATACTACGTATTACCATCTAAACCTTCAAACCCCGACCCACCATTTGCCAAAGCATGACCTGCTGTAATAGAGGACCTGTACACAAATATTGTTCTGTACGACAACCCAAACTCAAATAATTCAGTCAAATAATTTACAGCATTAACTACATCTATTGAAACATAATCAAAACCCCATCGAAAGCATCAACAAACCCATTTTTGCACTCATACACGTCAGCATTTCCTAGTCGCTGGTGCCCAGGATTCAAATATAAGTCTGAAAGCTCCTGCTGAACGGCCAGACATTTCCCACTGTCTCCTGAAATCCTCCATGCCATCAGAGATAACTGACCTCTCTTTCTTCAATTAATTAACTCCCCCGGAGGTTCTGGTATCAAGATGTTGAACCTCTGAAGACATATTAGGAAATCCATTGACATCTCCATCATAATTGAAAACCATGCCTTTGACCTCAAGATCGATGTTATCACAACCACTGTCTTTTTGTTCCTGAATACATGCACCAATACCCTCAGTAGAATTACAAAAGGAAGGAATAAGGTGCTTGCCCTCTCTAATCCTCTGGGAAAGCATCTACTCCCTGTGCATCAGGATCCGGTCTCCAACTGATAAACTTCACCATCTGAAGTTAGGGTATAAAACCAAGAAACTGTGTCTCGTGACTTCAAACCAGACAAGATTTATTTTTGTTACTATGAACCTTAGAGAATGTAGGAGGTCCATTGTCAAATCTGTGTGGCTCAAAAGAGTACCTTTGTCCTGAGCTATTAACATAATGTTGTCTAGGTAAATGAATAAGCTGACTCCTCTTGCTCATTGCCAAGGTGTGATAGAGGGTATAACATTTGTAAAGCATGATGCCAAGGACAGACTGAATGGAAGACTTTTGAACCTCCACACCTTTCCCCTCCACCTGAATGGAAGGTATTTTTGATGTAGACCACAAATTGTAACTGTAAAATAAACACCTTTCAGATATAGCTGTGCCAACCAATCGTTCCTTCTCAGAACATCACTCAAAAGATGGATCTTGTAATGATGATACACAACCCATTCATTCACAGGACTCATACTTTTCTCAATTTTGCTACCAGGAAAAGGTTGCTTATATATCCTAGTGAATCCTCCTTCATCTCCACCCTTACTGCTTTTGCAGCCAATTCCTCTACTTCCATGTTTACCAAAACCTTCTTCTCCTCTGAGAATAAAATCTCTTGAGGTGCTCTCTCTTGAACCAGAAAACCTACTAATTCTATTCTGAAACATCTCACTGCCTCTAACACCTAAGGGTCTTGAGTTATCTTCAACCAGTTCCCATAAATGTGGGCTAGTCTGCCACCCAACTTTACTGGGATATCTGAATGGTCTTGTACTATACTAACCTGTTTAACTGCCACGTTGACGTCTTTCTCATCTTAAAGATCTTCCTCTGGACCATTGTCACTGCAGAAAGAATCTTTGAGAGACTCCCAATCGATACTGATGGGAACTATAGGGTCTAAATCCCATGCTCATAAAGGGTCTTGGAGTTTGTAATCGTCAGCCAAGAAACCGACTCCACGATCTCCGGGCCCTTCCAAAATTTCTATCCCCCAAAACTTTTTAAATATCTTTTTGGAATTCTTGAATTGAGCTAAATACTACACGTACTTGACCAGTTCTCCAACGAGGCAACTTTGAGTAGAAGATCCTCCCTCTCTAGATGAAAGCTCAATTCATTTTGGGTCTATTTCATTAAAATACTTTTCATTCTCTCAGTCATGAGAGCTGTACTAGCATTACCCAAAAGGCAGATTGCTTGTGGCATCGACTGGCGTAATTCATCCAGATCGACATTGGTTTCATTAATATAAGCTTCCGCCACCATCTCAAAAACTTTTATTAGGCAACCTATTATACCCAGAAATCTATCCTGGCAAGACATTACGCCCCTGCCCAGACCCTTCCGTGGGTCCCTGCTACTTTAACTTATAAAGGCTAAGATGTTTGCATCTAGACCAGGTGTCAAAGCACTCTTATCAGGCAAAGTCAGTCCTGGTCATTCTAGATCGTGCCTATTTTGGTACTTTTCTTCTTAACCAGGATGAAACACACGGTGCCACATGAGGAGATGGTGACCATTCAGGAGGTAATGGATGTTTAATCTGGAAAGCATCAAACATCGTTTCCAAAAGGATCCTTGAATATGCCTTTCTCATTAGAGGCCTTATCTGCCTCCGGAAGCATCCTTTTCTTTAATTTCAATCACCTCAATCGCTGGATCAAACTCAGAGGAATATGATAAATCTTTCTCTGCGTTCTCTGTAGTCTTTAGCGAGTCGCTATTTGTGGGAACTTTCCTAGGGCCTGTCAACTGCCCATACACAGGGCCTGCTGCACTCTCCATCGTGTATTCCGACATCTGCTAATTATTAATTCTCACTTTCTTTGCCACATCAGAAATACATTTTTCTGAACTCCGTTTCCTCTGAACCTTGCCAACCCTTCTACTTCAACCATCGCCTTCACTAAGTGTTATTTCTGGAGTAAATGTATCTTCAATCACCTTCTGCCTAATATTTAGCCATAGTTTATCTAACTTTTTATCAATTGAATCAGAAGTATAGCTCATGAGTTTTCCCAATGCCTTATATAAATAATTTTCTATTTTCGGTTCAGTTTCAGCTTCTTCGTTAATCTCAGACATCTTTCCTATGTATTGATCAATATGCAGGCTCATCTGTCACAATCTCTCACATCGTTTTAATCCAAACCATTAAAATGACCCTCTATACTAACTTTAATAACACAACCCAAAGCCTAAAGATGGCTGTTGGATGTACATTTCGGCACGCATTCAGCGCACCACCGCTGGCAAGAATATTTCCTCCAAATCACGCGCTAATCATGCTAAAAAAGAAAGCTTTGTTCCTCCTGCAAGTGTTGTGAAACTGCTAGCTTGTGCAGGTCCCTCATGACGCTCCCACTGCATTCAAAAGATGCAGAGCCAGTGCTTAATTTGAGCTGGTTGTTGTTCCCCTGGGGGAGAGGGGAGAGGGCGTTGGCCCGGGGGTGCACCGGGACATATTTTTGAAGGCTGGCACTTATTATTCTGCATCAGGAAATTACTGCGAGCAGAAAGACACGTATAGGAAAGGGAACGATGAAGCAAAGAAAGACGGAAAAACCTCACAAAAGGGATGAAACAGAGAGCTGCAAGAGTGATCTGAAGGGGCAGGAAGTGGCTGTAAATGAATTAAAGAGGTCCGAGATGGCTTTAGGATTACACTGCCTCAGTTTTCTGTGCTCTCACATTTAAATGCAGCAGCCGCGTGTTTCAAAGGAGAGCTTTGGGCACCTGCACGTTTTTATTTACAAATCAACCTCTGCGCGGAGTTGCTCTGAAAGGCCGAACCGAAAAAAATCAACAACAATCACTGCGCCCCTTCAAGTAGCATGTACATCCAAACTTATATCAACATTATCACCCGAAAAATTTAGCTATATTTCAGATTACCCACGAAAAACTTTATCCAGAAAAGACTCTCCCCAAGATTGGAGACATTGAACAGAAATCCAATTTAGAACATGCAAACACACTCTTAAAATTATTAATTCTTTAGCTAAACAACAAGTGAATCCAGACAAAAATAAAACATATCACCTTCAAAGCAGATCTTTCGTGTAACAGTTTAATAAATACCCACAATATGCTATTCCTATATACTTTTCTTGTGAACAGCAGCAACAAAAGAAGGAATAGTTTATGGACATGTTTTAAGATTCCTACATTTTTCAATTGTTGCTTCTGTGAGTGAGGCAATAAAAGGATAATGCTTGATATTAGCCTCCATGGCTTGACATAAAATCCTCTGTGTGCTTCTAACAGGAAGGACTGCCATTTTAGTCTTGCTGGATAAAGGGAAGTGAGAAGGGAAAGACCCTGAACAAAAGCGTCTTTTTTCAGCACAGGCCATTAGGAAACAGTCATCACCATTTTCTTAAACACGTGAAAGGGTCATAAGTCGTGGTTGGGGGTGGGGGGGGGGGGAGGGTGTTTCAATCAGTGCTTAATTTGTGCTTGTTGTTTCCGATGCTGAGCTTATTTTTGAGGGCCGGGGCTTATTCTTCTGCCTCAAGCATTTGCTGCAAGCAAAAGACACATATGGGAAAGAAGAATGAAGAGAAAAACGAAAAAGCGTCACAAAAGGAGAAAGTAAAAAGCTGCAAGTGAGCTGAAGGGGCAGGGAGTGGCTTTCTATAGATCGAAGAGGCCTGAGATGGCTTCAGGATTACGCCTCCTCAGTATTCCGTGTTCACACATTTAATTGCAGCAGCCGCGTGTTTAAGAGGAGGGCTTTGGGCACCGGCACCTTTTTATTTACAAATTAAGCTCTGGGTTCAATCCTCTCACATTGAAGGATAGTATTTTTAAGTCCCTGATTACACTGTGTCTCCATGTTTAGCCATTCTAACCATGAGATCTACACCCATCCTCCGATGAATGATGTTGCTCTTCTCTACAAGATTCTTATCTCTAACCCCTCTAACAAACCCTAGAAACGTTGCCCCTGGCAGCATCACTGTAAATTTGAAATAAGTAAACCCATTAAGGACTATTACATAACCAGCAAGTTGTGTAAATGCGTTCTGTTGTCCCTACATCTCAGACCCCTTTCCCCATCCCAGCTCACAATGATGTTGGGGACTTCTTGGACATAGGACCTATTCTTTTCAGTTGACGTCACTGGCCAATACTGCTGCATCTTTCTGGTTTCTCAAGGGTGGATGGCTGCCATCTTTTCTCCTCCCTGCTGTTGGTTTAGTGGAACTCTATTGGTATGGCCTCTAGCTCCACTATATGTTTTTTTTTCTATTGGTGTGCTGCGCCCAGGCCTCACATGGACCCCCTCAGAGGCTTTGGCACAATTAGCATCTATGTAAAAAATATATAGTGAACCCTGGTCAGTATGCCCAGGGCCTGGCTATCAACGGAGTGTCACAGTTGATTTCTCTTCCTTCCACTTCACCAACTGATAGTAGTGACTAGATGTGAATGTTGTTATGGCAGAGCGATTTTCGAAATCTGAACTTTTTTTGGAGGAATAAGTTCTGATCAATCAAGGAAGCACGTTTATGCCAGGAAGTCCAGTTTCCCAGATTCATTGTCAACTGTAACCTCAAGTTATGAGATCCTTTCCCCCAAATTCTGGACATCCGTTTTCACCTCCTGGGTATAGGTCTCCAGTTTCACTTAAAGTGCTGTAAGTCATCCTCCAGGTCCTCCAGTGGAGCTGCTATAGTGGTGGCAGTAGAGTGAACTGTGGGGCAAGTTTGTCTTCTGCTTGTTGGTCACCTTTGAGGATGGAAGAATACACAAACATGCCCTTAACAGTGGCATCTTTCTTTCCACCCTTTACAGATGCCTTCTGTTCTCAAAAGTGTCCCAAGGCCTACTGGCTAAGTTCTGGTTTGTACAGCGCTCTCTCTCCTTCGATAAGTTGCCTTACTTTGTCAGCAGTGTGAGTGCAAGAAGTGGCCTCTGTTCAAGGCAAGAATATCACCCAGTGGTAGTGAAGAGCATGCACTGGCACATTCTCCCAGGATCCGTTTTGTATCCAATGAGTATGTGTCAGACCAGGCATCCTTGGTGTGGTCTCCCCTGTCTGTTTTGCCTCTGCTTCCCATTTTTCGACTGTGTGCTGGATTCTGTTTTTGCTGTTTTTGGTAACCTGGGCGCTTTACTACTGCTGACCAGTGCTAAAGTGCAAGTGCTCCTGTGTAAAATGAATATGTAATTGACTTTTCCATGATTGGCACATTTGATTTATTAGTAGTTCCCTAGTAAAGTGCACTAGAGGATCCCAGGGCCTGTAAATCAAATGCTACTAGTGAGCCCGCAGCACTGGTTGTGCCACCCACATTAGTAGCCCTGTAAACATGGATCAGACCTGCCACTGCAGTGTCCGTGTGCGCAGTTTTAAACTGCCAATTTGACCTGGCAAGTGTACGCACTTGCCAGGCCTTACCCTTCCCTTTTTATACATGTAAGGCACCCCTAAGGTAGGCCCTATGTAGCCCCATGGCAGGGTGCAGTGTATGTTAAAGGTGGGACATGTACTGATGTGTTTTACATTCCTAACAGTGAAATACTGCCAAATTCGGTTTTCACTGTTGCAAGGCCTATCTCTCTCATAGGTTACCATTGTGGATGTATTTAAATATTCTTGAAGTGCACATTCCCTTTGAGAGCAGAAAGAAATATTGAATTTGCTGTCTCTGAACTCACAATTTAAAACACATCTTTTAGTGAAGTTAGTTTTTAGATTGTTAGTTGGAAAATGCCACTTTTAGAAAGTAGCTTTTTTCTTGCTTTAACCATTCTGTGACACTGCCTGTTTGTGGATTCCACGTCTGGGTCAGACTGAAGGTAGGCTGTTTGTGAATCTCTTCTAGATAGTGACACAAAGGGAGCTGGGGTGTAGCCTGCATATCCTGATGAGCCATCTGAGCTAGAGCAGAGGGAGGATTGGTCACTTACACCTGAATCGGCTGTGCCTGCCCTCACACAATGCAGTCTCCAAACCCCTGGTGTGTGTCTGGGGCCCGGCCTGGGCAAGGCAGGATCTTGTGAACAACAGAGACTTTCCTTTGAAGTTTGCCTACTTCAAAGGCCGAAAGGGGTATAAG